>NC_088100.1:70126853-70439908 GCF_036370855.1 Dromaius novaehollandiae | reverse complement strand
CCTGCTCTCAGGGTTCTTCCTATTCCATACCTGCAAGATTTTATTACTTTAGCTATTTAATCAATCTTTTCTTCACTAACTAACATCCAAACTCATGTTCTCACTTACCCTTCATTGCTGCCTACCATTGCAATCTTAATATCTGTTATGCCAGTCCCTTACCTTCTTACACTTTGAACGTCCCCTTAAAGTTTCCATGTTCTCTCAGTCTGTGATGGTTACTATTTCTGCCCTTGCAGAGTTGTTTGTTTTCCTGGAAGATTGGGATATCTAGTTCTGAGGTGCACACACCCTCTACAATTTCCTGTAGATTGTCTCTGTCCATATTTCAGTTTTCCTGCTCCCCAAGTTTAGCAGTTCTTGCCTCAGGGTGTAAGCAGGGAAACAGCTGGAGAGCCAGAGACAAAAGCGTTATACTGAGTATAAATGACTGTGCCATAAAAAGTTCTTAAGATCGTATGGAATGGCTGTGTGGAAGGCAAAGGAGTAGTATTTTTCATCTCAACAGAAGATTCAGCCCACTTAGTGAATGAGATAAACTTCTTTTCTCTGAAGAGCTGACTCAAACACTTCCTCTTGCAAGGAAATTTTTGGTAGTTTTGTGGGAAAAAATGGTCAGCATTAAACTGAACTGTCTGCATGTTTGATCATAAAGTAAGATTTTTGCAAATTTTTGTGCTTGGGTGGAGGTCTGCGTTCATGTTCATCGTTCCATTGCACGGAAATGTTGGAAGGAGTTTTGCCTTGCAATTATTAATTTGGACTGACGTGTTTCCTCACTGGGGAAGACTTGTGGGCAACTACTATGGTTCTTTCGTGGAGAATATTCTCAATTCTACCTTTCAGGAGGCAGGAGGGCCAAGCACTTTAAGAAAGTATATGTCTGCTCCTATTGTCAGAAACCATCTCTGGACACTGAACCTCTGTGCCACTAAAGATCTACTTCTGACCTTCCAGTTCTCATTAATATTCTGGAAACAATTATGGACGCTTCTCTAAGGCATTCTAAATGTCTCAAAACTCCTTGAATTTGTTGCTTTGGCTTCACTCTAACTTACAGCATCATCACTATAAATGTGCTATGACCGATTTCTGGTAATTTCTAGTGATTTCTGGAGAGAAACTGACAAACACTAGATATTCTTGCCAACAATATTCTGTCTAAATCCACTGAAATTTCAATTCTGGGGAGCTGCAGATTAGCTGAGTCTTAGCAGGAATAAACATGCATTGCGGAAACTTTGTTTCTGCCTTTAAGAAGCTTTGCTTACAAGGGAAAAAGAAGCACAGGTTCCAGCCAGCTGTAAGCATGGCTGGCTCCCACCCATTTCATGGTCCACGTTGCTGTCTTGTGAACAACACAGGGCTTTCTTGTGCCTCTGTGTGGCAGCATGATAGCAACAGGGCCAGGTAGGTTCAGGCACTCAGGCTTGGCTGGGATGTGGAGTGCCCGGTGGAGTTAACAATCACTGGACACCCAAAAGATACGTGCTCATCCACAGGCACCCAGACCAACTCAGTGTTGTCCCCACAGGTTTGTAATGTGGAAGTTTGGGGAGTGTGAGCTCCAGACCAGCCTTAACAAATAGCATATGCACAACTGAAGAGATTCTTGGTGGAGCTGCTTTTTCTCTTCAGGGGACTCTCTTCTAACACATGCAGATAATACTTAGGGCACATGTTGCCCTCTTGTATATCATCCACGCAACATATTAGGAAGGAGACGTGGATGGAAGTGTTTTCAATGTGCTCATAACACTGACCTTTGTATTTCCATTACACATCACTCAGAGGCAGTGACATAGCATATGCAATCTGAAACAGTCTGAAAGTCAAATTTAGATGGTTGCTAAAAGGTTTTATATTTATTTGTAGCATACACTTTTTAAAATATAAAAAATAAATTGAGGTCACATTATAATTGCATTTGCTGGGAGAGTTGCTGCCTGCTAATCATATCAGATGTTTTGTCATTGTTCATAAACTGTAAGTTTGGGCCCAGCCAAATTTTGTTTCCTGCTGAGGTCCCTGTGCTGAGAGAGGGTTGTGCATGGTCATGGCTAGAAATAGCAGAATGGCAAGCAGAATAAGGGGTATGTGGTTATTATTGTCAGTTGGAACCTGTTCTTTACTTGGATGTAAAGACCGCTTTTTAGAGATGAGAATGAAACCCTCATAGAGCAGCATGATCTGTTCTTGTTCAAGTCTGCAAGTGGGTCAGCAATACCATAACAAAATTGAACTCGAAGAATAGTCATCTACCGATTCATGCAAACGGCCAATTCTTAATTTGCTTGACAACTGTTTAATTTTATCTTGTGATTTGACTTTTCGTTTGAAGGTGACTCATGCAGCAACAAATCAAAGCGGACAATTTTTTTTTTTTTTTTTTTTTTTTTGTCCTGTGCAATCCCATGTAGGTGAACCAAAGCATTTGCACCACACAGCTGTTGGAACCATGTTCTTCTAGGCCAATATCTACATGTCTACCTTCATATTTTGTGCATTTACCTAGTTCTACAAGATGCCAAGATTGAGATGCACATGATGCATAGTTACAAAGGTCTTATGAGTAACTTGCAGAAGAGTTTGCTGAAGGAGACATTTTGTCTGAGAAGAAAAATTATACTGATGCTGAAGCTTTTCATGTATCCAGATTAACCTAGAAAGGATATCTTGGTGATTGAGGGGGGGAAAAAAAGAAAATTTTAGGCCCCTATAAAACTAGTAGTAATCAAGAATAAATTTGGTTTCTGTTGGGAAAGCAATAGAGAATTCTATTATACCAGAACTTTTGCTATTAAATTAGTGAGACCTTGTTTAGTTGCTTCTTTTATTAGGTTTGAAATAACTCTAAAAACAACTCTATTGACTTTTAAAGAACTTACATCTATTCAAGTTACGTGAAGTCAGCAGAGCTTTGCTAGGTTAAGTACATTTTAAAGACTAATTAAAATGTGTATTTTTTTCTGAGGAATGTATTATATATACATTTTCTCATTTTTTCTTTTCTGTCTTGCATATTTTCATTTTAATATTCAGAAAATTATTGTTTTACATTCAAGGTAGGGAAAATGCACACAGAAGTTAATGAAATTTTGTGTCTTTTCTAACTGCTATGACACATGGCATGTCTTTCTTTTTTTTCACACTGTTTAACAGGAGATGGAAGTGGTTAATGGTCAGTCCCTACCACCTTTTCTTCTGGCAACTAGTCACTTGTTCACATTAATAGTGTATCATCATCACCTGCCTCATTCACAGGATAGGGTGCAACTTCATCACAAATAAATGCCAGGATACAGCTTTCAGGTAGGTCCAGATTGTAGAAATTTATATAGGTGAGTCTTCTCTCACACACATCATCTCATGTGGTTTGGTGCCACTATTCACAGTACGGATTGCAGTGAGCCATAGTACTGAAAATGAAGCAGCACACTTCTATGATTTCTTTAGGTGTTAGCTGTTCTTTGAATGCCCCTTAGAATGCGATCCCCCTTACATAAGTGGGAGTGAGAAGACATTCATGCAATAGCCATGCAGCCTATTACATTCCTACTACAGACAGCTCCACAGCTTAAATTATGAAGAGAAAGGGTTGGGGGAGGGTTTTCATGATCAGAAGGAGTGCTGTTGCCATGGCATTTGAGCCCTCTTTCTTCACAAGATATGGAGATTTTGCTTTCTGAGAGTTCCCTCCATCTTCTGAGGTCTGTTTGATCTGAGGAGCATTATTGCGATGAATATTAAAGGGGAGGGAGATGAGTGTGTGAGATGGACAAATGGAAGGGGAAAAGACTGATTTAAGATGGATGATTGTGCAGGAACAAATTGGGAAGGATATACGTTGGATATACGTGCCTGGAAACTAGAAAAGGGTTTTCAACAGGAGCTCTGGAACAGCCTTTGAATAAGAATAGAGGTAAAAACTTAATTGCTTTTTAATATTAACTTGGTACAGAAAAGGAAGCAAAGGTAAGAACTGGTTGTTAGAAACAGCAGGGGATTTGGATTCAATTAGCCATGGTGTTCCTTCCCATCCAAGTTCTTATTTTCCAGTGTTCCTAAAACTACTCCTAAACCACCTGCTGGAATTGGCCATAATAATAAAAAGCAGTCCAATCCAGAGAGCTGCTGAGTGCACGCTGCCAGACTGGTTCGATAGCAGTTGATTTGCTTGGCACCCTGCTGGATACACTCTGTACCTTAGATAGGACTGCAGCACAATGTAAGTCTCTCACCTAGATGGCTTGGGGTTTAACACAGAAAAAAAGAAAGTCTGCTGTATGAATATTACCCAGCTTGTTTTTAAAACATAAAATACTGTCTTTAGGTATTCCCATTAGTATCTCACAGAGTTGGGTGCAGTCAAATGAGTTCAGGGTGGCTCTGGCATTCAACCACTTTGCTGCTGTCCAGTATAGTTTACAGATAAATTTAGTTTTCTTACATTAAAGTTTTTTTAGATCATATTTACTTGAATTAAAAAAAGACCTTTTCCCTACATCATTAAAGGGATGTGAAGTAACTTTCTTTTCACTAAGGAGTAAACTACCTGTATTTTCTTGGGCTGTCAGCATACTTCAGCGCAGATATATTAGAGCAGTCGACTGGTAGTAACATATGCCACAGCTCATGCATGTGTTCTGCCACTGTGGTAAAGACAAGGCAATTAATTCAAACGATCCTAGGCTAAACAAATTATAAGTAAATATATATTAGCATATATAAAATATATACTGATACAGACTGATTAAAGTATCTCCCCTAGATCGACGTTAGATAAGCCTAAGAATCTAGTGTTCCTAAGATTCAAAGTAATCTTGGGTTAGAAAAGGTATGGCATATTCAATAGCAGAAACTGGCAAGAGTGGACTAGTCAGTCCACTCCCCTGTCCTTAGCTGTAAACACATTTTTGTGTGTGTATTATAACTATAAAGGGTAAAAGGATGTTTTATAGGATGTTCTATCACAAAAACTGACAATCAAGCCAAAAGAAATGTGCATAAAATTATTTTATGCTTAATTTGCTAAAGCTAAGACAGGTGTTATTTGACTGACTTTAACTGTGTTGGAGTTAACTCATAAAAGGAAGACAAATCTATAGGTAATGGTTTAACAAATCACCAAAAAGCTTCCAAATTTTTTCAAAGAACTGATCTAAGATGAGCTGAATGTCGTAAAATATATGCAGAAAATATTATACTATCTACTATATATTTCCATTTCCTCTTCCTAATTTGTAAAACTTAGGACCATACTGCTCAGTTATCAGAGCCATCATGTTTTTGAAGTCTGTTGCTTTTTGAGACATTTATTTCTAACATGGTCATAATTAATATTTTTCATATTGATATACAGGTTACCTATTCAAGGGCACAGTGTAAATACGCTGGCTGGAAACGCATGGGCTTTGCTCTGGCCATTCTCAGAGTGTCTAAGAATATGTGATCAGAAAGACTGACTTCTTATTCAGCTGCAAATTCCCATTTTGGTGTGGAGATTTTCTGCATCTTAAGCTCTCTCTGATGTTAAATTTTGGCCCTTAAAATTAAGGGCCAAATGCTCTATATAGTCTATTTCTGGATCTGCCATTATTTTACTGTGTGATCCTGGAGAATCACTTAATTAATATATATATCTGAATTTCCTTTGCTGTAAAATAGCAGTGCTGTTTACTATGTCCCAGCACACACAAGTGCTGCTGCTGTTTGAAAAGTGAACTTGTAGAAAAGGTGGTATGATGGGATAATTATCTTAAAAAACCTGTTAGGACTGAAACCCAGAAAAAATATCTGAAAAGACAGTATTAAAAAGAATGGACTTTTAATAATTTGTTTGATGTTTGTTCTCAGTATTTACAAAATCCTCAAGATAATAATAATATGAAGGATAGTACCCTTCCTCTTTTACTGTTAGCTTTCTGGATTCACGATTTTCTTAAAAGCTTCTGAAATGCCACCTCTTTTTACACATTGTATGAAAAGAGGTCACAGCATTTGTCATACCACTAAATGCCTGGCCAAGAAAAATGCTCAGTAGAAGTAAAGTCACACAAAGTATATTTTTCCTATTATATCATACACATAGGATACGAGCCACTTTCCTTTCCTAAACTTTACACTTTCTTGCTTAATGTGCTTGAACAGTTCTACCTCCTGTTTTGTATGAAAGAAATGAACATTGAACATAAAACCGTACCCACTGTATTCCACAGATGTAAAAGGATATAAGTAACAATAAACATATGAAGGGCTTCAAGGAAGGCAATCTAATTAAAGCCATTCAGTATGCGTTACGGTAAATAGAACTCTTAAAACTAGATATATTTATTTTAGACCCACATGAGAAGTATTTATACTATATTTTATACAAGATTAACAGTTTGATGGCTAAAAGTGACATTGTCAATATAAATACTTTGACTTCTGTTAGTACATGCAACATTTTGATTGTAAATGAGCCTGATAAATCAACATGGTAAACATCAAATGTATGGAAAACTGACAAGTCCTAGTCTGCAATTACAAACGGAGACTAATTATTAAGCAGGCATGTTTCCAATTGGATCGTGCAAGAATATGCTCTTCTAGACAACTTTATAACCGTCTGCTCTATTATGAGTGAGTTAAAGAAACCATATAGAAGAAACTATAAAAATCACTAATGCTAATGTCTGCAGTAGGCAAATATTGAGGGAACAATATAAGCTAAAGAGGAAAAAATCACTAACTTAAGGTGATCTGGATTCATTGCTAAATAAGGCAGAGCAAACATGAATTTACTTTGGATTTGGATTTACATGGATTTGGTTAAACCTAAAATCATATGTCTAGGAAGAAAGGATGCAAGCCAAAGTCAAAAGCTGGAAAATATATCCTGGGAAAATATGTATGTACATAGGTAAGCTAAGCAATTCCATGACTTGGCTCTGAGGCCAACTGGCCAGTTTAGCTATATTTGTATAACTAGTCTCATCTGATCTGTATAACAGGACAGCCTCATGCAAACAGCTTATTGGTAATAGTGCCTGGACTAGGCTATGTTCCCAGCCAGGTCTGGGACCATTCTAACAATTTAATATGTAGATGATCAAGTTATAGGGCCAGGATTTTGTTATTTTACAGGGACATAACCTGGGAATCTAAAAAACACTAAGAGTCAAGGCAAATAAAAGAAGTGCTCAGTGCAATCCTGCAGCCAAAAGAGGAGTGCTGCCTCGCCTATATAAAACTGAATTTTTTAAGCAGGCATGTAAGTGCTGTGCTACTTTTGTATTTTTTACTGACTGCTGTTGAAATGCAGTTGTGAAGTCCTCAGATAAAGAAGGATATTGATCAGCTGAAGCAGGTTTAAGAAGAACTAAGACAATGGTTGAAGGAGTATGAAACATATCTCATTGTAAATACCCTCAGGAGCCATTTAGCTTGAGAAAAAAAAAAAAGAAAAAAAAATAGTTGAGAAGTGGCTTGAGCAGCTCCTGGGTAGTCCATGCAGGATGCAAGATGTCATACAGACAGCAGAGGTAAAATAGGGTCACCGTCTTGCACAGGGTTCAGTGCTGCTTTAACTAGATTGCTTCCAGTACTCAGCCTATGCCAGATATCTCTACACTGCGGCTGGCAGTGCAGACGTGTTTTGAGACAGACCTAACGACAAATCCCATAAAGTCAGATTTCTGTACAATAAATCATTGTATACTGAATCACTGACCAATGCCCAGTTGTACATGAGTTGTCAGCTCCAAGCTGCCATTTTCACAGCTCCTGCATTCAAGAAGTTCCTGAATTCCCTGGGTGCAGGTGTTCCCCCAATTCTTTTCAAGATCTTTACCACACAAAATACATATTTGACTTTTTATGGTATCTCTATGACTTGGTTTACAAAAAAAAAAAATAATCAGACATAGGATTTGAAAACATCTTTATCTATTCTGGTCAGCATGATGCTTATCAAACAGCTAAGACTGATTTTTTTTTTGTATGTTGTGAGGGTCAATAAGTGCTTGTAAAATTTTTGCACATATATAACAAAGTGAAAAATGTTAAAAATTAGATTCCTGTTACCAGATTATCAGATGTATCAAGCTATATCAACTAGATTATCAGATCATTATCAAAACTGCATTCCAACAAACTAGTTTAGAGTTAAGCATGAAAATAGTTTGTGGTTATATTTTTAAATTGTTTTACTTGAATGATAAAAGTAGCTTGCACATCTCATCTCGCTCCTTTCTTCCCAACCCCATTGTGAAAGCTATGAAAGTATGTGATTAATATTTCAGGATTGTGCCATTTCTAAAAACTTTAAGATTTGGAAATGCAACTCCCTTTTGGACACTGAGTAATTAGGACCACACTTCCCACCTACATTAATTAAAATGGGGCTACTTGTAAAGGAAGTTATTACTCACTGTTCTGGATTTTCATCTGACACAGACAACTGACAACTGACAAAGCAACATCTACACCACTCAAAGGTCTGGTGTAATATGGCTATCGAAGACTGAGTCCTGCCTGCAATGCTTTTGTAATAAGGTGGATCAGGTAAGAAATTCCTCATTTCAGAAAGTTCCTTTCATCACACAAATGATAAATAGTAACCATGCTATTAAAAATTTGTTATACACTTTTCTCCAGTTAAGGCTTTTAGGAGATCAGTGTGTGTATTGGGATACTAGCTGGCCAATGATACTGTGAGAAACCTAAGGATTTCCTTCAGCTCCTTGCCTTAAGCTGCCATGTGTCTAGGGATGGTAGAACAGATTGCCTCTTGGGGTGCCTGAGTTTTGAGATCTCTCATCTGAAAGCTCTCTGAACTGCAGTAGGAATAAAAGTGTTGTGCTAAGGACACCGTGACAGCCTTAATCCTTGATTCCTGTGTTTCAATTGCTTTATCTTTGAACTTATAGTATTATTTTACTGTAACTGACATGAGTTGATGATAAAGGAAGAAGACATTGTTAGATCATAAGCTAGAGCTATTTACATTGCGGCACTGACCAAGCTCCTTCTATCCCATACTTCATTTTTATTATTATCATTATTTCCACCAAAGACAAGGATTTCATAATATAACAACATACCACAGCATAGGAAAGTACAACATAGCAAAACAGCTTTAACAATATTCAACCTTCCTAAAACAGAATAAGTCTTATAAGAGCAAGTCTTGCTTGAAATTGCACTTAAATAAAATTACAGAGAAAGATGGCATATTCAGTTGAGTTTTATAGCAGTGAGTAACGATGCAGTGACAGTTTCCCTTTATAGGCAGTAGTTTCTCTGGTATACTCTCTGCTGGGCAATGCAAATAGAGTTAGGGCTCTACAGAGTGGTCCAGCTTGTGATTTCTGTCTCCTATTTCAGTACGCACAGGGCTGGCTCTTCACTGAAGAAAATACCCAAGCTAGCTTTAAATGAAGCTGCTTTGGTAGCAGAAGCTGCCTAGCTTGCATACCTGTGTTAATGCAGCACTCACTAATTTACTCCCTTTCTCACTAACAGAACTAGGCTAGATATTTGGGTATTTCTGCATGGAGATGGATTACCCAGTGCAGACATACTGTTTAAGATGTTTGAATGGCTTTAAATATAATCTGTAACTTGTAACACTTGGCTTAAGGAGGAGCCCCATATGATTTTATTACTCATTTATTTCTGTTCCACATCTCTGCCTTCATTTTGTCTAGAAATTTACTGAGTTCTATGAGCTTATTGACATTTGCTTACAAAGTAATATATGAAAATTTTGACTGTATGAAAGATATGAAGCATTTCATTCATGTTTTATAAACAAGGAACCCAAAGTCAAGGATATCACTCGAAACTTAAATGAAGATATGATATAATCAATCTTAAATCAGTTTGGACTACTTTTTAATTCTTTTTTTATTTATTTTAAGCACAGATTTATCAGTATGTCAGAACAGCACCTATTATTTAAAGCACACCAGTCCTTTAAATTGGGTTTACATCTGGTTTGCATCACCTGAACAGTGCAAAGCAGCTAAAGCATACTACTGAATCTAGCCCCTAGATTTGGTTTAGAGGACCCACATTTAGCTTAAACCCACATTACATGGTGGCTGGGCAGGCGGAAGGGTGTAGACCCTGAGCTCATGTGTTCGTGTGCTTTAAATGTTCCCATCAGTTCCTGCCTCAGTTACACTGCACGGATGTTTTCTTCGTGCACAGCAGCAGTGCCAGGGGAAACCTTCTGACCTAGGGCAGAGATACAAAATCTCTGCAGAAAGGAGATTTCTGCATCAGTTAATCTGCCAGTGAAATGGGGAGACACATGCATCCAGCCCCCCATATCACAGACTCGCTGTGGCCAGCTCCTGCAGAGTCATCGCGATGACAGGCTGAGTTCCCTCGAGGTTGCTGGACCCCCCCCAAGAGTCATCAAAGCTACCGACACAAGCCTATTTACAGCCTGTATAGTTATAGCCATGAGCTATAATCATGCATAGATGAGATTAATTACAACCTAATAAATTCATTTTTTATAGCCTGTGCACAGGCTTTTAATTAATTAACAATATGGAAAGTTTGACTGTGTTATTTCATTATTAAGACTATTCAGGACAAAAAACAGGTCAATAGAAATGCTAAATTTCTTGAATGATTTAGTTTTTAACCAGTTTGAACTCAAGCTAATTAGCATATGAACTTGTAAGCTCATAGGAAACTCATCCTGTATTCACAGAATAAGCACTGCAAGTAAGGTGAGGACATATTTTTCATTAAAAAAGCTGAGGTTGAGTCCTTGGTACAAGTGCAAAATAAATCCATACCTTAACTACGGAGTCACGATCAGGAAAGCTGTAATGCAACTGTGCTAAACATCTCTATAAGACCTAATATTGTTTCACTTAGCACACTTTTAGAGTATTCCTAAGAATCTCCGTATGTTTCATATTTAAAGGCAGGCATGAAGCAAACAAGTGATAAAGTGGTTTCATTCACTCATTATAGGAGTGAAATCTAATTTTATTTAAAAGGTGCTAGGATTATACAATTTATTCAAGCTAATGTATTTTCATTGAAACAAAGCCTATACATGCATATATATATATATATATATATATATATATGTATGTATATGCCATTTACAGCTGGCAAACCACTCTCATGTTTAATTTGAGACTGGCTTAAGTCTGAGACTGGCTGACATCCTTTCTATCCTGTCTTAATAATGATGCCACTCAGTCTCCTCTTCTTTTAGTCTTTTGGGAGATGAGGATTCCAGCATCTGAATGTTCTTTTTTTAACATAATTTATTTATTTTCTGGGTGTTTTATTTTTTTGTGAAGGGTTTCTCAACTCTACTGAGTTTCTACTGTTCTCCGCTTGTCCACATCTTGCTGTGGAGGACTGTGTTGTTCCAAGTTGTGTCTGCTGCTGATTTCCAACTATGAGAACTTCTGGGTCTTTAGGTCCTGACCATGCGTTTATAGTTCTCTGGTCTCTTGTTCCTTTATTGTTCTTATGAAAAAAAAATTAAAGCAGGGCTACTGGTGAGATCAGGAAAGACTTCCACAATGTTAATCTGATCAATACTTCTGCTCCTCAAGCATGATTCCAACTCAGCACTACTCTTGGGGAGAATTTGTGTTACAAGCCTTTCAAAATCATTTAGATTTTGTGGGAAATTTACACTTAACTTTTGAAACTATGCACATCGTTCAGCATGCACGTTCCTTAAAATGAACCCTAACATAGAGCAATTAGAAGTGATGCTAATTCAAATGTGCAGAGTTCATAGATAGATGCCACTTCACATGTAGCTTGTATTTTGTATTTAGTATACCTCCTGAAAATGAAAAATTGCAGTTCAAGAATAAAACCTTTCATCTTCTTTTCAGAGCAGCAGAGAAGTAGATTAGGAGAGGGAATTTTTCACTAGGCTGTCAGTCAGATTTTGATTCAGATCAGTAGTGCAGGGAATTAATTTTCACCAGACAGCTTTTCAGCAGCCTTTTTGAAATGAGTTCATGGGTTCAGGGCAATTCTTTGTGCACGTATCCATGTTGCATAACAACTCTCACACACACTATTCTTATCTGTAATTTTCAACATATAGACCAAGGGCATTGGCTTCTACACCCCTAGGCAGACCTCCTAATTCAGTGTTAGATGTAATAAAGGGACTTGAGCTTCCAGTGCTGTACCTGCTCCGGTGCGAGAGGACGCTGCTGCCAGGCTAGCACCTTATACAAACACAGCATGTGCTCCTTGTCACATACAAAAGCTAAGGAGCACTGAATGAAATTATGAGGCAGCAGGTTCATAGCAAACAAAAGGAAGCACTTTTTCACACAGCTCATAATTAAATTGTGGCGCTCATTGCCACAGAATGATGTGGAGACCAAAGTATAAGTGGGTGAAAAAATGGGAGCAGAGAAATACAATAGCTTATTAAATACGATGGTCTGGAGGCACCCCCCAGTTTAAGAAATCCCTGTACTACTGATTGTTGGAACTTAAAAGGATATACCAGGAAAAGATCACTCTGTACAAACCCCACTTCTCATGTTCTTTTTTTTTTCCTTCAGCATCTGCTAATGACTATGGTCAAAGCCAGGATATTGAACTAGATGTCCAACTCACTATAGCAGTTCTTTTGATCTTATGCTTTTAATCAAATTATGTCCCTATTTTGTCTACTTAGAAGAATCTAAGGCCCTGATTGAGAAAAGCATTTAAATATCTAACTCTCACAGATTTTAGAGAGCTAAATATTTATGCTTATCATGGCCTTCACTTCTCGGGCTGTAAACTTTTTTGGGTGGGGTAGGTGTACCTTTTTAGGAGGCCTTTGCTTATTTTGAATCTGGAATTAAATAAAACAAGATCTTGGCAACAGTGATAACTGGGTATAACGCTGTTTCTTTATAAAGGTTAAATAATCTGCTTGCCTAAATGGCTTGTGTCACAGCAAAGTCCTGAGTGATTTATGTAAGGATGATGACACTAACATCCACTGATGTGAATAAGAATTAACTTCCTTTATAAAACTCTGCAGATTTGTGGTACATGTATATTACATTTGTAGAAAGCTATTTATCACTTGTTACCCGTAATACTATTGCCAGATGACATGTAACTTACATTTACCTAGCAGGTTATTTGAGATTTCATCCATTTTGCAAAAGCATCTGGCTGCAAACCTATGACACATGTTGGTGAGAATCCAGATACAAAAATGAGGAAACCAAATACTGAAAATCTGAGATCTTACCTCTGCCAGTTCTAAGCCTGGCAGTGCAGTGAAGGTTTCCTTATAAATAAGCAAGAAGAGGTAGTGCAGTATAGAGCGAATGGTGCAATATAGGGTTGACAATAAGTTGACAGTTAAGCAAGCTGGACAGCATCAGCCCTCCTCGATTGCCAGCGGTTTTTATCCCGAGGAGAGGTAAAGAGCCCCTGGGAAAGTGTATCGCGGACGGCAGAGGCGGGGAAGGACTGCAGCTCCCCCCCGCAGTCCGGGCACGGCAACAGCTGGGGTTTCCCAGGGCGCGGGGAAGCCCCCGGCTGCTGGCGCCGGTGCCGGCTGCGCGGCCCGGCGGCGGCGGCGAAGTGGGCCGGGCCGGGCCGGGCCTGGCTGGGCCGGGAGCAGCCGCTGCCCCGCCGGCACCTGCTCCCGCCGCCGCCCTGGCTCCCCGCCCGCATCCCGCCGACATTTCCAGGGAAGGGGCGGGAAGGAGGCGGGGGGGGGGGGGGGGTGCTGCCGTGTCCCAGCGCCCCAGCGTTGCCGCAGAGGGGCGGGGGTCGGGGGGCGGCGCGGTCGCTCCCCGCCGCCCCCGGGGAAGCGGCAGCCCCCGTGCAGCGGCCCCGCCGCCGCCTCCCCTCGGCCCGCGCGGCAGAGGGCTGCCGGGGCCAGCCCAGGGCGGGGGCAGCCGGGGAAAGAGGCTGAGGAGGGGCAAGACAGAAAGGAACGCAACTATTCATCTGAGAGCAAAGACTCGTTTGTTCGCCCTCGCCTTCCTCCGGCTCCTCGGGTTAAAATAATAATAGTAATAACAACAGCAATAATAATAACACCCCCCGCAAGTGGCCCGGCGTTGTAAGGAGGCGAAGAGGAAGGTCAAGAGGAGAGGCAGGAGGAGCCCTGCCTCGTCTGCAAGCTGGCGGCTGTCACACCGGCAGCCCGTGCCCTCGGCTTCCCCGAGGGCGGCCCGGTCCCTCCCCCCGGCCCTCCCGGGCTGGGCAGCGGCGCCCGGCGCAGCGGACGCCCGGCGGCATCGCCCGGGGCGGCATCGCCCGGGCCTGGGGCAGCGGGGCCCGGGCAGAACCGGCGGCGCGGCACGTCTCCCACCCCTTTGTGCACCGCGGCCGCGGAGCGACGAGCGCGCGCGCGCACACACACTCACACGCGCGCACACACGCACACTCCACCTTGCAGCCTCGGCGCCGCAGCCGCCCGTTGTTGCACACACACACACACACACTGACACACAGACGGTCCCTCCGCTGAGTGCATTTTCGGTCGCACTCTCCACCGCCCTCCATCCATCCTCTCTCCCACCTCGCTCCCTCCTCTTCCTCTTCCTCCCCTCCCCTTTTTTTCACTCCATGCATCGGTATAAAGCAGACATTTTGATGCCATTTAACAAGGTTCAGGCTTAAATAAAAACGGACTGCCTTACCCACCCCCGCCTGGCTGTGTGTACTTGGCACTGCGCGATCCCGCGGAAAGGCTGGTGCAGCTCGTCCCTAGCGGAGCTGGTTTGCTGCCATCCGCCCAACTTCAGCACCCAGCCGGCAGGGAGAGAGAGACAGAGAGAGAGAGGGAGGGCGGGAGGGATGCGAGGAGACGAGAGAGAGGAGAGCAGAGGAGAGGAGAGGCAGTGAGCGCACATGCGCTCTGCCACCGGCGCCGGAGCCCGGCGGCAGCGGGAGTTTCCCCGCTTGGCCCCGGCGGGTGAGTCACGGCGCGGCCGCCCGGGGAGCGCCCGGCAGCGGCGGCGGCACCGCGCCCGCGCCCGCCCGGGGATGCTCCGCCGGCCCCGGGGGAGGGCCCGGCACTGCGGCCTCCTCCGCGGCGGGAGCGGGCGGGCTCTGCCGGACCGGGGCCGGGGAGACCCCCCGAGGACCCCTTCGTGCGGGGCTGTGGCGGCGGGCGCCCCTGCGCCTGGCCTAGAAATGTGTTACGGCAGGGAGGAAGACGCCTCGACGATGAAAAGTGAAACGCTAGCTGTGCTGGGTTCCTGCCTTTTTCTTTTTCTTTTTCTTTTTTTTTTTTTTTGCCCCACATTGGCATGTCGAAATAGGAAAAAGAAAGTAGGTATATAAAACACCACCCAGTTCTTCATTTTCCTCGGTGCAGATGACGGAGATCCAGGGATTTAGTGGCTGAGTAACTTTTTGATGGCTGGCGCCTGAAGCTCAATGCCTAAGTAAAGAACCGGCGTGGATCTGCCAGTCACAGTCTCAAAAATCAAGACCAGGATGTTCTGAAAATCTGTCTTTGAATCCTGAATCCTGCCAGATCTTGCCAGTTATTTTTTCCAAGCTTTCCAAATTCCAGTTTCCAAATTTTGTCTCAAGAGAAAATATTATTTAGCTTGCCTACTGCACCTTAAAAGTCTGGAGCCTGATACGCCTCAAGGCAACAGCACTGGAAAAATACATATTTGGCATCTGCATCCTGTCAAATCATGCCGCAAATCCAGAAATGCTAATAAGAGAGAACACATTGCTGCATTTATCACTCAGCCAAAACAATCCGGCAAGATGGTACAAAAAGGCACAGGACTGCATTAAGGTGGTTGTGTGCTCTGCCAAAAACCTGTATTTGTTCTGTGCACAAAATTGGTCTAGACTCCTGTATATTACATATAGACTCCCAAAGTGCTACAAAAACAGAGACCAAGACTGCACAGATGTTAGTAGGGTTGAAAATAAAGGGATTGAAAGCAGTCTAGAAGGGCCACCCCACAGGACAGCTGTAAGAGCATAGGCAAATCTAACACATCTCAGCTCTCAAGAATCTATCTTCAAAGCATACTTAACACTATGGCAGTAGCAGTTGTATAGCTTATTTTTTTACTTCTGGGAGAAAGGCTTCAAACTTCTAATCATAAGGACCAAAGTCAGTGTTCACCTCCTTGAAAGTCACTCTTCACAGAACCACTGCTCCTATTTTCTTCTGTCTTAATGCTTACGGAGGAGAAATCTGAGAACTGAAAGTCGTAACTCTGCTTGGTATTAAAGCATTGGTATGCTTTGTTTGGCTAAACAAAGGCACTTATTTTATATCACATTCCTATTCAAGGTAAGCCTTCAATTTTACACACACAAAACTTTAAGTCGGTCTCTTCTTCGTCTTACAGGTGCTCACATCTCTTCCCTGGCCAACACCCCCCTCTGCTGCGTTGATATCAACAGCCCTCTTCTCTTGAATTGTCCAACTAATTAACATAATTAAACTAAGAGCAACTGCTATTTAGCTTGATGTTTAAGCTCCTGTTCAGGACTTGAAAAGCTCGAGGGCCTGAAAAGTTGTTTATTCCAAATATCTCATATGTCCTAATAAAAAATGCTGCCTACACGTACATCCTTGCCCTCAGAAGATCAGACCATTTTTAGTTATGTACCCAAATAAAGAGGTAAGTGTAATTCAGAGTTACACATCTGTCTGAGTAGATTGCAACTTGGAAGTCTTTGTTGAAATTTGGCTCCCATTCTCCTTTAAAAGGAGAGCCAAAATAATATTAAAAACGATAAAAAATATTTGTGGAAGTGTTTACAGTGTTGAATATGCCTCAAACTCAGCTTTGTTGTTCACAGAGAGTTAAAGGGATGTTAAAACTATCTTACCTTTATGCAATCCATACCCTGGACTGAAGTAGGAAATCCCTTCTCTTAAGAATGAGACAAATGTGGATATTAGGTTTTCTTATCCTCCAAGAATACAGACCCATAGGAGGCACTCAGAAAAGGGCATGCTTTGCTATCAAAAAAGTCCAAACCAAGGACATGTATATCAAGGAAAGCAAATAGCAAAAGCAATCAGAGGGTTCATTGATGAATGCATTGCCTAAAGTGGGGAAATACATGCTAGTTTCCTGCTACTCCCATACTGATGGCCATTTGACAGGCTGTGTTCTGGAGAGTACAATGAACAGCAGATAATGTCTTTATGTTGTTTGTTCTTTCCTCTTCCTGGAGAACTCTCTGACTACAGAAAGATAATTTTGTAGTCTGCCAAACCAAGGTTTTGAGCTTTGCATATATTTTTGCAAATTTTAAAGGTAAAACATAAGTTTAATTAGACATCGTGCTTCAGAAGGACTGAAAGTAGGTGATGAAGGACAACAAGGAAGAATGACTGTTCAGAACTTCATGCTTGTTTCATTCTGAGTTTATTAATAGGTTGTGCAAAGTGGTGATGCTTTCATAAAGAAAATACATTATTATTCTTTAGGTTATTTGTTAATCATAATGCTTAAAATCTGTTTAAATACCTTCCTACAGCTTTAAAGAGCATCAGCTCTGTTCTAAGGCCTCAACTCATGAAAGCCCCCCTGTTTAGGAAATATTCTTAAGGCCTGTTTAACATTAAGCTCATACTTTTGAGTTTATTGACTTTATACTGAGGGCATTAAGCTTTCAGTACATGCTTAATATTAGGAAGAGAGTTTTGCTTTGAGAAAAGCTGTGAAACCCATCAAAGCAAGTCTCCTCTCCTAAAGATTTAGAAAGCCCATAGAAAGTATATGTGGAAGTTCTACCTAAAGGGGATAATGGATAGGAATGAAAGGAATTTTTTTTCCACATGTCAGAAGAAAAAAAATCACAGTTTAACAATTTTATAAGCTAGAAAGTAATGTGCATAAAATGTTTAAATGAGTAAAAGACTTCAGCTTTCTATGACTGTCTTTATGTTTCCCACAGCTCTGAACAAGCCCAGCCATTCATATTTACCACAGTTTCCTGCACTTAAACCATTCCTTGCTGTTCTTTGAACTCCTGTTTATAAATCCAGTTACTTTCAATAGCTGTTCGGTCATTCTGTTCAGACCACTGACTAATCCTTGTGCCTATTTTAGACCCCTGCGATTGTGTTCAATGACTTTTTTTTTTCCTTCCAGGCCTTTCTACCCTCTCTCCCTAGTTCATGTCTCTTGTTCCATAATTCTTTGTGTATCTTATCCCAAACAATTTCCCATGAATCCTTTGCTTTTTTATTAAACCTAAATTCATCTTTTTTTTCCAATGAACTGTCACTGAGTTTGGAGAAAAGAGGAATGGATGGGGCAGTGTATTATGAAAGGTTTTGCAAAAATCTAGAGCACCATGGAAGTGAGAAGGCCTTCTGATACAGAGGTTCTATATAAATCTAATGAAATTATTTTACCTACAATTTAATGCTCTTGATGTTAGGATTCCTATTGACTTTAATGAACATTAAGCTAGGTTCCTTATTTTCCATTATTTAGTCTAAATGATTGGATTGAAGTTGACTGGATAACCAGTTTCCAATTTTACCTGTAGAAAACAAGACATTTAGAATTTGTCATTGTCATTAAGCCTTTCAGATTACATTCTGTTAAAAGTAGTCTCTGCCCATCTTTATCTTAAAAAAAAGCCATCATTATAACAAATCAATAGTCAAAGTCTTGAAGTTGATCAGAAAGTCATGATCTTCTAGTTCCACAACATTGCTTCAATGTAGTACAGAATTAATTATTTAAAATGACACTGAACCATCTGCAAGCAGCAGTGTAGCAACAGCACAAAGATGCTTACATTTGTACCATCAACTAGGCAACAGATTAGAAAAGTCTGCTGTAATTACAGAGGTGACCGTATATTTATATCTGCCTCACGAAAACATTGTTTTGAGTTTTTCTTGACTATGTCTCTGCAACACTGGTTCTTTTAAAATCATGACAGTGCTTTTAACTATAATGGGGTCTATTGCTATTTGACACTATTAGGAAGAGTTTAAAGAATGGAATAGACCTTTCTATGCTGCTGGCTAGAAGACCTAGAAAATTAAAAAAACTAACTAATCCTTTTTGGCACAAAGCAAATAAGTTGAAGAAGTGATCATCTTGATTTGGCTATTTGGATGGAAAGGTGGCCTATCTTTTGGGCTTGCAAAAGGTGAGTAGAGCCACAGCATCTTAGAATTACAGAGATTTATCTTTGCTGTAGCAATAAGTCAAACAAACTCACAGTCTATCTCTGAGAGTCCAGTTTCAGATTTCCCCAGGCAACATTTGTAATTTGGCTTGTTTATATGCAGAAACAAAGGCTTCAGAAGTCCCCTTATTAAAGAACTGCTCTTTGCAGATGGCAGTGCACTTGTAGCTCACTCAGAGCAAGACCCAGAGATAATGACATCTAGTTTTGCAGCTGTTTCTGTTAACTTTGGCTGAGCAATCAGCATTTCAAAGGCTGGTATTATGTGCCACAGCCACCAAAAAACAAAAGTCTATTTACTCAAATGGGAAGAAAAATGTCACTAGCACTGAACTGAAGGGACTAGACTCTGAACTGCAGCTCTGGTGTTTGAGATTGCTTCCTGTTGGCTTGAGTTACCTGGCAGATCTCTTGATCCTAGCTCAGTAATAAACTGTTATTTTCATTTTACCATTTCACCAAGTATATTTTGTCACAAGCTGGACAAAGACTGCTAGCACTATTTCTAAATATATAAAATAAATATATTTTATCCTGTTATTGCAGACTTTCCTCCCTACTTTAACAGCTAGAGTGGCAAGATTTTAAAAGGTTTCACTGCACAGCAGTGTGAGATAGAGGTTTGTCTCAGTAACCTAGTAGTCTGAGTGTTCTGCACTGAAACGCTTTGGCACCTTAACTAGCAGTGAGCAGACAGGACCAGCAGAGCGGTCAGTAATTTTTTAAGGTTAGTAGGCATAAAAGGCCACTTGTATCTCCTAAGAAATGACATTTGGATGGTAGGAAATATGTAGTATTTTGAATATGTCTGCTTGTACTGAGTGATGGTCATGAGGTTAAGAGTATTAATAAGTTATTAAGAGTTTTAAGAGTATTAATAAGTATTAATGGATAGTCAAGATCGAGCTTAGGTGCAACTCATGACATACTGATTTTCACTTGGCTTGCTTATCCATAAACTCTTTAATGCTCCTATGTTAGTGACTTTGGACAAGGACATTTAGCTGAAATCACTCTACCTGACTACAGTATCTGGCTTTTCAAGAAAGTTTTCAGGAAACATAAATATTTTTTCTGTCTTTCAATTCAAAACTGCTCTCCTTAATCACAGGGTAGAAATATGAGTTCTACATCCTCTGCGCTTTGTGGCATCTCTGCACTTCTCCCATTTCATGCTCCAAAATCTGTTTCAAGGAGGATTTTTTTTGTGTGTGTGTGTGTCTGTGTGTGTGTGTCTGTGTGCCTCTGTGTGTGTGTGTGATTTTAGGTTTTAATTACACTGTGGGGTCTTTTTCGTTGCAAGTTGATTGAAAGGTGTGGGGTAAAAAACTGACAAGGCTGTGAGTTTTAATTTGTCTGGTAAAAAGGCCTCTGAGAAAGAGATGGTTAACTTCACATTTTAAAGCTTTTAAACTGCCTTTGCCTGCTCTCTGGAAATTTTTCAGATGCAAAAGGCAAAACAGAATGTTGGGGAGTGCTAAGGACTTTGGTCATTGAGGCTTAAGCAATTTAATACCCCTTTATAATTATGCCATCCCTAATATCATTTTACCAGAGATGAACTCATTGTTTTGTCTGAATAAAATTAAGTAAAACTTTTGAAGTTAGGTCCTGAGTCATGTAACTCTTTAAACAGGTATTTGCTCTCAGTAGATGGGATTTAGATATAAAAGTAAAGGTAAATCCATACCTGAGCTTGAATGAGGACACCACATACTTGCCTGTGTTCTTGAATGGAAGCCTGTATTATCTATTGTGCTTTACATCATTTATAATCTCACATTATTTGTTATAGGTAAAATGAAAGCACAAAGACTTATGCTTTATATATTTTGTTTCTACTTAATTTATCTACTTCACATTTCCATAGAAAAAAAATTAAGCTGAAGCCAGAGATGAGAGTGAAAATAATAATAGGTAAAAATCCCCTCCAGACTCAGAACGCAACAGTAATTAGAAAAGTTTATCTTGTAGAAACTCAGAAAATTCAGTTATGGCTAGATTTAAAACCTCTGGCCATTTGAAACCAGAGAATATGGGTGAATACAAGTGTCTAATCCACCTCTTAAAACAGTGAATATTTCAGGTGGAAATCTGTTGCACATTTATAGAACAAGGCAGAAGTGCTGGAATAAAATTGGGTATTCTATTTCATGGAAGTGTTTGAGTAATATCTGTTCTCTATTACAGGCAATGTGTCCAGGATAATGTGAAGAAATTAGTTTTGTGTTCAGTAATTAAATTTAGTCCATTTGGTTTTATTGTTATTTTTGTAATATAGATAGTTCTTATGCTAGAGTTGTTCACATCAACCAGAACTGGGGTCAGAAACTCACATGAGCATCCACCTAGAGTTTCTGAGAGAATCAAGGAGAACTTTTTCAAGGGAAAAAAAACATGGAATGCTATAGCAATGATATCTGGAAATAAAGGAAAATAAAGGGTACCAATATATTTTACAAAGTTGCTTAATTTGTAGCTTTTGAAACTCACGTGGCTTTAATGCAGTACGTGTTTGTTATGTCAGGTCTATGGTATCTAAATGGCAGCAAGGTGGTGAAGGTATGGGAACTCCTAAGAAATTTTAATATCTACTTGAGGGAGAAGGAAAGGTGTGCTGATGCTAACATTGCCAGATCATCCAAGGAACCAGTCCCATACCCATGTCAGCCTCATGGGACAGTGGAATACATGGACCCAGCAGGAGCTGCTGACATTTGCTTCCTCTGATCTATTCCGCAGACCCCCCCCATCTTCAGTGCTCTGTGTTACATAATACAGGTTTTGCAGGTCTCAGCCTCAGAGATTTTATTATACAACTCAAGGAGCTGGGTGAATGGCTTCTTGTGCTGTGGATGGCATGCAACCCTCTCCTCCATCCCCACTACATTTGGCAGGAGTTAATTAATTCTGCTCAGAACCTACCAGTTTGAACACCTGGTAGGCAACTTGTCAGTCACAGGCTGGTGTCAATAGTTAGTATATTCCTGCAATCCTGAGATAGAATCTCTGGTCTCGTTTCCAGACAGCAGGGAAATGCTATGTAGTTGTCACCTGAAGCTGCACCCCTCAGCCGAACAGCAGTGATTCAGCTCTGGTCCTTTTTCTGCTGCCATCCTTGTTGACTCCAGCAGACAATGCCATGCCTCCTGGCAAAGGCACTTCTATATCCTTTTTTCCCTCTTTGTCATTTCATGTTGAAGAATCCTCCCAAAGTCATATGTCCTTTAATAGCTAGAAATCAGTATCTGATAGTAACTTTGAACAGAATCCTTTCCACAGACGAGAAGCCTTTTTCCTCTTTTTTTGGATTGGCTCCACAACCTTCCCACTTTACAGGTACCTGCAGTTATGGTGAGTCTCAGAGCAGCACTGGGAACAGTCTGGGAGAAAAGCGTGGACAAATGAATCCCTGTATACGGACTCCCATGTTTATCATAGCACAACTATCCTCCCTCTTTGAAGCATCTGTTCACCTGGCATTTGGGTAAGCCAAGTATCCAGATGAAAAAAATCTCAGCTGGCTGTCCTTCCTCCCGTTCACCAAGAGATGGAAGCAGAGCACTCCCTCTCTAGAGCGTGAGGCCACTGAGCTGTACCAGGACCACTGGGAACAGATCACAGAGAGAACAAATAATCTGATGATTTCATTCAACACTGTTGATTACTCGTTGCTTACAAACTAATAAACGTTTGGAGGACGTCTGCCTACCAAAGCTTGTATTTCTACATAGGCAACACGATTCTCTGGTTGGTACTAGCTATTTCCTCTTTGCTGTTTGTAAACTGAAACTTTTTGAGGTAGAGGTACAGCCACAGAGGAGAGGCAGCTCAGGCTGAGTTAGGTAAATAATAACATAACAATCGTAACAAAGAGAATAGTTAATAGAAAGAGTTCAGAAGTGTTCAGATGTGGCAACTTGTCCTTGTGAATGATGCCTCAAGTATTCTGTAACACATCCTTTTGTTGTATCACTTTTCAAACCAATAGTAAATAGAAACTTGAACTTCAATCTTTGTCTGGTAAACTTTCTAGAAATACTTTGAAATAACTTAATGTGTTTAAACTACTTGCCAATAAAATCTGACAAAGTGACTGAAACTTTTCATAAAATCACAACAAATGGTCTAGGAAAGGATAACAAGGGATTGTTCAGTCTGTTCCACAAGGACTTTTCAGGCACTTCCTGGGTAATTTTCTTAACTTTGCTTTGCTTTTCTTAACTTTGCTACTGCTTTTGGCAGTATGTGGTGAACTTGCCTGAATAATTGAAAAGATATATCATATCAGCATTTGCATACGATGCATGAACACTGAACTGGTTACTGTCCTGGTTGGAAAACCTTAAATTTGCATAATTTAGAAGTAGTGCTTTCTATTTGAAAATATCCTTCTGATAAAAGTTACGAAAACAAAATCCATCAGTCCTTCCAGATCAAGGTCTTTAACAACCTCCCGATTCCCAGGTTGGCCAGTCAACAATAAATTCTGTAAATGGGGACAGATCTGGCCTTGTGAGCAGCTCACCTGTACAACAGAAATTTATTATCCAGCTACTTGAGAGATCATATTTTCAGCAAATTAAATCCCCTGCAACCTCACAGAAATGGATCAAGAAGGAAGGTGGAAGGATATGCCATGCTATACAGTATCCTATGTATAGCATATGCTTTAATGGCAGTCATCCTCCAAATAATCTCAGGCCAGTGGTTTTGGTATCCATTCCTCTTTACCCATGAGAACTTTTTTTTTTTTTTTTTTTTTTTTTTTTTTTTTTTGCTTTGACTGAGAACAACTACCAGGGAAAACAATATGAAGCAAGCTTGTGTCAAAGCTCCACTGAAATTACCATTTTGCATCAATTTAAGTTTTCTCTAGGAAAATGGAAATTTAGTGGCAATTTCCTGTCTTCTAAAATATTCTCTTGAAAATCAAGAGACAGTTTCCCTGGTAGATTTTCCACTATGTCGGTTTAGCCTTTAGTCTTCAAAAATATGGCCTGATCTAAATACTTAGAGATCAGGACATCTATGACCTCTGCTTTTTTCTCACAAAACAGTAGAATATGTTGACTTAGCAGTGATATATGCAGCTGATCAGTTAACAGTGCTTCTCAACTGTTCTTATTAGAGGGACCATCTAAAATTTTTTGAAAACAACCCCATGACTCTGTGCAGTGTTACTACACACAGTTCAAAATTGGCATAAATTCTTACTACTCTTATTTAACTTGTATTTTCCCAATTTAATTTGTTTTGTTGAATGCTGGTGTTGGGGTATGCAGGATGTGCTCTGTTTCCTTTTATTTTTCCCCAGCCATTTTTTTGGGGAAATGACAAACTAAGCAGCAGTGTCATATGCCACACTCTAGTCCAACAGCATCACTGCTGCTTTGAGAGGCTGCAGCAGGTCAAAACCAAGGTGTATAGGTGTAGGTCAGGTAGTTTACAAACACTAGTTTGAAAGTATACTGTTTAGTGCACAGTATGGCTTTTCTATGGCTCCATTTGGACTTGCTCAGCCTTTTGTTTGTGTTTTTGCCCCTTCTAACCTTACTGACCTCAAACTTAGTGACTCATTTGGAAAGTCTGGGAACTGCATTCTGCTTAGCTAACAGGAGAACGTGGTGGTACTTTACTTCAGCTACCCGTCATTTTTAAACGCAAGCAAATTCCTGAAGTGAGGGTGTAACAGCAACCATGTTCAAGGATTGCTGCCAAGCAGTGACAGTTGTAACAACAGTGCTAAGCAGAGCAGCATGGCGTCTGGCTCCGATGCTTTTAGTCTTCATTCTTCATTTCTTTAGGACAGTTTCATATCCTAAATTTATAGTTCATTTAGAGGGGAAAAAAGAGCATAGTTCCCTTATTTGTACAACTGATAACATATACATTTCACTATATCATGATTATGCCATCAATTCAAATTATAAGAAGACCTGTAAATTTGTCACTCAGCTAGGCACCATGATTTAATTGGCTGAGCACACAACTGGGAGCTAGTAGGCTGCATGTAATTACTGTTCATGTATGGTTCTTAGGTACCTCTCAAAACCCTCTTCCATGAATAGACTTCTGGACTAGTCTGTATTTTTTTAAAGACTTTTAGACTACCATATATTTATTTAAACAAGGCAATTCTGAAATTATATCCAGGCAGCCACATTACTTCATTTTTAGTCTCCATCCCCTCCAAGATTTTCCTGTATTTGTTATCTTCTTCTGTTACTCTTGTTTTAGATTAACTTGTCATTCCTTTTAAGCAAGATTCCGTCTTTATCTTCTAAAGCACAACGTACATCTACGGCACTATATAAAAATAGCAAAGAGCTTGCCAGTGTGTCAGTTGTCTAATATTGTACTGTCCGATCAATACAACAGTGCAGCTGATACTACTATTGATACCACAATAATATTATATAGAGAATTGTGAACACACACTCTTTTTTCAGGAAGAATCACTACAAGAACCTAAAATGTAAGCAGCCAAAATTCTCTGTGTCTTTTGAAATTATTGGCTAGAATCTAATCTCAGGCATACCAGTGCAAATCCTGAAAAATTCCATTTAATTTAATGCAATCCAGAATCATAGCATGGTAATTTAGATGTGAACACATCTTATATACTAGAAGATAATTGTTAATTGCTAGGAAATTCATATTTATATGAAATCAAAATCTGACCAACAGCTACTTCTTCTTCCCTCCCATAAATCACAATGTCTAGTCAACCATAGTTTGTCTAAAAAGTAAGAGAGATGGCACAGTAAACAAGCGATGGACAACAACACTGTTTGCACATGTAAAAGCCCAGCTTTTTAAGATCAACCACTTATTTGCTAAACCTGTCTGAAGCCTAATAATTCAATAAATATTATGTGGCCAATATTGTCCTACAAAATACTTCAGACACAATAAACAAGAGGAAACTGAATCTTTTTGAGAAGAATGATAGCATTGTTTTTTAAGAGTATTTCAATGCCTGTCACAATCCGGAAGGCAACAGACCAGAACTTGAACAGCGAACTTAGTCTGAAAAATGAATGTTTAAAAATTGCACCCTTTAACCAAAAAGGTCTGTTCCCTAGATATAATCAGAGCTGTATTGGAGGAAAAGCATGTGGAAATTTAATCATGCTAAGGAACACTACAAAGAATTCCTAATCATTACTCTACAAATCAAATCAAAGGGTGTAAAATGAAATAACATCAAAGCATCTTAAACTGTAGGGCCTCTTTTACACTGACCAACTGTTATTTACAAGATCCAGGCCGTTCTCATGACCTGTGTGTTGTCAGAGGCAGGTAGACAGGGTTGCCAACATTAAAGAAATCACTTTTCAGAAATGACTCATTGTTTTGGCTCAACAACCTGAGCCACTCCAAAGCCTCTGATTTTTAGAGAAAAGGCAGGGAAGAAAAATGGCCTGCTCATGACTTTCTGAAAGCAGACCTTTGAGAAACATCTTAAGTTGGTCACTCTAAATTGCTTACCATTTAAAAAAAAATCCTAGTCAAAGTTTGATCTGAATTATAATACTATAAATTAAAAAAAAAGAGGAAAGTTTATTAGAATTAACCCAGCAGTTACACTGTAGTAATTTAGATCAGGATAGGATTCACATGACATTTTAGAACCTAAAGGTAGAAGTATGAAAACATTATTTTTTCACATAAATCCCCCAGTGGAGAAGGACATGACCCAATAAAGGATCTTCTGGAGTATAAGCTTTTAAGAAAAACAAACAATAAACTCTTCTCTCTGTTAGCACTGCATTTGTAATATTTTAAACAGGAAGAAAAGAGGACTACGAGCATTACCTGTGCATTTTAAAAATAATTTCTGCTCTGTTTGTCATAGTGTTACACAAAGAAGCAGCCTCTAAGAGGCACACATAAGCATTGGCTGTGGGAGAAAATAATACAAATGATACTGTGCATGCATGGATATGCAACACCTTCAGTGCTGCGGACTTTCTGAGAAAATATCTTGACGAAAAAATGACTCAAGCAACTGGCCAGACCATTTCTTTTAATAGCCTTTGGTAAATAAAGACATTGGATTAAGTTGTTACACAGGTTCAATCTGGAAGTCACTCACCAAATTCAGTTCTGCTTTTCAACAGGGTAAATGAAGATGAAATTTAGTTCTTTGGGACTGGGCAAGCCACTTGATCAATATGCTTCTGTGTCTGAAAGCACAGTGAGATCTGTGCATGCAAGAAATTGTGCTTCATTTTAGACCGTTTCTGTTTATTGATAAACTCCCTGTCCCCAGTTATGACTAAGGTTGACCTTGTCAGTGACTGTCCTCCTCGACAGCATGTTTTAGAGGTGGTTAGACTGCCTGCTATTTTGGAACTTAATACAAGAAAATGTGTCTGACTTTTCTGGTGGTGCTGGCAGCTAGAATGGCATCTGTAAGAGTCTCTGCAGCACTGGATACTCTGCTTGTGTGCACAGAAAATGGCAGGGAAGCTTTTAATTACCAAAACTCTTAAGCCCTGGCCCCATCTATCAATTTGCTGTGAACCAAAGGTAAGTCCAAATGTAGGGCAATATTGGAAAATACGGGTAGTGAAGCCAAAGGCTATTGGATGTGATTCCTTTATAAAATATGTATAGAAAGTAAAACTGTGGCTCCAACTAATTTTACTATTAAGTAGGTCCCATATTTCATTCCTTACGCACTCAAAGCTCCCCTGGGCTTTGCTATAGAATCATCATGTTGGAATCAGAAATGGAGTTTGTGTTTCAGAGTAAGTAAGAAGGAAAGGACTGGTAAAACCCAATTTAAGAGAACAACAACATGACCTACATACAACGAATACAATTGTAGTAGTGAGAGAATTTTGCTGATGAGAGAGAAAAATGAGAGGGAAATGTGTAAAAGGGCTTAAATTATATCAAATTGAGAGATTTCTTGATCACATCTCCAAATAAATGCATTCTGTTACTTGAATATTTTGATTTTTTTTTCTTTTTTTTCTCACTCCAGTAGAAAGGGACATGAAGCTGGAACCCAGCTTTGCTGCTGGCAGAAAGCTTGAAAATTCCGTGTAGAGGAACAGCCAGGGCAGATAGCTGTGCACATTTATGCTTGGCTTACTGAGAAAGAACTGCAATTACTGAAGTCTGGTACTCACCACTTACTAGGTCTGTGGTTAGTATGTTTACTGAAACCAGACAGGCCACAGAGTATATAACTGAAGGAAGGGCTGTTTCATTTTGCTTCAGGAAGCATTTTGCTTCTGCAGCATTCCTGCTTTCTGACTAGCAAAGATGATGCCATTTCAGTATAATGAGATGATAGCCTAGATCCCATTTGAATATTCCAGTATTCCTGGTAGAGATTCATTTCTTAGTGTAGCAGGGAAACCCCATACGTCTGATGTGGCAATGGGCATTTACCAGGACTAGTTATCCCTGGTTTGTGTATTACCTTTCCTTAATATGTGATGTCAGCCTTTGTACCCACAAAATTTCTGCCAGTCTGCAAACTGAACTGTCTACGCATGCTGAAGGGGCCATGTGCCGGCTAATGGGTTCACAGGGGCATTGAAATAGAGCGAGCTACGTTATTTTACATCAGCAGAAGGTTTGGACCTGAGGATGTGCAAGTCTGAACATTAGGATGGACAGTATGGACAGTTAGAAATGCAGCCATCTGGATTTGTATCTGCCTTGTTGTGGATGGCCCAAAAAATGAACTGATGCTCCAGAGTGTTCCAATTCCATAGGTTATTATTTACTGTCTGTCCTTTATTGAAAACAATATAGACAGTTTCATTGTAAATTTTAGTAAACAATTCAAATTGTTAGAAGATGTCCTTTCCATTATTTTTTTCTCTTCAGTGCATAGTAATGATACTTTCCGCTTACAAGTCCACATTGTTAGCCTTGCCTCATCTAGATCCCAATGTTCATTCCTGAAAGTATACAGTGAATAAAAACTGGAGCTGAGGTTTGAAAATCTGTCACAAAGAACAGAATGTCAACAAAGCAGGAGCCTTTCCAGTCCAATTATAAAGCACATTTCTTCGACCTTTTCTTTTCCAACAGGCAGTAAATAAGCATGTCTGATTTTTTTTTAATATGCATTTACCTTTATTGTTTATGTGAATATCACAACAACCCTCTCCCACAGCATTCACATAACTTTTCTCTGTGGGGGAGGAATAGAGAGGAAATTTCACATGACAGACGTTACTCTTCTTTGTTTAGTCTTAATTTGGGAAAGTGCTTAGATGCTGTGATGATTGGCACAGCATGAATAGAAGGGGACAACAAAGTAATTCTACTTCTTGTGCCACCCTCACACTCCCACAGAAGTCCATAGGGTCTAACTGAGGGCAGAATTTGTCCAGTCTTTCCTAAAATGAACTTTGATCTTCCTCCTACTAGACTTCACTGGAGTAGGCTTGTGACCTTAATCCTTCCTAGGATGTGATGTAAAGAAAAGATTATTTCCATTCTACAAACGGAAAAGGTAAGTTACTCACCCAAGAATGCAGAGGTAATACTCCTGAGATCAAGATCAAGATCAAGAGCTGTGCTCAGTCCATTAATCCACAGCATCTACAGTTTTCCTTGAATCTCACGACCAATTTGCAAAGAATTTCTATCTGATTATGAATACTCTCCTATGCTGTATTATGAAAAAATTAGGATGGTTTTAAAAAATTATGGGTAAGGCAAAAAAATATGGATAAGGCAAAATAACGATCCTAAAATGTGCAGAATAAATCCTCCAGGCATGCTGAGAGTACATCTTTTGCTACATTTTAGCCACAGTAACTTTAGGAGGAAATAGTAAATTCAATGACTTCTTGTGGAAGACTTGTTTTTCTACCCTCCTACCTCCATATACAGAGTGAGAAATGTCAATTCCTCTCTGACATGGTAATGCTATTAATAACTGTGCACAGAGCTGTAGGGACTCTGCCAACTTTACAGTAAAAAAAAGTAAAAAACAAGTCTTTGTGACTACATAGAGCTCTTTAGATAATCTAACCCAAAATACTTTAAATAATCCATTTAAGTTCAGTGTTGATGTCAGGTTTACCATCTGCATCTTGATCTTCTTGGACCATGAAACTGAATACATTATAGTTCCTTTGGTTTTGCTAATAATTACATTCCTTAACTATTTGCTGAAAGGTATTAGACATTTAATGTCTTGGTTCCTGATGGCACTGAGTCCCTCCTCCAGAGTGCTGAACTCCTTCAACTCCTACAGCAATTTGATCAGTGAGGAGAGCAGCTGAGAAATAAACAGTATTCATTGTCTCAGTTATTAAAGCTGACTTCTTCTAAGCATTAGATAGGCTATGCCCCATTTGATGTAGTCCTTGCTGTGCATCTAGGAGTTGTTGATGGTAATAAATCTATCAGGTTTTAACACTACGAATTGGTGAAACAGTGAGGTGGGAGAAACGTGCTCCCCTCCTGGTCCCTAAGGGAGCCCCAATACCTTCAGAAAGGAAGCCAAAAAGCAGACTGAGAAAAATGAGTGAAAGCAGCAGGAATTTAAAAAGCCAATGCCACATCAAAGGGACAGGAAGGAACTGCAATAACATTGCTGTGATTGCAACTGGGCACAGTCCCAGGAGCTTGGGGAATTAGCACCTCCAACAAACAGAGCTGTTTCTGTACCAAGTGCTTATGAAGCGCTTGTTGAAACATGGAAATAAGCTCAGTAAAGGGTGGTGAGCATGCTTGTATTTCATCTTCACAAGTATTTATTCCTCAGTCATTAGCCAATATAAAGCCCAATAGGACCTATCGTGCTGCCAGTATGAGATGTCACTGCAAATCCTAGTAAAGCGGTGCCTCCATCTACCAGTGCTAATGAGGCAAAAGCACTCTGATGTGCCAGCAGGCCCCACGTAAGACCTGAGCTCAAGGGATAGAAGTGGGATAGAAAAAAACACACTGGGCTTTCCTCCCACCCCTTTATTTTTGCTTAATTCCTCCCAGCCTCATGAAATGATGGAAGGTCAGGTGAACCATACAGCACCAACCAAGCTACTATTTGACCATTCATTCTCAGCTGAGTATCCTGAAAAAAGGAGAGAATTTAATTCTGAGAGTCACCACCCAGTCCTGCCTTGCACATTGATGACTACAGTGAAAATAATCAGTTGGAGCCTGGCATAGATTACTTCTCCCAGAGTATCTGCTCCCCAGTCTCAATTTGAGAAACACAGGGGAAGAAATACCTGTTTTTCTCTTTTACTAAAGAGGTATATGCCATTCAAAGAGGATGTGGAACCCTCCTAAAAGGGAAGAAAGGAGCATCCAGTGACTCTTCTGTGCTGACTTCTATGGCTGCCCAGCAGAAGCCCTGGCCAAGCCCTCTCTGGATTTATGATGTACATACTTCAAGGCTCCTGAAGGCATGATTCTGCAAACAGTTATGCATATGCTTTATTTTATATAAGTAGGCTGTTCCATATGCTTAACTTTACATGTATGAATGGACCATCTGTGTCTGTAAAGTTTAAAATGTGCAAAAGAAAAAGAAGGCACAGGATTATTAAGGAAAAAAACCATAATGCTAAAAAAAATGTAATAATAATAATAATAAAAACTCACCAACATGAAAAGAAGCTTCCAGTGCTTTGGAAGGAAATGAACTGAAGAGGAAGGCCTCACATGTAATTTTCAAAACAGCCACAAAAGGGCTACTTGCTATTCGACAATCATGTGGTGGGAACAGACTCCCTGATATGTGAGTGGTTAGAGTGCTGATGTGGGATCCCTGCATGGCACAGCATTCCTTGGAGAGGGGAATGAGCAAAAAGCAAGTCAGTGCTGATCTTAAGCTTTATATACTCAGTTTCCCATCCATGAAGGGGATAGTGGAACTTCCCTGCCTCACCAGAGGGGTTGGTGTTAGGCTGGGAGGATGTCTATACCTAGTCCTCCAGCATCGTGATAAAGGAAGCTGTATAAGCACCTAATGGGAGGAGAAATGAGGTCTTATGGTCTAAAACATGGTGATGGTAATGGTTTCAGATGCTTCCTGTGCAGATACATGTTTTGCTATTTTGTGACTGAATTAGAATATAGAAGCAACAGAAGGTTTGCAAGGTGGCTTTCTGAATAGCCAGCAGATGAAACTGATGCAGAACAGAAAGAGGTGAATTTTCCTGTAGGAGCTCACTCAGCTAGCTTGTTTTCAGAAGCCTCATTAGCCAAAGACATAAAGGAGTAGAACAGCATAATACAAGACTATTGACAAGTCAGAAGCAACATTCTCCTCTTTGATCTTTGCTCTAGATCTCTCACGTGTCATTTGGATATCGATCTACAGCACCTCCTGCACTTCTTTGGTGTAGAATATGCAATTTACTGTGGTTTGTGATCTTGATCAAAGAGATGTATTGACTGGGATGATTAAAGTAGGAAAGCAGACCCATGTGTTTCTCTTTTGCACAAGCACACACCAAGGACAGAAATTAATCAAAACACCATTAGAAGCTAAGGAAGCCTCATATAACTTCATATAAACTGCTTTGTTCTGAAGGATTGACTATGAGAATAGAAAGAATATGGTCAGGCTCAGGAAAGCGAACATATGCCTTAGCCCATTAGATTTTCTTATCAGCCACAGAAAAAGATTTGGTCACATGGCTCATAATCAAGGCATCAGGGTCAGCTTAGTATTTCTTTGTTGCCTACCAAAAAGAGTAGTTGATGAGATTTGTGATCAGTCACAATGTCTTTCAGGAAGCTAGAATTACTGAACAAAAATTTAGTTTTATGCATCTCCTAATGCATTTTCTCTATAATTCTTGAAAGAAGATTATTTTTTAAAATCTTTTTCTTTCCATTGCTACCTACTTTTTCTTGTATGATATCTTCTTTAGATATTTGGTATCAAGGTATAAGGATTTTTCTTCAAATTTGCTTTAAACTTCTACATCCCAGTGAACTCCTTGACAGTTTTGATCTCTACTCTGCTTCGTAGCAGTTAGTAAAGGTTACATTTTTTAGTAGCTGAAAGTAGCCTTCCTTATCACTAAGTTTAACTTTGAAAGGGCAGGATCTGTTGAAATAGCCACATAATACAACATGCAGGCAATTCACCTCATAGCTCCTTACAATCATTTCCTACAAATCTGTCTTCTCTTATCCATTTTTCTACAGAAGAATGTGGATTTAATTCAATTTAATTGTAAGCAAAATAATCATGGTGAAAGCTACCAGTACTCAAATTTGTGTCTGTAATCTGGGAATACAAAAGAGACATTTTGGGCTTAAGTTCCTTATGAGTTAACTCTCAAAATTCTAATGTTTAAACTCTGTTAATATAAAAGTTCTACTTGCCTTTCATAATGTATGGCTTTTTAAATTGAATATTGACACTGTGTAGGAAATCACATCTGATTGTGTGTCTCATTCCCATAAGGTGTGAGCAGTCTGACAACTGCAGACAGTGCTTGTGCAACCCACAGAGCATCTCTGACATTCAGACAGAAATAAGGGGACATACAAGGGGCAGAAAGACTGAGAAGAACACTGCTGGTCAGAGTAGCTACCACCTCCTAGTATTAGAAGATTTAAAAAAAGCACATACTGATTGTTGAAAATGGAGCATATTGAGGCTTTCTAACCACTGCAGTATTACAAAGCTCATGACATTTTTTTGCTCAGCACGTGTTGAGATAGCCCAGACTTTTTTTTTTCTCCCTCCTCAGAATTATATTTCTTCTCAACATAGAGGAATTACAAACTCTCCATAGGCAGGCATATAGGCTATGTTTAGACTTAGTTTTAAGTATGTGCTGCAGTGGCTCCCCTCTCTAGTGTGTACTCGCGTTTCCTTTGCATGGAAACAATGGTTGTGAGAGAGGGTGGGACTTGATTATACCCAGATCTTGCTCCAACACCGGAGGAAGCCAAGAAATGTATCTGGATCTGGGAAACGGGAAACAATTCTGGATGCAGTAAGATGAATGTGGCCATACAGATCTAGACATTCATGTTATAGCTGGGATGTAGTTTAGAGGCACAGGACCATGTCAATGTAAAGCAAAATCACACCTATTTTTGCACATTTCTACTCATTTTCATCCTAAGATCTCCAAATCTGTCAAAGGAACTAATGAATAGAGTCTCATAAATCTTATACATTATCGGGAAGAACTAGGAAGTATTAGAACAAGTTAGGAAGTCATTATTTTTGTACACATAAAATGTTTCCATTAAAAAGCATTTCTGCCTTTTTATGATTAAAAAAAAGAACTGTTCACAACTGCATACAAATTATTCTTTTCAAATAACATAGAAAGCATAGACATAAATAAATGTGTTTTGTCATCTATACTAAAAGAGTTCAGTCACTGCTAGTGTACTGTAGGTATAATTTTCCTCTACTCAAGTGTAGGTTAATGATTTTCAAGTACATAAAATAAAATAAAAATCTAAAATAACAGTTTTTTTCTGTAATTTCCAGTGAGTTCTGTTTGATTACTAGATTATAAGATAGGTGAAACAGTGAAATATCTTACTGTCTAACTCCTGTGCCAGCACAATCGGTGCTTAAAAATGGGAAAATTTATAAATCAGTATAGACACTTACCTAGTCACATTTGGAAAAATATTTCCATGAATAAACAAGTCAGTATTTGCAGGTTCTACTTAACAGCAAGACTTCTAAATAACAGAGAATTTTGAAAAAAAAATGCAATAAAAAAATTTAACTGGCATGCTAAAAAAAGCCAATGTATTTATTTACTTATTTATTTATTTTATGAAATGTGTTAAGTAACAGGAATTTTCAGCCGTGTTTATAGCTTGTGAACATGTTGATAGTTTTTCCTAATACTTTTGGGGTTTTTTCAATGAAATGTGAATCTCCCATAACACATTTTCTGAAGAATGTGAAATTCAGAAAATTCCGAGCCTCTTTAAAGCTTAAGCAAAACAAGATATAAGCCTCATTCTATTCGCTGAACAAAGCTAAGGCTATCTTAGTGTAAAAATTAAGAATAAAAAATGCATTGATTCTTCAAAACACTCTTAGTGATTGCAACCTGATCATAGTATCTACACACTACATGCTTGTTAGCATTAAGCAAAACAGGCAATTAGAATGCAAAGAAAAATGCACAACTAGAACTACATCCTCCCTCCTATGCATTTCTATATCTCTTTCTATCTTTCTTTCTTTTTTTCTTTCTTTCTTTTTTCAATATAGCATCTGTTTTTTTTAACTGACCAGCAGAATTTCCTTTCAGGGTAATATGTTCTGATTGCAGTTTTCTTCTCCATCCCCATCCATGCCCAATAGAATATTCTTTTAGGAAATTCTGCAGAGACAATATTCCACAGTGTGAGGCACCCGCTTTTAAAATCAGATGGCTTGGAAAGCTCACTCATCCAAGCACACTAATTGGTTGAATGCTCTTGAGTGCTTTATCACATTATTTCCAAGGGCTGCCCTAAATGCTAGGAAGTGAGCCATGGTTCCGGTGATTAGTGCCAGAAATGTGAATGTTGATTATTAGTGGGCTACATGAGTATAGCTACTGATTATCTGTAACAAATTTCAGAAATAGACTATTGAAAGAACCAATTAAAATCTAATTATTTATATTATGAATTTATGATCAATTAAGTACAAAGGTTGATTACACATTCTTTTACAGTTATTCAGAATAGCATGGAAAAATTATCAATTTATTATTAAGATTTTACGAATGCAATAGAAAATGCTGTGTTAATGACATTACATACAGATAACAACTAGGATGGGAAAGATAAATATAAGTTTACCTGTAACATAAGAAATTTCTAGTCAAAAGAATAAATTTTGTTTCTATAAAAGCAGACATTTCAGAACACTTGTTTTTCACTTGCTGAAGGATCAATCTTTTCTGTAAATTGACAGGTTCTGACATAAGCAATCTAAATACATTTGCAAATTTTTTCCATTTAAATTGAAATTTATCAATTTACCAAATTATTCTTTCAAATTAATATTGTATATTGTCAGGTATATAAGACTATCCAAGAATATATCTGTTAAGCTAGTACAATTCAGTTTGAATGTGTATGCAGTCTGTGTGGTAATGTCTCAAATTTCTTAAAAATGTTAGTGATATGAATAAATGAGATATAGATTATGAAGGCTTGGCAGTTGTTTCGCATTTGGAAAACTTTATGTCATACTTATAATCTCTGCACTGTTACCTTTCTCTGCTTAATCATAGAGTCTGGTTTCTTACTGAGCTTTCAAGATATTATTAATTCCCATTCCCAGGCCACCATTTCACTTTTAAATAACTTTCAAAACACTTTGTGCATGGTAGTAGGGCTATAGGAACTATAAAGGGTCAAATCCCAAAGCCTTCATTCAGGTGACATTCTTGTTCTACTCCTATATACTCCTACTAAACTCAAAAGATATTTATTAGATAAAGCTCTCCCCTCACTCCCCCAACAAGTTACCATATGAAAAGGTTTTATTTTTAAAAAAACATTTATAAAAGACCATATCCCAGAACTTGGGCATCTTTGAACAAATTTTGTAATTTGTATATCATAAACTCAACAGTTGACTCGCTGAAGACAATACCCCAGCAATAAAATGAGTATAACAAAAATGTAACAATAAATCCCATCAATGTTACTGACTTCACCCTAACGTCCTTTTGGCAAGGGAGAAAAGGTGGACCCAGCAACATGCTTTGAGACTTAATACGTACAGTCTTTGAAGCACCTAATGGGCAGCAGGTTCCAAAGCTGAAACATGTCAGAGAGCATCTACCAGCAGCCCTTCTTTTCCTAATCTGAGAGAGCCAAGTCTTTTCTGTTCTCAGCTGCAGCAATATCAATGGTAAATGCCAGAGTGCCAGAAAGAAATATTTTACACAAGTAGACCCTGTGGTTTATTTGTTAAATGTAAATAGAAAAATCAATTCCAAAAACAAAGAGCAAACAGTGGAGATCCTAAAGCACAGATTAATGTGCCACACTACTGAAAACTGCCCTACTGAAATGTTCACCAGCTTTCATTTTCGTATGAAATCAATTTGGAGAGTGAATTGAAATAGTATAAACTGAAGCAAGAAATATATAGGACTCTGCTAATGCTACTTTGTTCATAGGTGCTCTCCTAGAAGCAATGGGACTCTCCAGACTAGAAATCCAATTCATGAATATTTGTCAGCAACTTCCAGTCAAAGCAGTTTATTTGTAATGAGAAAGGAAATGAGGAAAAAGAAAGACATAGTAAATCTAATGATTGTAGCAAAGCCTCTTCATGTGATTAAGAACATCTCTAAATTGTGAGTCTGAGGGGTCCTATTTGAGGCTCTTCTCTCTGGGCATTCTGAAAATGAACTGTATACAGTCTGTAGTCTAAGCAGGGAGATGCATTTCATACAATTTTACCTGTGAATTCCTTACAAATAATAACATGGGAATCAAATTTCACAAACATTACTATGTTTTCAATAATTATAGTCCTGACATTTGTAGAACTCTGTGCTATCAAAGCACTGTACAGACCTTGGATTATTGTCTAATTCATCAAGTGAGTAGGTCAATGCACTTTCAATAAAAAGTATTTTATCATAAAATGCTGTTTCACTGAAACTGAAATGTCTTTGGAGATGCAAGTTTCCATAACATTTTGAAGGGAACAGTTCTTTGCAATTCAGCATGCAGTCTCTATGTGCAAGAGAAAGAAGACTTGGAAGAAAACAAGAGCGCTTTTTGATCATAAATTGAATCATCGTTAAGATTCCTTTTTGTAAAACTTTAGTTTCATGCTGATGTAGAATGCAAGAAAATTCTGAAGCCTCAAAAATTATGCAGTAAGGGAGCTGTCAGTCTCAGACCACCTTTAATCATTAATCATATCACATATGCCAAAACAGGATTATTGAGTTGCAGGGCCTCCCTATAAATTCTGATTCCTAAAGCCTATTTGAAACTCAGAAAATCAAGGAGACAGATATTGTCAGGTTACCTGAACATGGTGAATTTCTGGATGCATTGTAACTATATGCAGCTTTACCTGAATCACAATTTACTCCCTCTGTTGTCTGAATAATTGCCTTATCAGAGAGCCCTCTGGTGAAGGGCTATGAGTGAAATAGACCTATAATACCATCTTCAAAGTGACAATATAAAACCTGAAGCTTTAAGATAATCGATGAAAGTGTTTCTCTTTTGGCAATGCTATTCTCTCTCTGAAAATATTTCTAACAACTTTAGCAACCCAATCCATGGTGTCAGCACTTTCTTATTCATTTCTTTTGTTTATTATCCTGACAGTTAATACATCTTTTAACGCTGAATCTAATGTGGATATCAATGACAACATTTATAGCAAGTATCAGTGTACGTCTTTTTTTTTTTTTTTTTTTTTTTTTTGGCAACGCTATCCTGTATACTCAAAATGCAAATCTAATGAATAAGGGCTTCAGAGTTTGGCCTTACTGAGAAGACCAACAAGTTACTTACAAGTAGTTTTAATTCCTAGATATAACAATTCAGAAAATTGCATTGTACTTATGTCTTATAAAAGATTTGAGTCCACTTAAAATTATAAACTTTTTTTTCTTACAGATAAATATAAAATATGGTTCTACATAGCATCAAAGTGATTTCTTATGCAATAGTGACCTGAAACATGTCTCTAAAGTTTCAGTAAACAAAGTTCACAAGCTTTATACAATTCTAAACTTTTCTACAGTTTGATAGACAGATTACCGACAAGCTACTGCTACTGTAGAAATAGCTAATGCATATGTAAAAAATTGTTATTATGTTAAAAAATGTACTTATTATTGGGTTCGTGATGAAAAATAATAAAATGAGTGCAATTAGGAAACACTAGTTAGAGATGCAGCAATAACTACCAGTAACTAGATTCTAAATTGATTCATCTACCTGGATTTAAACGTAGAGGAATTAAACTCTTCTTTGTCTTCTATAAAAGAGAAAGTGCTTAGCTTTTGGAAAAGAGAATAGAAAAATTCCCTGTCTTTTTTAAGCAAAAAGCTTCTTCCTTAAAAAAAAAAAGTAAATTAGAGGATATTAAAAAGAGAAAAAAAAGAGCAGAAAATACTTCTCACTCAAATTTAGATCTGAAAAATGGAAAAAAAATCAGATCAATCTCAAATGATTTATTATATAGGTTCATATATAAACTATTTATATAGTTTGATAGCTAAAAAAAGTAGAAAATGTTTCATTAGTATAATTTGAAGTTTTAGTAAACATCTGCTAAAAATAAAAAGTAAATTACAAACAAGGTATCATTTAAATAATGAATTTAAAATGGTTTACTTAGAAAATACCCACATTATTAACCTTCCTAAATTTTCTGCTACTTTTTTTACCCTATAAATATAATCACAAAAGCTAACTAATGCACAAAAGTGCCGCAGTTGTTGTTATTCTGATTTTTTTGTTGAAAAGAAAAGGAAAAATGTCACTCATCTTAGTATTTCTGGCATGGAATTTCTAAAGCAAAGGAAATTCAGACTGAGATTATCCAATTATTTGGGTTATAGATTGTTCCTGACATGGACACCTACAAGCTTTCCTACTTAGTCAAATATTATTGACAAATAATATTACCAAAATGTATTTCCTTTTCTCTTACATGCCATTTTGCTTTTCTTTTTTTTTTTAAGCAATGCATAGAAACGAAAGTAAATCTTCCATTAGAATGCAGGGTTGGATATTTGCTCCCCTTAAGAGATGTGATATTTTCTGTTGTGATTAAATATATCTTCCTTATAGTGTGTTTGTGTATTTTGCTGTGATTTTGACAAAATAAACCAATCATAATCTAATCTAAGGATTAAAGGTAAAATATGAATTATTAATACTAAATAAATCAGTTCTGAATATTTTATTCAGGTTAGTCTTCCATTTATATTTACCAGTGTTCAAACTAAGCAGGATTTGATCAGGGAATATTAACTCCTTTGCAAAGAGAGGTTGTATACTTATCTTTGGAACAAAAATAAAATTTAGTGGAAATAACCATTTTACAGAGTACTCTGTAATGTCATGCATGAGTGAGAAACTGAAGAATGGCTCAATCTGAGAAGATCAACATTCTCCTAAGGTGGAAAGGAAAGAAGTGGGTGGTGTTCCACTGATGATTAAGCGAAGAACCCCACTAATATTCACATATTCACAAATGAATGCAATTCTGCACAGTTTTACACCCAGTGCAATCCAGTGGATTCAACCTGCAATAGAACAGAATTTAAGATGAAGATTTGTATCACTTGGTATTGTCTAAGTAGTTTAGCTGACTAAGTCCCATTTTCAGCAGTGATGTACGGTACGTAATTCATTTACTAACTGCTCAAGAATTGCCACATTACATCCCTGTCATATTAATGACTGTTATATGCTTAAATTCTTTTGAGGATTAGAGTTTAAAGAACTACTGAAGATGGAATTTAGCCATCTAAATTGGTGTGACCTGCAACGATAAGAACAATTCCCAAGTATATTTAAAATGAAGGCATAAATTACCGAATTAGTCTGTATGACTTCAGAATTCATTAGATGACCATTGTTCAAGGGGATGGTTTGTGCCAAATGAGTCATTCAATAGATTAGACCAAAGAGTCAACTACTACTTTCAGATGAGTGTTTAAGGGGTCTAAATGGGGCACAAATCAATGCTTTCACTGTGAAGCACTATGTAAGCACAAGGTATTATCATACGACTGTAGGTGTGAAGACATAATTTAAGCTACAAGGATGTAGGACATAAATTAAAAGTTGAAACACTTTCTGTTTGGTTCCATCCTTCATTCTATCACACAGTATACTTTCTAAATGGACACCAAACAATACTGAGTTAGATATATTGAAAGTCTTGTTTAGAGTTTCATATATACATAGTTGAGAAAGCCACAGTCTAATGTTACCTTCCATAAGATGAAACATGTTGCACATTGCTGAATTTGCCTAGCTTCTCCTTCACCCAGGCACTGAATTTTGTTATACCTTGGTCTGCTGTCAGAAACTATTGTCAACTATTGTATTTATGAACTATTGTATTTATGAACTATTATTACCAAATGCCTATAGGTAAATTTGTTCTGAGATAACCTTATATGTCTTAATTCCATGTCTTCTTAAGCTTTCATGAAAAGGCTGGTTTTACAGTCCTTTAATCATCCTCATGTATCTTCTCTAAGTTTTCACCAATGAAGCACTGAGTCATTAGTTCTCTTCTTGAACTGTGGCTACTAGAAAATGGGCACAGCATTTGTATTGCAGTCACATCATTGCTAAATACAGACATAATATAACCTTTTTAGTTCTATCCCATCCTTTACAAAACACCTTAAAGAGGCTTCTGGGTCAATTTTTGATGAAATGATGGACTCACAAGCAAAGTACAATTGAAATAGTTTCAGAAATAGTTCAATAAAACATAGTTCAGAAAACACCATTGACTTTTCTTTGAATTAAACAAATCCACAAGTGAAAAAGGAGAAGCTGCAGCAAGGAGAAGGCCATGTGCCTTCTGTCCACATGATGCCAGGGACCAGCCAGGTGCTGGTGCGTGGCCATGACAGCTGTTCTTCTTGCCCTGGCTCATTTTACAGGCTGGCATGACATTGGCTGGCTCCATCGGGCTCCTGCCTGTATGAGCCACTGCCAGCCTGGGCAGAGCTTCCCAAAGGAGCCCACTGCGTCCAGGTGGTGCGAGGAGGGGCAGTGGGATGCCCCTGCATGCCAAGATGGAGAGAAAGTGGCCAAGAGGTCCCACACGTGCTGCGGTTGGGATCCGTGCTGACCTGCAGGTGATGGCTAGCAGCTTTGCCAGGACGCTACAATGGCACATGGACCAAGGATGGTCAGGAAGAGGGAACAGATGGCTTGAAATAAAGCAGGGGCCTTTGAGCTCCCCCTAGAGAAACCTTGGCTTTCTCTTTCACCATGCCCATCATCAAATACTTTTAGAGCTTCAGGAAGATGGGCAAGGAAAGGGCTCTACCCACATCACAACTTCTTCCCCAACCTGTGCTAATTTTCAGCACTGCCTGTCTGATCCAGTTTATCTGCTACAACTTTAACTCAACTCTTGACTAGCACAAACAGCTTTTTTTGTTTGGAGAAGTCCAGGCCATTCCTCTCCTTTCTTTACCTCTTTTCTGATTATTTATTGTTACAGGTTATCCTCCTATTAGCTGAGCTTTCATGTATTTCTCACAGCTGAGTTCACAATAAGGGTAAAATTACAGTCCTTAATTACTCTAACACAGCGTGTCAGCCCTGCTGGTGACAGTGTTGTTCTGAAAGTTCATATTTAGTTGATTATCCTCTATAAACCCCAAATCACTTATTAGAATTGCCATGTCTGTAAGTATGGGTTATATGCTTTATTCTCAGATTGACTGCATTAAATAAATATTTTTAGCTTGCAAGCAGTTTTCAGATAGAGCCTAGCTCACTCATAGTTGGTGATTCACTACACCATTAATTTCACTTGCACAATTTATTAGTAATGATTATGTTTTACACCAATTCACAGATACATGTTAATTTTCAGACCAAGATCCAGTCCCCACATAATTGTTAGAGATACATCTTTCCAGCAATGATTGCCCATAGACATACCTCAAAAATATAACAGTAAGTCAGTCAATTTTAATTAATTTAATATTTTCTGTGTTGAGTTTGTAGTATTCTAATTCTAGTCTAATAAAATCTCTCCCCAAAACTGAAGTATGTTAAATTGCCACCAGCAGTATAAGCATATACTGGTATACCAGTATATCAAAACTCGTAATTTTCCTTTCCTTTTATTTTTTTTAAATGAACCCCATTGATTATTATTAAACTGATGACCTCTAATTTTTCAGGAATTGAGTCCAGCTTGAACTATTCATTCCATTATTTTTCTTGGGAACAAAATCAGACTGACAGACCTAGCATTAAGTAGATCATTTCTATTTACACTTTTTAAACATTGGCACAACGTTGTTTTTCTTCCAAATCTCTGAAACTTTGCTTGTCTTTGATGGCTTACTGAAAAATCAGCATTAGCAATCAGCAAGGTCCTGGGTCAGCTTTTCAAAAACATTTTAGGCCTGTCAATACAAAAATATTATAAATGTAAATACATTCCTAAGTGGGAAGTAGTCTTACTCCAGAATTTCAGGGCATTATCCTAGACAGTTAGGAACTATTTTTCTTATGTGACTCATACTGACATAATTGCTGTCAGCAGACTACCAATGAAACTCTTGTCATAAGCGTATTTTGGAATGTCGGCAAAATCATTGTTAAGAGGAAAGTCATCTCTTTCCATTTCCTAGTGGGGGAAAAAACACCCTAAACAGATACATAAAGCTACCTAATTAGAAAAATCAGTAAAAATAGCAAGTTGCTCTCTGAAATCAATTCTCACAAGAAGTGAGGTTAATACCACCAAAATTTATGAAAATGAGAACACATTTCCCTAACTGAAACATTTAATCACACAACTGAGCAGAAATTTGTTTGTTAAAAAGCAAATGCATTAGGGTTTATGTGGAAATCAAAACTAGGAAGTTGACTCAAACATTTAACAAAACACATACAGAATTTAACCCTGAGCTGTATAACACAACGTATTACCAGGGACTGACAATTGAAGCAGCACCATTAAGCTGAGTAGTTTGGCATTATCTGCATCCAAAATATTTAACACTAAAGTTAAAATTTCTGTAGACAAATTTGAGGCAGATATAGAGGATCAAATGTATATTGCATTTTTAACAACGTGGAAAGCAGTAGGCCGGTTAGAAAATATCCAATACAAATGGTGTCACGTTCACCCATCTTCTAACTAAATATGTTTGAATAAAAGAAGGCATCAATTACAAGCTATTTCATGGAGTCTGTAATGCTCTGAAGATCTCAGCAAGCTAGTTAACTATAGAACCATAAACATAATGAAGACGATTTTGGCATAAAACACAGGTTACCTCACAATGGCCCACAGAGATTGCTAACTGCTCTTTACTCAGTCTCATTGTGTTCCTCTTATGTATTAGAAAAGTTTTTGGTTGGGTCAAACAGAAGATTCTCTTAGAGACTAGGACTAGAATAACTTTAGCTTAATTCAACAAATACATGACACCTACTAGGCTCTTGAATCAGTATTTGTAACTACTGGAACTTGTAAAGATCCTCTTTTCAGCCAAATTGGAAACTATTGTAGGGACTTACTAGTTACATCTGTATAACTATCATATATATAAACGTACACAAATAACATAAAAGGTTTCCTCGTAATTCACAGTGAAATCTTCTTGTTCATGATTAACGTGCTAGCCTGATTCCTTCTAAATCAACAGCAGTTCCTTAGGAGTTTTTATGTCTTAGGCTAGAAGATAGAAAAGAATAAAGGAGGATCACATATTTCATCCAAATAACCTAATAAAAATGATCAGTAATTCAAGCTGAGCACCTGAGGCTCATAGTCTGCCTAAAAGCAAGTTCCTTCAGCCTAAGAAAATTCAGGTATGATACAGGTTCACATAATAATTTAAATATGAAAACATGCAGAAAAGTAGCCACTGGAACACTCAAGAGACTGGGGCATTACGTGCATAGAGGTTCTTGTGAAGACAACAGCAGCATATTTCTAAGAAAGGCAGGCAAATCCTGCTCTAATTTAGCTCTAATTTAGCTCTAATTGCTTAAGTGTCTTATAAAGCTCAGCAGAGCTACAGCTAAAGCTGAGCAAAAATTATCTCCAAAGAGCATTAAAAGCCAGTCTTCTTTTTAGTGGAGTGGTAAGTGAGCTCAGCTGAAGCCACTTCACATCTCATGTCTTTTGTGCATGCATTAACCCCTTTCGTGACACTGAAATGCACTCCTAAATACTGGTATCCTCATCCTGCTTTGTTGCATTTCATACAGCAACATCAAATTCATACAAGATTTCACAAGAAGTTTTATTGGTTTGTGGTCCCTGGTGGACTTTGATAACTCAACTGAAAAGCAATTAAGATTCCTGTCCACGATATCCTTGAGACAGAGTGAAATATTTCACTCAGTACAGCATTTCTCATTCTCCTAAGGGAAAGAGGCATGGTTGAAAAGGTTATTCTGCTTAGTAAGTTTCTCTAGTATTTTCATTTTGTGAAGGAGCTGAAGTTCAAGATCTTCCCCCTCTCTTTTCTAATGAAGTAAACAGATTGGACATTTTGTGTCCATCGGTTGATGGAATGCAGGGCCCTTGACACCCCTAGAATACCGGGTGTTCACTTTTCAGAAGAATTAATTGACTATTATCTTCAGTGGACAAGTTTAGCGCTTTGACAAATCTGCCTTGGTTTTTGGAACAAGGAGTACCTTCATCTTTAGATAGCTGTGCTCATAAATGTAACAAAATGACACCATGATCCCATTTAGGCACGCAGGATCAGGCAAAAGTAGAGTCTACTTCTGAAAGTACCTCATCTATTGAGTGCCTCTGCTACTACCTATGTTAGGACAGAGCAGCACTGACAAGTCATCCATTTGTTCATCATTCCTCACTACCCATTTAGAGTTACATTACCTAGAAAGTTCACTATTGTATATGCCTTTCACAATTATTTTGACCTTTAAAGATTTGGCTTCAGCAGCTAGTTCAGTTTTGAAACTGAAGGTTTGGAGCATAGCATACATTGCTTTAACTGTTTCAAAACATGACCTTTATCCCACTTAAGCGATGTTCAGAGATGATGCACAATTTGATCTTCGTTTTTTCTGGGCCAGACATGTGGTAATGGCAGCCAAAACAAGCAGTGTTAAAAACAGGTAGCTATAGAAACCCATTCATTTCATGAACACTCTTTCTTTCGCAGGTCTAATTAACACAGTATATTATTAAAAAGGAGTTTGTTCAGTGAAAAAGCAGCAAATACAGCGAGGAGCCAGGTACTTCACAACTCCCACGCTTCCCTTCCTCTGACAGGAGGACTTGGGGAAGTAGCAGGGAGATAACACTGTGACTCCACTCTCAAGAAAAACTAGTACAACAAAAAAACCCACCACATGCTGTGCCCACAAGTGAAATGTTTCCTGCCTGCTCCACAACAGCTTAAATATTTCTGCTCTCCTTGACAGCTGCCATTGCTCGGATTGTGTTGTCCTTTATATTCAGTTGTTACTGCTCTGTTTTTTGTCTCAGTTTGAAGGTTGCTGCTGCAGGCAGTTGCCTACGCTGCCTATGGGCTCCATAATTCCTGGGAATAGGGGCATTTATACTCCCCTATACCAGAGGACTTAGGAAGGTTAGAGCTCAAACAATAAAAAAAAACCTTTAAAATGATGCTGTAACAACATGAGTTAGGACATTTGGCTATCATTAGCGGGGAAATGACAGAGCTATCCAGACAATGATCTAATTCCAGCATAAAGGAAGTCTATGTACAAAAGGCTTGTTTAGATCATGAGGTTGGCACATGCAAATAACATAGGACCTAACACGAATACCAGCAATGTCAGGCAGCTGAGCAGTGTTCAGGTTTGCTGTATTTATTTGAATAATTACTGAAAATATAGATACCTAGTTAGTCCTAAAGAGCTTTACTATATAGGGTCTTTTTGCACACAGACTGTGTAAGACGTTGGGGTTTTACATTCTTCTCCTTTCAGCTTGAATGACACAGGTTAAGTCTTTATTATCACAGGCAGAAAATTATTGTTGTTGAGAGAGGGACTAATTAATTACCATTGCCTGGTTGTAAGTAGTTGTCTATTCCTCTTAATTTCTATATTGTTTTTGTCATGGCTAATCTCTATTTATGCCCAGATATTTTAAATCTATTTTTCTGTTGAATAAATATACAGGGAATATTGTATGCACATAAATATTTATTTAATACATATTTATTGAATAAATAATGTATCTAGATTAGTGGTTCTGGAAACCATTATAGTGCAGCAATTTTAACTGTTGCAAGGACAAATATTCATTTACCTTTCTCCATACTAATTTGGATTACCACACTGTTAGAGTCATGCTGAAAATCAAGGAACAAACATCTGAGAATAAGCATCATTACAAGGAAAATAGTAATTTCAAGTGCCTGTTGCAACCAGAGTGGTCTGAACACAGCTACGCACGATTACCTTGTTTTATGCATAGAACTTGAGCAGGCAGGCATGCATGCACAGACAGACACACAGACGCACAAACATCAGTCAGCTGCCTTCTTGGATCTCATACTCCTGAATCTGTCTGCACCAACTTGTGTGCAATGGGTGAAATGTTACTGTGTTAGCACCAGTGCTCCTTCTCAGAGGAAGTGCTTGTTGTACACCTCAGATACTTTATCACAAAACCTACAGACTGTTTTGTATGTTTTCCTATGCCTAACCTCCTAAAGTAATGGTATACACAATTAATAAGATGACCAGAAGTACAGTAAGAGTATGATAAGTGTAAAATAAAACATGTGACTAGTATACATTGAAGCAAGTATAGTCGGAGGTCTGTGGAATCCGCCTGTGACTCACAAGACCTCATATACAATTCTGGCTCTACAAGAAGTCTGCTGCACAGCCCCTTAAAAGTCACCTCCCACCTGAGCCCTGTTGTCTGAGTTTCTTATCCTGCCCTTTCTTTAACTTCTCTATCCAAACTTTTATTTTTGGGGGTAGATCTGTTTCTTATTGTGTGTTTGGACAATAATCAGTGCAATGACATCCAACTTGCAGTTTGGACTTAAGATAAAAACAGTGATATGCCTCCATATCACTACATCCACTTTATCACTAATAGTCCAGCCTGATCTTGAATAAAAAATAAATAAAAGAAAAGCCAGACTTTCCAAGTGGTATCCGAGGAATGATGGATATAACTCATAGTATCCTCAGTGGAAAAATCATGTATGCCTAGAAAATCCAACTGGATGTTTACCTGAAACTTTGTGCATTCAAATAACTTTTAGAATGTACAGGAACATGTGGATATTGACTGGCCTCAAATGCAGTTAAGCTGGAAATCAGAACCTTTCTAATTCTAAAGGTGGTGAAGCTCAAAAGCAGTTTTCCAGTAGTGGAAATTATTAGAATTATTAGAATGTTTTTGAAATAAAGGTTCTGCCATTTTATAATGCCTCAAAGGGAATACGATTTAGTGACTGATGGGAATGTGACCATCTCCTTTAGAATTTAATTGCCTTAAAGTTAAATATCTGATCTAATATACTGTTAGCTCCCCTTGTAGACAATGGAGGAACTCTGATGTCTCCTGAAACACTTTGCTTGTGTTTTAGACACCTATTCTGGGGTTGAAGGAGTATCTCTGCCTATCTCTTTCTATTGATTATTGTGAAAGCCAGAACTACTTTAGACTAGGTGTCTACTTTTATATGGCTAAAATTAGGGCAGATGAACTCAGAGAAAATGCTTGGCACACCCCAAAATTAAACTTTTCATATGCAAAGAACATCACTTTCTGCAGCACCTACTGTACAAGGAAAAAAAACCCAAAGACACCTCTCTTCCTGTCCCAGAAGCCTGGTATTCTGTTCTCTTGGTGGAGGAATGCTCCAGATATGTGAAACACATTGATTTTGTGTTAAATTGAGTTATAATATGTCATAGAAGGAAATGTCTTCCCATACTCATCCAATGACTACTCTATACTTTGCATTATGAAGACTGGTAAAAATAACCATAGCAATGTTATCTATCCAAAACTAAACTGCAAAACTAATCTTTTTTATAGAACATTGCTTTCTATCCTGCACAGTTTGCCAAGAGAATAGCCTGCAGCAGTAATTTCAATGAATTAATATTATTCCATGAAGAGATGCTTCTGTAAACTACTTTTTTCCTTCCTCCTTAAAAAAAAATCAATTTATCTTCCGAGAGTGGATTAATAAGCTATACCTGTCATAATGAATCTGTTTCACAATTTCCCTCAGGGACTTGAACACCTACTAAAAAGCTGTGAATTAAAGGGAGACCAAATACTGTGCTACCATCTACATTTCCTGCTGTTTCCTCTTTCTTTGTTTTACCCTTGCTTTTTCCTATCTGCTCTCTCAGCTTCTCTCCCTTTTTTTTTTTTGCAACTATACCTGCATTTGTGGCCTGTCAATATCAACAATGATGGAAAAGAACACAAAATAAAAGACAAGACTTTATCCAGGTATATATTACATGTAATTCTTTCTAATTCTGTTTTGTTGTAAGTATATAGGCTCACTTTATGAGGAAAGTATAGCTTATACAGTTTTGTATGTCTTTTGATTTCCTTGCCACATTGCTAGGTTTTGCCTTGGAGTGTTCAATGGTGAAGCTTCCATAAGATCTTTATTATCAAGTTACTCTGCTACTTAGGATTATTGTAAATTATTCTATTCTATTATTTCCCTCTTCTTTCCAGTTTATTATTTAATACATATACATTCTGGTTTATCTAGACATTTGATGATATTTGGGACATTATTTTGAAGAAGGAACTCTGATACATAGCATTATGTTTGCAGGTGGAATCTCTTTGTACAAAGTAGTAATGACTGAGGCACTTCAGCTTTGAAGGTAGAAGAATCAGTCATAGAAAATAAGGCTGGAAGGGATCTCAGGCGTTCACCTAAACCACCCTGTCCGCAAGCAGGATCCCTAAGTTATTTCTCAGAGATGTTTTCCTAATCTGTTTCTAGGGACCTCCAGTGACGGAGATCCCACAGCAGGGAAATCTGTTTTGATGTTGAACTGTCCTTACCATTAGAAGGCTTTCTCTAATGCCAAAGAATGATTTATTCTGCTGTAATTTATACCCATTGTTTATTATTCTAACTGAACAGGGAGAATAATACATTTCCTTCCTCTCTGAAACCTGCCGTTTTGTCACTTAGTAGGGAATTGTTCTAAGTAATTAGTAACTTAAATGATGCTGTGGGAAATCTGTGGTATTAGATAATACATTGGCTTTTGATCATATACTTCTATTGCCCTCTACTGGGTGGGAATGTGAGATTTAAGAGAACATTCATACCTAGATCCAGCTAATAGCTAGGCCAGTATATATGCATGCTACTACAAACGTTCCTAAGACTGATCTTGATCAATACAGGACAACAAAATGCCTGGGTTAATTTCTCTTCTGAATTATTCTATAATTTTGTACACAGATACATTTGACACTATATGTGCTTAATTTAGCTTGTTGCTGTTTAGCCAAAAGTAGTCTAAATATGTGTTGAGAGAAGAAACTATAGATTAACTTTTTCCACTGAAGCTGGTTAATTCAGTGATTGACTGGAGACAGTTTTTGAAATCACTTGTTATCCTAGAGCAAATCAATGCTGCAGAAAATGCTAGGGATATTAATAGTAGTTGTTATAAAGTGCATCACTAGTAGTTAGCCTTTATGTGGAGCCAGAAGAGAAGTGTTCTGTTAAGAGAACTGACTTCTCCTCTGTTCATTTAACTGCAAAATAAAATGGTTCCAAACCAACATCAGCTGATGCCTTGACCTACAGAGAGCTGGCTCCAGGCTGAAGTGTATTTCTGTGTTTTGACAAAGGCATTCCCACAGTAATGACATTTTTATTTGACACAGTGACCCAAATGGATTCTTTTTTTGTTGTCATTCTAAAGAGTCCTTGATTGATTGACTTGCTGGAGGCCTGATGGAAGACTAGTGACAGAATACTCTCAATAAAATATATGCAGCCTTTAAAAATAGTTTCTTCAGCAGCAGCATCTGAAATGCATCCTAAACTGCTGGTGAACTTCATAGAGTAATAGAAACTAGATCAGGAAATGCCTGCTAAGACATTTTGTCTCTTCTCTGTGAATGGATGATAGTTTCTTATGCGATACTTCAGGATATTTAATTTGGAGGTGTTTTTGGTGGCTCTGTAAAAATAGCATTATTTTACCACAGAGAGCAGCAGTCCATCATCTTTGCTGATTTCAATGGTAAGATAAATGTTTTCTTGGCTAACTGCAATAACAAAAAATTGTGTTTCCTGTTTTTTATTGCTCTTAGTCTTGGAGGACCAGATGCAGGGCTGCAGTATCCATTCAGCCTCATGGATCAGAGAAAGAAATATCTCCAAAGCCTCCTTCTGCTACACCTGTGCAGGATCATCTTTATTGTTGGTGATACTGTGTAAAGTAGAAATAATTCAGCCCGAATCTCAGCTCTCAGGATGAATGTTCAGGGCTGATATCTACAGAGAACATCTTACTTGAGAATTTAGGCTTGTGATGTGAAAATAATTGAGTCCCATCAATCTTCAACATATCAGTGTCACTGGGCCACTTTTCAAAATGACACTATACTCAAAATGATTCAGGAACTGGGGTTTCCTCTATTATTGCCTTTGAGAGAACATTTCATAGCTCAACAAACCACACATTTCATCTACATTTCCAGGTCCGGTGAACATTTTCTTTTCTATAATTTCAGTTCATTATATTTTTCATTATAATTTATACCACACAAGACAGCCTTATACCCCAGAAAGGTATGTTACCTTAACATTATGGCTAGCTATTACCATTTCTCCCTGCAACCTATTTACGGAAAAAATGGACAGACTCATAATAAGAAAGAGAGGCAGAAAAGTACTTCTGCAGAGAAAAAATCATTCTCAAACAGTAACAGTCAATGTGAATAGCTTAAAAGTTTCCAAATGATTTAGTAAAATAATAAGCATGGTAATCTTACTTGCCTTCTGTTTCTTAAGTCTTTTGACCATATATTTAAGCCTTTCTATGCAGCCAGGAGTGAAACCTGACTGGATATTGAGACCCAAAAGCTAGACATTCAAGGAAATGGACAACTGTCGTAATACTGCAATGAAAACACAAGTCAGCAAAATTCTAATGTCCCTGCATTTCCCAACTATCTGGACAGGTTAGAAGAAGACAGAGATAGAGGTGCTTTGCCCTTCTGTCCACTAGTGCTCTTGCTCCAGGAGCTGAGAGCTGGGCTAGGCACTGTCCTGGCTACGCCCAAAGGAGAGGATAAAGCACTCCACCGTGGGTCAGGAAGAAAGGTGGTGCTCACCTCTGCTTTTAGCAGCGGTACTGCTCTGCTTTGCTTAATCCCTCTAGCTCACTTCCAACTTTTCCCTCTTACATGATTATTTGGACTTAAGATTTAGTTAATGTTTATTAATGAACCTGGTCTCCCCCCCCCCCCCCGACTTCTTACACTGTTTTTTCCTGTGCTCTGTCTTTTGCAATAAAACTGTCACCACGCTGGCAGGGGATGGGGGCCAAGAGGACTTTGTGTCTAGAAGGCAGTAGGCCCAAGTCCTGCCTTCCTCCTTCACGAAGTGGGCTGCTGCACCTACTCGAAAAGTGGCTGGCTTGGCAGAGTAGTGTGAATATCCAGGGCACAGCACACAGAGACAAGGACAGACTTTTCCATGTAATTGGTTTTGTCTGGGGAATCTCCCCCCCCAAAGAGGGACCAACAGTGGTTCCCCTCGTACTGCAGTTATGTAGGCAGTGCCTCTCCCCTGCACAGAAATCTCAACATAACAGAAGTTTTTGAGCGACAAATATTAAAGGGACTACTGGCCAAGTTAAACTGCTGAAGAAAAAATCTTTCTCCCTATTCCTTTTCAGATTATTTTTGGACATTATTAGCAAAGTGCTGAAAAACGCTGCAGGAATTTGTTTCTTTATTATGTCTAAGCAGAATGAAATCCATCTTCAAAGGCTCTGTTTAGCTGCACTTCTAGGCATCAACACAAGAAGGCACTAAAACACTGTGGTTGTTTATCCTAAGTCTAAAGGCATACTTAAGTTACTGATGTTCTTCTAGTCAGACATATTACACAAGTTAATCTGAGCAAAAGATAAGCTGTGGATATTATTCTGTGCATCATATATTTAAATTCTCATTTACATTTGTATATGCATCACTCAGTGTGTTTCTGTGTTTTGGAGTATGGGTTTTCCATGTAGTCTGATGTGAAAAGTCCAGCAGCAGACAGCTAACTGTATACCTCCTTATCTGAAGGAACACACAAATACTTTGGAAAATCCAATCAAAAGGGAAAAAAAGTGTTGCCATTAAATTCAGAGCAATTATCTGGAAAAGACACTGCATAAAAAACACAATAGAGTATTCCTTATATTACATTTTATTAAAAAGTTTTAAAATGAAATATGCTGAAGAAAGGGAGGCCAAGAGAATAGGGATATTTTTGCCTTGCTTGCATTCATAGAATAATTTTGGATATCTATGTATAAAAACAGGATGAGAATCGGGCCTTGGGACACTAGTTTCCCCAGCAGGAACATCTTCAGTCAAACCCCTATGGTATTACATTCTGCATAAATCAAGAAGAGGCATAGCAAGATGAAAGCAAAGGAACATATTCCCATCAGCTTAAGGTGATAAAACCAGTGATAGCACTTGATTCCATTACGCCCTTGGCTTACTTTGATGCTTGAGAGGTATAGGACAGCGGAGAAATATTGGCTATACGTTGTTTTCATGGCTGCAGTTTCCAAGTGCTAGCACTTAGAAGGGCAGTGATTGCCAGCAAGATCACATCAAAGCAACCTCATCAACATGCACAAACCTGCAGAAAGCACCTCAGATATATAGGGGGCAAGCAAAGACTAATTAGCTAAGAAGAGAAAGAAGATGTGAGAATATAAATCCTGTTTGTGGCTAGCTGCCAAGCTGGTGCTCAGGAGACGTATGGATGAAATAGTCTCATCCTCCATTTACTGCATTCTGTCCAGAGATGCAAAGGAACATTGCTTTGTCTGAAGGAACTTTGCTCAAAGAATTTCTGAGTGCACAGATGGAGGAAAATACTCTAACCATGTTGGATCCATGTTCTTTCTGCATGGTCTCTTCAAAAAACAGTGGCCCACAGCATGAATTTGATAGGGAAAATGGCTCAAAGAAATAGAAGCTCTCAGTAATACTTCTCAAGATAATGAGCATTTGTGTGCTTTCTGCCAGAATAACTTAAGAGAGTAGGGAATTGGACCAGATGAACTCCAGAGGTCTCTTCCAACATAAATTGTTCTCTGACTTTGTGTTATATTTGTGTTACAGTAATGTTGAAAGGGTGCTACTAGATTCATAGATCCATTTTGTCCAGGCATGTACAAAACCAGATAAAAATATGATCTTCACTGAATGGACTGCTCTTCTAAAAATATTCATGAATATAGTTGAGAAGTTAGGATAGAAAATGTGAAATAAAATGAACTCAGTGATAAAATGGCACTATTTTTTGTAGTTTTCATTTCAGTTATAAGGTTGACAGTGCAAGCTGCAAATTGGTGGTGGCAGCACAACTGATAGTATGGCAAATGGGGTAAGGACAAGAGGCCAAAGACTAGGAGAAGGAGGGGATGGGCAGGATGTTCCTAAGCTGCTGAAGCAATAAAGTTACACAACTTTTGTGCAACTGCACAATCAGAGACCAAGTCAGATCAGGAACTGGGAATTACCATGTTGCATCAGGCTTGTCCATGCAGGCCTTTAATTTTTACTGAAGTTTGCCAGCACCTGCTGTGCTGGAAGACAAAAGATATTATATGCCTTCTCACTGTGGAAAAATCTGTTCTCCATGAGGTTTTATCCTAACCTCTGACAATTCCAGATTGATAGCAATATCAATGACTAATCATTGATTTCAGCATGAAACATCAGGAGTTTGTTTCTTAAAACCTTTTCTGTTAGCATTTCTTTAATATGGGTAGCTTTGTTCTCTCTATACAGCTGCTTTCTCTCTCAAGGAACACTTTTCAAGTTTTTAGTGTTCTTCTGATCAATTGTCTTTTGGTTTTAGCAAAGGAAGGCTTGCAACTCTTTAGCTAGCAGAATTCCTGAAGCAAACTTGATCCATTGTGTCTTGCAGATACCTTTAGGCATATGCATGTTTTATGTATGATGCATGCTTTTCCATCTGCTCTTGCCCTGCCTACTGCTAAGTCAGAGCATCAAATTCATGAAGAAAATGCTAAGAATGCTGAAATAGACATGTGACGACTTTATCTCTCTGATTGTAAAGGAGACTTTATGAATGCTCTGTAAGTATACAAGAGCTTCTCATCATTAACAGTCACCAACAATATCAAGAGCATTTACACATATACATATATACATATATATATATAAAAGTTTTCATAGGGAACACCCAGCAGCCACTAACTGTTAAATCTGATTTGATAGCTGATAGTATCAATTTTCTTTCTCTTGTCTGTTTTCCTGGAACAAAACAATCATTGTTTGTACTGAGCTTTAATTTCAATGCAGAGATTCTACGAAAATCAATGGTGCAATTAGCAGAGTAACATAATGCAAGTGGCAGACTTTATTTGACACAGTGTTGTATAGCAGACCTAAACACTAATGTAGCTGTATGCTTGAAGTAATATATGTTTAACACTAAACACATTTAAAGTAAAGCAAGTTATTTTTCATCCAGCAAATTTGATGCTTATCTATATGATGAGTACTAAAATTCACATAGTGCAGATTTTTGGAAAAAAAATTTGTAAATTTCCTTCCTTCCTTCCTTCCTTCCTCTTTCTTTCTTCCTCTTTCTTTCTTTCTTTCTTTCTTTTTCTTTCTCTTCCTTCCTTCCTTCCTTCCTTTTTCATAGCTCATGTCCTGAAAAAATGTCACAAAGTTGTCACAGAGAAATGTTATGAATAAAGACTGGTGTTTCTGATGCTTTGCCCAATATGCTTAAAGAGTTCTTTCACAGCTTTTAGAAACAAACTTTTAAAAAACAAATACTTTAATAGAAATAAAATTAAGAAGGTACATGATATGAAATTAGTTCTCTTTCAAGAGTGCCATTTGCATCTTGGATAGATGTCTTTTAGGTATTAGGTAAATTCTTATATGGTATCTATAAACTTTGTCAGTTAAACCAAACCAAACCAAACAAAACAAAACCAAAACAGGTAAGCATGCCATAAAATGAAAAATGCAGCATAATTATGAAAAAAAAGTGATTCCAACAACTTATATATGTTTTGCCTACTATACTTCACCCACATAAATTTATAAAAGCTATAGAATCATGGGACTTAATTCTGATGAGGAACTACATTCCTATACGGAACCATTAAATCTGATTGGAAAATTGCTGTTCAACTCAATAGGAATAGAAATGACTTTTCTCTGATTGGAATAGGGAAATGTAGTATTAATGGACCTACTGAGAAAAAGAAAGAATCTATGATGTCAGTCTGAATTCACATGAACATATTTTGGACTTGAAAACCTAAATGCCAGATACAACTCCTGTTAGTGTTCAATAAATGTCAGCTTTTCTCTAGTCTGATGTTTAGACTGTCCAGCAATTGAACAGTAGCCAGTCTTCTCTCTCCAAAAGACTATAAAGACCAAAATATTATAAAAAACAAATATATAAAACTATAAATTACAAATATATAAAGATCAAAAGACTATAAAGATCAATGCATTTTATACTCTCTTCTATGTCCTATAAATCTTTATCAGGCAGTAAACGTACCCTTTCTGTATTATTTATCCACATAGGACCCTGATTACACAGAGAAGGGGACCTATAAGACAGAGAGGCAGAGGTTTCTAATAGGGTGTTAGGAACACCGCAGTAATGCCCAGACTCCTGTCCCCACTGTCTGGTTCAACACCTATCCTACCAAATTGAAAGGGACACTTGGCTATGACTGGAGGGGTTAGTTTATGCCCTCTTTTAGTTAGATGTTTCTTCACTGGATGAGCAAAAAATGGGTCTTGATGTGATTTGCAGAAACTTCTGTCTTTAAAGGATATGTCAAGTTTAAATCCATAACATATCCTTATTGTTTTACTAGGTGTTTATTTCTGTCTTTTATTTCCCTTACCTTTTATAAAGATCACTGGTGTTTGTATTGTCTTTGAACTGTCTGCTTTCAAGTTCATCTTCCTGTCTTTCATCAATGCAGCAAAAGACAGTATTTAACTTGTGCCTGAGCAGCAGATTTCTAGCAAAAAAACAGGTTTGTGATTTCATTGGACGACCACTGGGGAGCCTGCAAACAGAAGGCCAGTTCTTATTTGAAAAGGCATAGCTGAGAAACAGAAAGGAAGAGGCAGAAGGTTAAAAGAAAATATGAAATTGCTTTTACAGAACATTTTGTTTCCACCTTGAAATCAGTGTGAATGCCCCTTGTTAAAACAGGTTAAACAAACAAAGTGATTGGATACATCCTGAAGAGGTGAAAAGCTAGAAACTTGCAACAGGAGAGGCTAATAACACAACACCAGGACCTGTCCAGATTAAAAGTACTGAGAAAAAATTGAGTTTGAGACGTTCATCTTTAGAGGCATGATTGCTCTACAGGATTTGTAATAGAATAGAGAGAATAATATCTCTAAGCGGCTGGTGTGTTATAGCATCCAAAGCCTTTATAGCATCCCAAAATACACTAGATTCTTCAAAGGAAAAAGGAAGGTGAAGTGATTCTCGCTTTAAAAAGCTTAATCTCATTAAGGAAGGCCAACAGGCAGAAGCATAGAGATTTGGGACTTTCATTCCTCTGCACAAACAAGTAGATCAGATAGATCGGTTTGACTAGCCAAAGCTTAGGACTCAGCTACAGCTCAGTGATAAATAATCCTAAGTCCCAGGAACATTTATGCAGGGCTGATGAAGATTTTACAGACACTTGCAATGTCAGTGCATTCTTGTTAAGGTAGTTCACTATCTAAGAGCACTACTGTGTTGTAGTTCCTACCTTTCTGTCTTGGCTGATCAAGAAACTAGCAAAGAGAAGCATTTTTTTTCCAAAAATGATGAGATCTTTTGTGCTCCTATGGTACACAGAAATGAGATTATGGTTGGAGCTCTCCCAAAATACTTCAAGGGATTGGATATACATGGCAAAGTCACATGCAGGAAATCTGTATTTGTACTTGTAGTAATACTTGCTCCATTGACACATAAGATGCTTTATTTCTACTATTTATTTCACAGGCACATAAAGAAATATTAATCTTAGGCACCCCTTTGCTTCTCTGGCCAACACAGCCATGAAAGTCTTCAGGTGGGATATTTCTAAGTATTTGGGGGGATGGAGGGGGAAAGATTTTCTATCTTAGGAAGAGCTGAGCACTTAATTCTCCTATACAAGGAAATGAGGGGAAATGCTACACTTGCCTCTAGAATATTAGATAATTTTCTAAATTACAGTCTCTGCATACCACGTGTATGAACTAAGCCTAAATGCCACTGATACATCAAAGAATAGAGCGTGAAGACCCTAAAACAATAGCTTGCACCATTTAGTAAAGACTACCTTGGAGGCGTACAGTGATTTTGCAAATGATCCCTCAGAGTGTATAGGAAAGAGGAAGGAATTATATATCCAGTAACTGTTTTTGGTAAATCTTTGGCAACTCCATCACAGGGTGGATGTTTCATCTTTTTTCTAGAAGGAAACTCAGATTTTAGGAGGTAAAAAAAAATGCTGTATCAATGTGAAATTCATTAAGGCTCCCTCAATTTTTAGAGTGTGACATGGGATCCCTTGTTTTGAATATCTATAAAAGTGTAAATAAAACCAGAAACCATAAACAAAAGGAAAGGCTGAAGAAGGCTAAAGAGCAGAGGTTTCTGAAAGCAGCTTTGAGAATTTGCAATTTTGTGATTGCTCATTAGACAAAATAAAGCCTTAGAAGCAGAATTAGTAAAAACATTTTAATGACATGTAGGAAAGCAATACAGGATCATCTTAGGGAAAAATATTAAAAAGGGAATAAGAAACACACAGAAAAACATATGTTTTTGGTGATATCCTCTTTTAAAGTTAGTCATTTTAACATCTTGCTGAGAGTGTAGGTTTTGAAGGAAAAGTTCCCCAGGGTCCAGCGCAACCCATTTTGATCTTCAGAGAAGTACCTCATTAAAGGTGAACCAGTGTTAATAGCTGGGTAACTTGAAATGAGTTCAAGACTGATGAGACAAAACAGAAGATACTAACATTTCCTTGCTTCTGAATAAAAAGCAGAGGTACCGTGTTAAGCAGAAAAGCAGGATAAACAGTAAATAGCAAGAGAGAAAGTTTAGTGCAACACTGATCCCTCCCTCCCCTCCTCATTCTGCATCTCTGTAAATTTGGGTGCAAGAGTCTGTTTTCCAAAGCCAAGTGTGGAAGAGATAACTGTAGAAAACCAATTTGACTGACCAGCCAATGCACATCTGAGTCTCTCAGCTGGCCAGGGAGCACAGACATTATTTCACAGCTGGCAAACCAAATGACTAGGGGCTATTACAGTAGTGGTGACACAGTAGGACAATGGAGATGGCATGTGGGGGCTGCAGGCTAATGAGTAAATTGCTGACTAGGCCCCAGCCTGAGGTTGAGCTCAGTGAGCAGAACATGAGAAACTATGAGACCTGACATGAGGAATTGCCAGATGTGACCGGTAACAGCGTGAGAAGTTGACAAATGTTACAGCTAGCGCCATGAGGAATGGCTTAATTTCACAGGTGGCTAAGGGGTGTTATGTGAGAAACAGCCAAACTTCTCAGTACTGGGAACCTTTGGCAGAGTAGAGTCTTGTTAGGCCAACAGAAACCACATTGGTTAGACTGATCATATACAGCAAGATTATCTAGTAATGGTGTCAGAAATAACAAGTTTGGGTATAGCTGTAGCAAAACAGGGACTATTGGGTAAAAAGTAATTGGAACAGGTTGTTTATTTGGAAGGAGACTGGGCTGGAGAAAGGTAGGTTCTAGGGCAGAGCAAAGGATAGTTAAGAATTTGGACAAAGGATAATAAGGTGTGCAAAACGTGACTGGGGCTGTCTAGGGGTACCTGTCAGGCAGCGCTGGGCGTGATTAGCAGAGACAGAGCAGGACAACAAGCAAAACCTATTGTTCTGACCATACCACACGTGTCAAAGGAGGATTCAGAGGAATGGGGCATTTTTCCTGGTTAACAGGAGGACATCCAGACAGAACTGATGGGGCATCCTCGTATAACCATTTTGGTGCCCATTCCAGGCCTGTTGGCATCAACACCTTCCCAAGCACGTCTGGACTTGAGTATGCTGCAGTAGGGAGCCTGATACACAATAATACTACTATGAAATATAAAGAATACAAAAAACATTTGTTTTTATTAAAAAAGTGTATGAAATGTAACATAAAAAAATCTTTAATGACCTCTTATTGTAGAGAGAAGGGCTTACAGGGAGTCTTTGACTCTGCAGACATAGATTCAAAATCACCCATGAACATAACATTGGTTTGCATAGTTCTAGTTTATCTATATCACATACCTTATCAAGGCTGACTGTTGAGGTACAGATGGCTAAAGGAGGTTAAAGAAGGATGTGTGATTGCAATGATGAGGATAACCACAACCGTATCCACAATGTACCCAGAAGAAACTTTGCTCAGCTTCTAATATGTGAATAGTTGACTTTGGCCTCTATTATGCTGGTGGACATTTCTCATTCACTTTTATCATTGCTATGTTCTCTCAGTTGTGGATGTTTTTAAGAGACATTTTATTTTGCAAACGCTTAAGCTCTAAAACCTGGAGTCTTTGGAACAGAAAATGAGCCATTTTCAGTGACAAGAGTTTGAAGTGCAAAAAGACTATTTCTTCCTGCCTTCCTTGTGCCACTCTGACCTCTGGAGTTTGTTTCTGTACCTATTTGCTTTTGAATACAGTGCAAAAATAATTTTATTTGGCTTGAAATTTAAATGCAAAGTTTCAGTTCAAAGGAAAGATTTAGCCAAGGATGAAATATATTAATAGTATTTGGTCTACCACTGTAATTAGTTTGTACGTGGCCTCCATCTCACCCTTCCCTTACATCAGCTTTTGCAATCGGACCTGTGTTTCCTGACAGAAGTGTGCAGTAGTAAAATGTGTTAGAAAATCCTGTTCACCACCAGGCTCTTTCCACAATGACCCGTTTTTGTCCTGAAAGTGCAGAACTGAAAACTATCCTAGGAAAATTCAGGAAACTCAGGCAAGGGTTAAACCTGCATCATGTATCACACCAAGAGCTACAGTGAACACAAGCAGGAACACAGCAGAGAGGCTACACTAGGCAACAAGGGCCAACAAGCAACCAGCACATGGCTCTGCAGAAACAGTTGTCCTTCTGACAGTCATAATTTGCCATCCTGCCCTGAACTGCAGAGATTGCTCTTGGACACACCGCATCTGCTCACATACCTGCTGCAAATACTGATTATACGGCTGGCTCAGCCCTCTGCTCTGGAGGTGGTGTTCAGCCAGGTGGAGGATTTGCCTGCAGCTGTTATAATTCCTAGTCAGAGAGAGGCAGCTCTAACATCCACTAAAGCTGTCTAAAGATCTGTACTGCCAGGAGCTACTGAAAGGGAGCTTTAAATCCTCCAGATGGCTTCCTGTGCTCTGTTGCCTGAATGAATGAACTTCCACCATACAGGCTTGATAATGGCCTCTCCTGGCTATTGTCTGCTTAGCCACGCGACTGTAGTAATCTTTTCCTATGGATTTTTGTGCAGGGCATGTGAATGCATGTGTAGAGATGCACTAGCACAATGTGGCATGCTTCCACCAGTGTGAGACTGGAAAGGCTGTATTATCCAAAGCTGGTAAATCTATAAGTCAATAATGAGGTTATCCTAGTGAATACCAAATAATACTTTCTACCCTAACACTTGCACACATACACACACAAACAGACTTTATAAACAAAGGCAGTATTCTTTCTTTCTTCCTTTTTAGGTGGGGAAAAGAAAGAATGAAGAGGTGAATTTTGTTCAAGAGAAACAAAAATTGGGGAAAAATTTTGTCAGAAGGACAGATATATTTTGTCTGTGTCTGAAAAGTTCTAGAAAACTTTCCAAAAGTCTTTGGAGAAAAAAAAAACAATAAAAAACTGTGTACGTGTCAGAGAAAAACAACAAAAAATCCTCTTAAATGATCTAGCAGTGTTTTTTTATGCATATTACATGTCTTCTATAGTATCCATATCTAAGCATACACACACGTACGTGTGTGTGTGTGTGTGTGTGTGTGTGTGTGTGTGTGTGTGTGTGTGTGTTACAGCTTCAGTCTGAATGCTGTGCAGCCTTCCAGGCCTGAAAGCCTGTTACTCTACATACCCCGAAAGAAAGCTGGGAATCTCCCCTTCCCAGCCATGCTCATTCACAAATTATCTGATTTTAACCTATCATAGATTCAACTCTAAAACGTAATCTGTTTTATCATCCTTCAGGGTTAAGCTGAGGCTCATCAGTCTGTCCACCACCTGAATTACAGCTCAATATAGCCGTTGAAGTAAAAAGATATATTGACTAAAAATCCTTACTGCCATCACAGTCACTGTAGATTGATAGAAGAGCCAGCAACCCTGTAAATAACACAACTGGTTACATTTAGCCTGAGACTTCAAGTACAGGAGCTGCAGGTTATTTTCTGTTTCAGTTGTCATTGATATTCCATGCATCTGAGGAACCAGGAAAATATCACATAAAGCATATCCTACTACTGTGTGAAAAAGGATAAGATCCTGCTGAAACCTTGACACCTGGAAGACAGTTCTGTATGCATGTTCAGGGAATGCTGTTCAACAAGCTCATTTAGCCCATTCGCTATTCAGCAGAAAAAGCAATTCCTACCATTGAGTTGCAGGAGATGCAGATTGGTTAAGACTTGAGCAGAATTTGTGGTTGTGACTCAAGCAGACAGGAAGCAGCACCATGGTGTATCATGCCTGCATTTCAGACAGCATGCTACAAAACATCAGTACTACCCTGTTTATTCTTCCCTGGTTCTGACTCCAGGTATTTACTTGAGACAGTTGTGCCAAAACAGTATAGCAGTAAGTTCAATTGCTGTGAGACATTAGTTTCTACGATTACTTTTCTGTATGCTGTGATTCAGTAATGAATGAGAGTCAAATTCATTCCTGATTTTTGAAAATGGCATTACAACCAAGATAAGTTTAATTAGCAAAGTTTTACTTTGACAATACAGCAGTGAATGGGTACTCAGGAGTGCTGGGTTCAGGTCTTGGCTTTGCTACTTTTCTAAGGGCATGTCATTTCACTTCTTTTTGCCACTTTTGCCACTGATAAACAGGGATAATGATAACGATCCCTGTAATAAAACACTCTGAAATCTACTGGTAAAAACTCATGGAAGAAAGGACTAGTTTTATCCTATGTGTATCTAGTTCAAAATCCTATTTTACTATAGGTAAGCCATTTTATTTTGGCATCGGTGGTCCTTTGACTTTTATCCAGTATCATCTCAAAGACACAAATAAATACCTAACTGTTGAAAAATAGTGTGTGCAACCTGTCAAACTATGAAAATAACCTGTTTTCAAAATCAAATACCTTCTGATTTAAAGTTTAGTTCTTTGACTTTGGATTGCATTCCAGATGCTTGATTGAGTTCCAGAGAGGGTAAACATGATCTCTTCATTATGCTAGTAATGATGTAATAGAATTTCAATGGCAGTTTTTGACAAACGCCATTGATTAATTAATTCTCTAGTCAGCATAATCATGCTGATAATCCTTTTGATACTAATATCACTATCACTTTCACACAATTGTTCAGAAAAACAGTCACTGATGAAATAAAATGTCACACTGCATGTTAGGTCACCTTATTTGGCCTGAGGTCAGCTGGCCCTTTTCTCAGATACATGTTTTTTATTAGTGAATAGATGCTGGACTTTTGTGCATAGGTCTGTAACAGTGATAAAGTCTGAAACTTTGCATTTCAGAAATCAAAAAGCAGCCTTTCTTTCACTGGGGATCTGGTGCTGAGATAACTTTTTGACCTCAGTCAGTGAGAAGGTGAAGGTGCTCTTACACCATGTGCTCTCAGGTGTAACTGTGGGGCCCTTGACTCCCCCAGGGAAATAAACAGACTTGCTTCACCATCATTCCTCTGCCAAAGCAGCAGAGAGGTGTCCCAGAAGGGAACCCAGAAAGACTGAGGAAAGGGGCTGCCTAAATCAACCAGCAGCTACCCATTCAGACCTGGGGTGGATTTCAGTCCTGTTCTTCCCCAGTTGTACCCACCCTCTTCAGATCGCCTGTGTGCCTGAGTCTGTTCTTTCCCCCCAGAATTAGTGTATGCGTGTTATAGAGGGGCACTCCTTCAGTTTTCAAAGGCAAGGGAAGGAAAGGCTTCCCCTCACCTGCCTTGCATGGGAGGCTGGGGGTCACTTTCTTCAGCTGCCTGGGAAGTCTGACAGAGCTCCACCTCCCACAGAAATGTCACAGGGACCAGTCTAGATGTTACTCCAGATAGGTGTGATTCTCAATCAGCTCTCTCAAGCCTAAGTCATGTAACAACTCATGGGACCACAACAATGGACTATTTTATCCAGTGATGGTTTGATGTAAAATATGTAAGTTTATCTGAAGTAATATTTAGAAATAAGAATTTACCCCTCCCCCAATTCCCAAATAAATGCACCATTCAGCTACTACACAACCCCACCTCTTTTCAGCAGTGAGAGCTGTCCTGAAGCTGAGAAGGGGACTCAATACCAATCTGCCCTCCTTACACCCACCTGTCAGTTTGGGAGGCACTGCTGTGGAAAAAAGATGCTGCTGCCGTTTTCTGTGCCTATCCCGTGAGACATCCCTGAGCGTGCTGGCCGGCCTGACCCTCACCAGGGACACAGGTGAGAGACACTTCAGTTCACAGTGAGACTGAGGTGCTGATAAGGTGCCAAGGTGGTCAGTACTTTTGGTACAGACAGATACAGATTTTAAGGTGCCTTTGGAATTTTAACACTGACAAGTTGAGGAACCCATAGAGTAAAGACACCACATGTGTGAGAGTTTTGAGGACTACAAATTCAAATATAGTGCTAAGACTCTAGCTGAACTCATTTTACACATACAAATAATACTTTAGTCCTGGGGCTTTGCCATTTCCTGCAGAGGTGAGAGTTGAACTCCTGACCTACAAGTACAGGATTCTCTCTCAGGCCCATTTTTGATGCCTGATTGACAGATATACAGGGCAAATTATTTTCTGAAATAACCATGAAAAGTCCCTTAGCATTCCTCAGTAGTAATGTTTTTCATTCTACAAAGCTGTATCCTTCATATGGAGTGAAACCAAGCAGTTTTACACTCACTGATTCACTGTGCCAGCGACAGGTTTGTTTAAGTCTCTGTTTTTCAGTGTGCAACAAGGTGGGTGAAACAAGATAGTCATTAGTCAGCCCTATTTGAAAAATCCTATCCATTGAGTAAAGACAACCCACAGCTTTTTAGGATGTTACTCTCTACACTTCATATGAGGTACTAGAAGAAAGATAGAGGAGACCTCAAGTAAGATTAGAGTCAAGCACAAGACACAAGCCTTTGTGGTCTTCACATGAAAATAAAATGAAGGAATAATGGTGATGGTTGTGCAAAGGTGAAAAGGTAGGCAATCTTTCTTTTCTCGCTTTCCTCCAGGAAGCCAAACAGTAAGTCCTCAAGGAAAGAGGGAATGCAGTTCCAGTAGTAATCTGGTTCCTGCTCACCCAGAAAGAAAGGGGAAAAGGAGGTAATTCAGGGCTCTTTCTTTCTTAGCAGGGGCAGAATAACAATGACTCTTTGGACTGGCTCACTTTTAGCCTTTTATGTGCTGTTACTATGATTAATAGTGTAGTCTGGATGAGCACAATATTATGTATCAGATGTACAATTATATGATGCAAAGTTATGCCAAAACATGGAATTGTCAGCACTCTGATTATGACTTGCAGAAATGTGTATAAGCTTTGGATCTATAGTTCGCTGAGAAACCTGTGTGACAAATATGCCAACAAACAGATCTCCATAGCTGAGAGACTATATCACTGCCAGGGAAATGCGCTATGCTGCAAAACCATCTCACCTATGTGATATGGCAGGTTTGGAACTGAATAAACTAGCTACAGTTCTATTTCAGTTCTTTACAGCATAGTCTTTGGCTTTATCCAAAGCAATGGGTAAGGCTTTCACAATTGTATTCGAGGCTTTAGATCAATGCAGAGTTAGATAACATCTTTCTCTTCTTCTTGAAGTTCAAAACCTTCTGATGTATGTGCTTAAATGCATCACCAGTAAAGGACCTCACCCGTTTGGCATCTGACATTAGGACCCATCAGCATCTCTTTACACCCAGAAATGTGTCCAAAAGCAAGACCATGAAGCCTCGGTGGAAGAGAGTCCAGCTTCATGAAGCTCATTGCACAGGTGCGGCTTTATTCAGATACCTTCTGTTTTGCTACTGCATGTGCTGTCTAGAGGAGCATTCATCCTCCTTTTGCTTCTACTCTCTGAAGCCTGATGTCATGTCACTCATCTTTGCAATGGAAATCAAGCCCATGGATGTGACATATAAGAGAGAGAGCCAACTGTCTACGGCTGTGATTGCTATTCTTACTCGAAGCTGGCAAAATAATGGCATCGCGGAAGAGCAGGAGGTACCTGTGGCAAAGAAGGCCAATGGCATCCTGGGCTGTATTAGGAAGGGCATTGCCAGCAGGGTGAAGGAGGTGGTACTTCTTCTCAGACCTGGTGAGGCCACAGATAGAGTGTTGGGTCCAGTGATGGGCTCCCCAGTACAAGAAAAATGTGGACACTGCTTAGAGTAGGGGAACTGGACCAGATGATCTCCAGAGGTCTCTTCCAACCTCAACTGTTCTGTGATTTGGTGAACTCCCTTGTTCTTCTGTTTATTCTTTCAAATCCTAGAAAATCAGACATATCAGGATGTTCAAAGGCAGGCTGCTCTGCTGGGCAAGCTGAGATGGGGAATGCCAGACCTAAGACTGTCTCCTTTGCAGCACAACCATGGTTCCTCCCCAGTGCAGCTGCATGCTGTTGGAAAGAACAGAGTGCATCTTGTGATTTCAAACCCCAGCAGGATGCAGACATGAGGAGCTTCATTCAGGCTGCACCAACAGCCTTAATTCCAGCCTTCTCTGCCACTACAATGCTTGGATTTTCTGCTTTACTCATGGTTGTGCGTTTAGAGTGTCTTCCTGAAACTTAATTAGCAAATGGGATGTGTGAAGCATGTGGTGCAATACTGCTCATGGAGTAACCCAAGGAACAGAGGAGCCTTGCCATCATCACTGGTCACTTGTGCCAAAAGCCAGCCCGTGCTGACGCAGCTCGAACTGGGCTATGTGCTATTTGCCCTATCCAGTCTTTCTGGCTAGGGAGCCAAAGGCAGCTTTGACAAAGGCCCTCAGAAAATTCACTTCTTGGCTACAGTGGTTCAAGTGCCTTCCCCTTGGAGGCCAGGAGGGCTGGGCTGGATGTATGATTGTGGTCGGGTGTTCTGCTAGCATGGTAAAGCAGCTTGCCAAGCTGAAAGCAGAACATTGAGTGCTAAAGCAAAGCCTTCTGATTTCTGCATCTTCCTGCTCTTTGGAGGCCCCTGAAGTGTTCATCTGGAAGAGAAGTCACCTGTGTGAATGGACATGCCATGAAAGAGACTGGACTGACAAGGCAAGTCTTCAAGGAAAGAGATGGAGGAGACAAAAGTTCTCTGCAAGAGAAGGGGCAATCTCTTGTACTGTCTGTTTACACTGAGGCCTTGACCACTTTGATCGTGGTGCTCCTCGGATTTGAACCAGTGCCAGAGCAAGTTGAGGTGGGGCTGGAGCACAGTTCTGTGTAATTCCTTCCCTCTACCCCTTGTTCATTACCAATGTGTAGTGCTGTTCTGGGTTTTGTCCACCTCTCTTGCTTTCCTTTTCTGTGTTGGAAGTGTCTTGAAAGAGGCTCTGAAAGGACAAAGAACTCTTTTTTCATGCAGAAGCTGGAAGATTCAGGCCCATGTGTCCTGAAGATTTGGAGCCCAGCTAAACTTACTGAGCATGACTGTCATGTCTGCCCTCAGACACCTCCTTGGGCCCAAAGAGAGAGAGACCCCCCTTCCTCTCCAGTGAAGTGTGTGTGCTCATTCTCCCTGAGTTTTCTGCTGTGCTTACAGGCCAGGAAACAGGCACTTCTTCCTGGTATCCTTCGTCTTTTGTCGCAGGCAACTAGAGTGAGTCGGCCACCAAAGAAACCCTTGTGTTTTTGCTTGAAGACACTTTGCAGCTCTCGTTATTGCTTCTGTGGCCTCTGAGTCTTGGCACGGCCCCAAGTGCCTGTGTTGTCTCTTCATGCCCATCTCTGCCACAAGGACAAAAGGCTCCTGGTTTATACAGAGGAGAGCTGAAAGCCAGGAGGCGGCAGAGCTGCAGGTTCCAGAGCCTGGCAAATGCCTTTGGCCACTTGCAGTGGGACCCTCTCGCCTGGCTGCCTTGGGAGGAGAGTAGCCACAAGATCTGGAGTGCCTGAGTGTTTGAAAGTGAGACAAGGAGCAGCCCACTAGTGGTGCAGAAAACTGCTTTATTGTAGAGAAGTTAGGCGGGAGTGAATGCAAAGTCCCCCTGCTCCTGGTTCAGGGCTACACTGAGCCCTCAACAGGAAGTGAAGGGCTAACCGAAGACCAGCTCTGACCTGTGAGAACACACTGCAGTTCTCGGCAAGCAGGGCTTGCTTGCTTGCTTGCTTTCCTTCCTTCCTTTCTTTCCTTTTCTCTTTCCTTTCCTGTCCTTTTTTCCTTTCCTTTCCTGTCCTTTTTTGCTCTTTCCTGAATTTCCCTTTCCTTTTTCTGTCTTCCTTTTTTTCCTTTTTCCTTTTTCTTCTTTTTTGTCTTCCCTTTTTTGTCTTTGCATTCTTTCTTCCCTTATTTTCCCTGCCCTCTTTCCTTTCCTTTTCTCTCCTTCCTTTTTTCCTTTTCCTTTTTTCTCTTCCCTCTCTTGGTCTTGCCATGCTCTCTCAAACCTTTTTTCTCTTTCCTTTTTTCTCTTTCCTTTTTTCTCTCTTCTTCTTCTGCTTTCATCCTCTTCACCCTTTTCTTTATTCTCTTTCCTGATTGTCTCTTTCTTTCTTTCCCTTTCTTTTTCCAAGCTTATGTTTTTCTCTTTTTTCCCTTCCCTTCCCTTCCCTTCCCTTCCCTTCCCTTCCCTTCCCTTCCCTTCCCTTCCCTTCCCTTCCCTTCCCTTCCCTTCCTTTTTATCTTTCCTTTTTCTTTGTCCATTTTTTCATCACCAGTGGCTGCTGCCTTCAAAAAGTCCATGCGGTGCCCTATGGGGACCGGCAGGCCAGGCAGCCTCCCCTCTGTGCCTGGAAAGGTGATGGAGCAGCTGATGCTGGATACCATTTCCAAGCAGATAAAGGACAAGAAAGGGCTCAGGAGCACTCAGCAGGGATTCCCAAGAGGGAAGTCATGCGTAAGCAACCTGATAGCCTTCCACAAAGGAAGGACTGGCTGGGTAGAGGAGGGGAGAGCAGTGCATGTTTTCTACCTTGAGCCCTCAATGGGGATTTAAGCGCTAACCGAAGACTAGCTCCAACATGTAAAAGCACACTGCAGCTCCCGGCAGGGTTGCTAGTCTCACAAGGTTAAAAGCATGTTGTCAAGGGTGGTGGTGGGGGGTTGTTGCTTTCCTTTTTTCTTTCCTTTTCTCTTTCCTTTCCTGTTCTTTCCTTTTTCCCTTTCCTTGTGTTTCCTTCTTCTCTCTTTCCTTAATTTCCCTTTCACTTTTCTTTCCTTTTTTCTTGTCTTTCTTTTTACTGTCCTTTTCTTTTTTGTCTCTTTCCTTTTTCTCTTGCCTTTTTTCTTTCCTTCTGTTTCTTTCCTTTTTTCTTTTTTCTTTGCTCTTTTCTTTGTTTTTTTCTCCTTCCTCATTTTTGTTTCCCTTTTTCTTTTCTCTTTCCTTTTTTTCTTTCTTTTTTTTCCCTGAGGTTTGCAATTAACTAACTGATCTTAAATATGAAATAAAAAGAAATGCATCATTCATTACTGTGGGCAGCTCTGAGACCTTCAGCAATAAGGGTATCATTAGATATAAAGCATCAAGGCACAAAGACTGCAGCCTGGTAACATTTAAGCATAATCAGAAACTACATGAAGCCATGCTAACCTAGCCCACATCAGAATATGAGTCACTATGGTGATAATGCAACAGAATTTTGCAGAAGATTGCAAGGTATGCTTTTAATGAAGCTTTAAAAATGTGGATGAATGCCACATTGATAGTCCTATGTCTAGAGCAGACTGCTTTAGTTTTTAAAAAAGAGGAAAACACATCCAAACAATATTTTGGAGATTCCATGGATGACTGCACTGAACTAAATCTGGAACTCAGCAGCAGTGAAGCAAGACAGTTATTAGTTAATTGGGATGAATCAGACCCTTGTCAAAAAATTGGCTCAAACTTCAATTGGGCAAGTAAACATTGGATCTAAACACTGAATGTATGAGAAAAACAGGTACTCCTTTGGTCAGAAAACTCTACTTTGCACTTTCTCTTGCATGAAATACATTGTTTTAAATCGGGAATACCTAGAGCTAATCAATTTGGGTGAGTCACAGAAGTGTGAATAGATGTATGTAGGTGATTTCTGAGACACCTTAGGTTACTCAAGACATCTACACAGGGCTGCCAGATACAATATAGAAACTATAGGAGAAACAAGCTCGTCTGGAGTAGTACTTGAGTCCATGCATGATATCCTAGGGTTTTGGGTTTTGGTTACATTCTCATGCTGGTCCAGTTCTTCAACAGTGTCCTGAAGTTGCCTTACTTTGGCCCTCTTTCACTGAGACCCCAGACCCTACTGAACTGACTGAAGAAATGATAAGAAGAATAAAGAGCACCATTTAGGACAGTTTTCCCTCTTCTGACTAATTATTCCTAAAAATGGAATCTTTCCGTCTTCCCTTGCTTTTCACCAGCTTCCCAAACCTGATGTTGGCCTGCTGAGTCTCCAAAGACTCTGACCGGGCACATCCTGGATTCCAGAGGAAGGCAGTGTCTGGAGTGTCCAAGGAAAGCAATGCCAATGGAGATCGCTCAGCCCCTGGAAAGTTGTAGGACAGGCTTTGGTAGATGTAAAAGTGGGCACAGTCTCGTTCAAGATAATTTATGATTTCTTTTTTTTTAAGGCAGGCTTAAATAACAGCAGAAAAAATCATTATCAGCTCTGCAGCATTTGTCCAAATGGTCTTTTTTTTAGACAGTGTAAAATGCTACTAAGTTGGAATGGTGCCAACTGTCTCCAATGTGGTTTCTTAAGATTTATGGTCATAAAACATAGACCCCCAGGGATTTCTGTACGCTTCACACCCTCAGTATCAATCTCAATATTGTCCTTTCTCATTGCATGGTCATGCAGCTAGAGCAGACCTGGGCCTTTAAGAGTTTTTCAAGACATGGCATTTGATGAGAAAGAAAACACTCAAAGAGGTTTGAATGCCATGATGTATAAAAAGACCAAATGGTCTGCAATGGTGACCTAAGGGTAAATCACAACGGCTGCATTCAGAAGAACTATATTCTGTAAATAAGATACAAAAACATATACAAATGCTAAATGATCATATCACATGGCAGTTACTGGGTCAGAACTGATCTCACATACACCAAAGTCAGTGATAAGTTTCTGTTGAGTTCCAGCAGACAGGATTCAGGCTGTAATTTAGGAGGTGGCATTCACAAATATCTGGACCTAAATCCTTGGAAAAGTTGGTATTTCTTTATGATGGCATGGTAATGCACTAAGCATACAAACTTCTGTTTTCCAGACTGACGCTTAAAGACAAGGGAATTTGTGGTACTAAAGAGATGGGGATACCCTCAATAGCCATAACTGTGTCTGATACTCCCTAACTACCACTCTTGAATTCGGAATAGGAGAGCAGAGATGATTTTAAGTTAATGTTGTACGCTTCATATTCTGTGGACGTGAGGCTGGTACACCTTCTGTGTGTGTGTGTGTGTGTGTGTGTGTGTGTGTGTGTGTGTGTGTGTGTGTGTGTGTGTGTGTGTCTGGGTCTGTGTCTGTGTCTGTGTGTTAGAGCATTGCTATGGGTATTCCAGTGGTTTTCTCTGATGTTCTCTGTGGATCAGGGAATTGCCAAAGTGTACTGCATATCAGCCATGCTACTGAACTGTGTCTCATGCTCCAGGCCTGACAGATGGCTCTCACACAATTTTGCAGTGGCCAGGACACAGAATAATGTGCAGAGAACTACTTCTGGTCATTTTGCCAGCAGTACTGTCTACTTTGGTGCAAAAGAAGAGCAAATACACTGTGGTTTTATGAATTTCCACACAATGCCTGCTTTATATTTGGAATACAGAGTTAATCTTAGAAGGAAAGGACATCTTTATCAGATTAGTTAAAATCTCTTTCTCAAGTCAGTCTCTCATCATGTGTTTTATTCTGTAAAGGCAGGCTACGTGAACATCCTCCTTTTGGACTGACTGTTCTTGAGTTGAGAAGTCTGACTTATTTTGCTTGGATTGGGACATTTGGCACATTTGGAGAAGGGAGACATGAAATCACCAATTGGCAAATACACTTGCTGGCACTGTCAGCTCAGTGACCCAGCCAGGCATTATTTGTGAGCGTTTCATAGTACCCAACTGCAGGTTTCCAAATAACCTCAAAAATGATCTCAACCTGCCCCTCCCCAACATCTCTTATCTATCTGAACATTTCTATTTTATATAAATGTATAGAATGGCAAGAGAAAAGCAGGGCAATTATAATAGCTGGGACTGCACCAAGGAAACATGAATTTCAGTTTCTACTCAACTCTGTTTTGCATCTTCTTTATAGAGAGAGCTCAGTGTGTCCTCTGATAACAAATTATTTATAAATGTTCAGATAATTTCCTTATTTTCTTTCTTTCTCCAAACACTAGAGTATGACAAAGCAGCTCAATCTCATTAATGCAAATATATACTGAGCATAATTATTTCTCTGACAGTGCTGAACTCTGCACATCCCTACAGTAAGTATTGTAAAGTAAGTAGATATTTTAGAGCATGCTACAGCCAATAATTAAAGAGAGGCAACCATAGCTGATAATTAAAGAGAACCAGCTCAAACATAAGAGTTTATGAAAAAATGTAGCTCTACAGATTCAAGCAGTTATAGGATTAGATTAAATGTTACCTCTCCTTTGATAGCATGCAAAATACCCCCTGCAGTTGTGGAATGACAGATTGTAAAGGTTTTGTGATGTTCGATGTTCCACGTTCTAAACTAACATTGAGTCAGCTACTGTATGAGGGACAGAAAGCCATTAATTTGACAGTTTAAAAAATGGCAAAAAATCCAAAACGTTTCCTCAAATCTTCAGAATAACAACTGTTCTATCCTTTTTTCCCACTTTGTTCTAACATAGTTGCTGTCAAGATTTTTCTCAAGGTATGTACTTTTGAGCAAACTTTCCAATGACTGTCTTTTGTGCATTCTTATCTCCTAATGTTAAAACATCTGAAAAAACCCTGCCTGAAAGCTGTAGCTGTGGACAGCCCTTGACAAATGTACTGGCTGACACAAAAACTTTTTACTGCCAGTGCCTTCCTCAGACTTTGAACAGAGGCAAGCACATTGCTTGCTGCCAGATCCTTGGTCAGTACAGCTATTGGTCTCAGGCAGCTTTAGGGGTTCAGTCCCACTTACCAAAGAGTGGCAACCATTTAAAAGATAACCCGCCTTCCTCAATCACACTGGTCTTAAGCAGAAGGTTCCTGTTCCTGTGGCAGTGATAGCAAAAGGCAATACTGTTTTTTTGCTCCAAATAAAGAGCTTCTAGAAGAGGCTATCCTAAAAGCAGTACTAACAGGTAATTTACCTAAAATAGCTCTTCGATCTCTCCTCTTAATATTGACAAGCTAAAAAGGAAGGTATCAAATTAAATGAAACAGGCTGTAGGGTCCATCCAGTTTGCTGTAGGATATGCTAGTGTGCCATATCCACATAGTATGCCAATGTCTTGAACTGACTGAAAATAGATGCATTGCAGTTGGAATTTCTGCAAATTTCTGGCCCCTATTACAAGGGAGGTTTCTCAACTTGTATGTCATTGGCTAGGATTAATCCTTTTGAGGGCTGCACTTCCTAGATTTTACTTTGCATTCTCTGTAGATGATTTCCAGATATTCATTTAAATATACACAAATAGCACATATTTATTATGAAGCAGATGTCCTTGCTTTCACTACACAGATCTATTTCTCATTGAACAAATTTTGATCTATTTCTACTGGACAGCAAATTTTGGGTGGAACTTACACTTAAAAGTTACTGAGAGAGCAAATGAGTTTCACTCTGCAAAGAAGCTATATTTACACATGGTAGGCATCTTTCCTAAAATAGATGGGATTGGAAGGAAGGGAAAAAGAAGCCTCTCCCAGTAGACTGGAAAAAGACAGACACAAATCCTAACTCTTTGCTCACCTATCAATAAGAATATAAATCCTGGTTTCTTATCTCCTGGGAGAGCAATCTGACCATCATCAAAGGTGGATCTTGCCTTTCTCCAAGTTTTCTTTTTCTAGTTGTATCATTTCATATAAATATTGTATGAGATGGAGAGTGAGAATAGCTTAATCCAAGAAAAGAGGAAAACAGCAGTTACTCTGGGATGATATTTTAAACTCTAGGCTTCTGTAAATGGTGTCTGCAACCAATTAAAAAAAAAACAACAGAAATGTGCTACTGAGCTATGTTGATGCAAATGTGGAAGGAATCATCAATATATGACGGTCAAAAAATCCTGCATGAGAACTGGATGACTATTAGTATTGGAGTAAGAGAAAAGGAGTACGATTCAGCAATGCAGTCTACAAATCTTGCTCTTTGGGATGAATAAGAATTTCTGTTACAAGATGGAAGCTAAGCAGCTGGAAACAAAGATGAGAAGAATTGTCACTCATCAGTCAAATTCAGGTTAAATGTGGGCCACCAAGAGGGAATTCCCCTGAAAGAGGCAAAGCACAACACACGCCTAAAAGGTATTTGACAATGTATTAAATGGAAAATACTAATATGAGTTATGCGAGGAAATGGTCACATCTCATCTGGAAAAATGCATGCTATCCTGCTCACACTGTTAAAAAATGAATTAATGCAGCAAAAGATGCAAATGACGTCTACAAAAATGAACAAGTGAAAGGAATACCAATTGATAAGAGCAGATTTATAGAGTTTATCTTGTTTGTCCTATGGAAACAAAAGCTTTGATAGGGTTGTGATTACTGTTTCTGGGGTTAGGTCGTGGAGGACAAGTGGAGATGAGGAAGAATGACGGAAGGGAGATAAACACAAGAATAGGAAAAGTATGTTTAAACTAAAGGACAATGCTGAAACTAAAAGTTCATAGAATAACTATAAATGAGTTTATGTTGGGACCTAGAAGAACATTCTAACAACCAGAGAAATTAGATTTTGGACAAGAAGTAGCAAGAGTGTATCTACTTTTAAGCTGGATCTTGCAAAATTACTTAAAGGGTTGGGATACTAGGTGGTATCAGGGACATGCATTTAGTTCAGAAGGCCCCCTTCAAACCTATATTCCTATGGCTGGTCCTTTGTAATCTTACTCTTTAAGTAAAAATATATTTTTTAAAATATTAAAAGCAATTCAGTTCAGGCTTTTTTCAAGTATTTAGATATTTCTGACTTTTTTGACCAAACTTTTCTTCCAGTGTAGCCTGAACTAATGAACATTTTTAGATGGAAGGAGTTTCATTTTGATGAATATTCTGTTGGTAAATAGACACTCAAGCCTATTGTCAATGCATACTAGAACATATTGATGTTATCATAAATAGTTGTCATTCATATCTACTTTATCTTTGCCAGGAAATCAAAGTAAAATAATCCCAAACCAAAAAAATCCCCAGTCGAATCCTAGAATATCTTAAAACTCATTAATAGGACTGAACGGTTCTCTTTGCATGCAGTAGCAGAGCAATAAACTCAAATATACAGGTATATTGTATATAAATATACAATATACTTGCAGTATATTCCACAAACTCAGCTAGAACAGCCTCTTGAGTGGTTCCTTATTTTAAGCTTTTCAATGAACTTTATTTTCAGCTTTTCGCAGGTAGCTTAACATTTGCTGGTTTAGCTTTCTGTACTACACATCCAGGCTACATTTGTAGCAGGAGACACGAGATGAAGAGTATTCTGCAACCAGAAGCTATGGAGTTTTCACCATTAAGTGGCTAGCAGTGCAAAACAGGTCAGCTTACAGAATTTACCACCATTTTCTTTGAGCCTGAACCATACTGTGCTCTTGTTCTTCAGTGTCCTAGTCTCTTCGTCTTTTCTGACCATCCTCTCTCAGCTGCCATTCTATGACTCTAGTTGTCTGTTACCTTTTGTCTGATATACTCTCTACCAGCTGGTTTGTGGGATTTCCACAGGACTCTGTCCTTAGCCCATTTTACTCTCTCTCCTTGCCTTGGAGATCTCATTGCTAATACAGTATATCTTTTAATATAGACTGGCCAACTTTCTGCTTCAATTCCTTCTTTCTTTGCCCATTTGGCCTCCTCCCATCACTACCCTGCCTGCCACCCGAAAAATTCTTATTGCTTGATTTTTTCTATACTAATTTGGTTCACTTTGCAAGAACACAAATGTAAAAGCTTCACAGATTTGTATATTATATCAGGCTGGTTAAAGGAACTATCTCGGAAATTTACAGATGAGGAACACATAATTGCAATTGCGATAATGTAAGTGCTAGTTCCTTTCTACAAAGGCTTTCCTCCAGGGCAACATGCTCGGTCAACAGGGGGTCATTTGAGATCCAGCACAGGAGAGAGGTTTGATGGAACTCTTATAATTTTCTTAGACCAAAGAGTGATACAAATCTCAATTAGCTGCTGATAATTGATGAACACACAAGGCTGTATGGAAACCCAGGGGAGAGATTGATCTATTGATGCAGTTTTTGTCCTAATGTCTTCACAAGTGGTAGTTAAATGGATCCTTTCTTCCATACATCAATGTTGCCAGTAAAGGAGCTACACAATTGCTCTCTGAAGAACATCCTGATTTCTCAGTTGACCAATTGATTTGCTTTTCTCTCAGAGCATTTTTTTTCTGAAGTATCCATTCCATCATTCCCTTGAGCCACATTTGCTTTTGCTGCTTCTTGTGAGATTCATTTGCTGAACAAAACACAGTAACTGCATTTTCTGCAGGTCATGACTGTGGTAGTTTTTAACGAAGACAAGTCTTTTATTTAAGTTTCATGGCATGCAGGTAGCTAAAAGGTCAAGAACAACAAGGAAGCCCTGCATTTTACTGACATTTAAGATCTTTCTAATTTTACACAGCTGCTAATTTCAAAGGGCTGTATCATTCTTCCTGAGGAGCGGAAATCACACAGACCTTTTTCCTATGAATTATCGCACAGAGTACCTGGCACAGTGCTGTAGTATTTTTGCACTGCAGTGGAAGAAAACTCTGATAGGATACTTTGGAACTGAAATGAGATTTCATATAAATTCATGTCTTACAAGAAAAAGGTAGGGGCAAAAGTAGGATCTCTGTCTATGTCTGGTGATGCAGGATCCAGGAGCACTTCCAGGTTCCCATGCCCTGGCTGCGTGAGTACTCCACACAGGCAAGACACCCAGGTGTCTGAGCTCCTTCCCTCAACCACACATCTGGTTTCTCTCAAAAAGGTGCACAAACCAGTGAGGAACCATGATGTGTCCCAGCAGCTGAAGTCTGGACGCAGTCTCTGGGTTCCACAAAATGCTAGTAGCTTGGCAAACAAATTCAAACCTGAATCTTCCAGTCTCTCAAAGGGCTAGTCAGCCTCAAGATAGCTTATAAGGGGACTCCTTCAGGAAGCAAAAGGTAAGCTAGAGGCTTTTAATTCTTTCTACAGTTGGCTGTAGGCAAATCACTGAACAAGTTATGCCAGAGAGAGAGAGTGATGACAGGTTAAAGAGTCATTTGCCACACCTGCCTCTTGCATCCAATTTGAGCCCAGAAGTAGAGAAATTGAAACTCAGGCCACTTCTTTGTCATGCTCTGAGATTATATATTTTTTCAGATGTTCCCTAGCAACACTTCTGACAAGGTAGATAAGACATATCCTTCCTAGAAGGTTACAGAAAAAGAGTAATCAAGCATTCTAAGAAGCATACTATTACTTCAGTAATCTGGGGAAGGAAAGGGAGAAGAAGAGGAAAGAGATGTGCAATTCCAGTTTATTACAATGAAAGTGACTGTTCCCCAGGTTCCTTTAATCTCTTTTCAAATGACAAATGTATATATCCTCAGCCATGGGATCTCACCGCAGGCACTGCACATCATGCTCTGAGACCACTCTGAAGTCACTTGGCTTTAGTGTAGGAAGGTAAATCATGTAGCAGCTTAAAATCAAGGAATGCATATAACTCTGGAGGTGTTTCTGTTTCAAAACAAGACCTTGTATATGCATCAATATTATTAGAGGCAGCCACATAGGGAAAGAATGAGTTCTAGGAAGACTCCTGTAGTATTATCAGTGATAGCCTTGCTGTTCTAACAGGCTAAAAACAGTCCAGATTTTTCTGTTTGTTGTCAGCTCTCAAAATAATCATCTATGTATTTAATACTGGATAACTATCCTACATAGGCCTTTCACCGAAAAGGGAGGACAGAAGTACACAGCTTTTTTATTTTGCTAATTGCACAAAAGCAGCACTGTATTCCTTTGAATCATTTCATTCACATTTAAAATTCTGTCACCTCTTCAGTGATACATGCCAGGTAGTTACTGGGCAACTAGTTAAGATGAAAAATAACAATGCTTTATTCAGTGCAACTGTTCAGAGAATTTGCATAGCTGGAATATAGCTGCCTAGCTTTCTGTTTGCTGGGACATTGGAGCCAGTATGTCTGCTATTGATAATTGTCTTAGATAATTCTGATCTGCAATGATTGAAAGAAGTCGTACTGTCATTTTGACACAGTCTGAGGCTAAGTAAAAGGAGCACAGAGCTGAATGATTTCTTCACTGCAGCTTCCCGGGGCTTTGTGGTGCCCACACAGTACTGGTGCCAGCGATCCTACCCCTGCGCATCCTGGTTGTGTACCAGGAAGCAAGGTGACTCTCTACCCTGCATCCCCACATCTTCGCCTCCGCAGGCACTCAAGCAGACTGGCAGCTGTGGGACTCTCTGGTGCCTCCCCGGGTGTGGGCACCTGGGGCTGATGTCCAAAAGACTATGGGCACATCATCCTGTGTGAATACAGCCTTCTGCATTTAAAACACAGGATAATTCTGTTTGACTTCACACCAGCACACTTTTTTTACTCACCAACAGTAAGCTTTTTGTACTGGTACACAATGCGGTTTGGAAATGGTGGACAAAACAGACAAAGAGAAGTCAGATTACCAAGCCAAGGGGTCAGTGCACAAGAAGGAGCCACTCTCAATAGGAAAATCTTTGTTTTTAATGAAGCGGATTTCATTTCACAGGTTAGCCACTCCTTACAAAATATTAAGCAATGCTGTTCTCTGTGCTAAAGCAAAGCCTGTGTTACCATTTGATAGCTTTCTGAAAAAAGATTAGGCTGTATAACTGTCTGGTAAACACTACAGTTAATTAGATGCCTATAACTGCACATTTAGTCAGATATGTATCAGATATTGATTCCAGCCAGAGGACTCTTGTAAACAAAGTCATTGAAGCTACGTGAAGTGTTTGGTTGAAGATACTTGCATTACAAAGTAATCCAGCTGAAACCTCCAAAGTTCTGAATTAGTAAGAAAATCAAAACAAGAAGTAAATCCCATCCAGACACCCATGACAAGGCAAAATGTTTATTAAAAAATAATAAAAGCTTTGCTCACTTGCCATCACTGCATATACAAAGACAGTAAAACTGCTTTCAATATTATTAAATATGAATCATGTTTTTATGAGCATTGTATTAACCAGTGATCATGTCACACCAATTATAACTAGTTTCTAAAACATCTTTCAGAGTAGTTTTTTTTACTGTTTGTTTTGTAATTCTGGACAAAGGACAAAACAGCCTTGTTAAGTTTCTGTTCCATTGTTAGAAGATGAGAATAAGAACAAAAATCATTGCTAAACTTAGCGTTATGGCTTAGCATGTATGCAGTTTTGAATGTCTGCTCTCTCTGTTCACAAAAATTGATCAGTGTGCAAATGTTTTCATGTGTGTAACTATGCAGATCCAGTTGTTCCCAAAGATGTTGGCCACAGGCACATTTGTGGTTACCATTTCAAAGTCTGGCTCTTTTTGCGGTGTTCAAAGAGGACAGCGGTAGGATGGGTGAGGGCTGAATACTTGGGGCTGTTTTTTGCCTTTGAAAATGATTTTTTCTTCAATAAAAAGGAAACACTAAACAGTACCACAGCATGGGAACAGACACTGGAACTCTATTTGTGGAAATCGTTAGAAAGGTCCCTAGCAGGGGTTTGGACTGTGCCAGTTGGGGAGGCTCCAGATGATTCCCAGGCATAGCTGGGAGTCAGTTGGGGATCCAGGATGCAGTTTGGATGTGGCCACAGCATTTTGGAGTCTAAGAGAATTTGCTAGTGTGGATGCAGGCAGACTGCGCCAGCCGGCCTCAGATCCAGAGAAAAGGCCTCGGTGCTATTTCCTGCTATAAATCTGATATGCCACATGAGAAATAAGGGTGAAGCCGTAGAAAAAGTTCCTTACCCTAGCAGATAAGAAGAAAGAGGACTACTACGAAATCTTATGCCTAAAATAGCAATGTGCTGGCCTGGTGAATTTGCATTTTGTGCCTGCCATACCCCTGCTGCTATGTGATGCTGAGCATGCCTCCTAAATGTTTTGAGGATTGTCATCAGTTGAGCTGGCCTCATTTTCTGGCTGCCATATTCAAGGCTGGTTTCTTGTGCTGAGCTGTCAAAAATGCAACTGAACACAGAAGGATGCTTGCCTTGAGCATGTAAAGTACCATATAATGCTAAGTAGGATGAAAAAGGGGTTCTTGGAATCTCTATCTGGGGACTCAGAAATACTGAAAAGTGTTGTCCCTTTTCAATGTTGTTATTTGATGTCTTCAGCCCAGATCTGAAAAATGGAATAATAATACCTCTTCTGCAAAGGAAGTTTGTGAAGCACCCATATGCTACTAAGAATAAATACTTTAAAAGCCCAGCAAGGAATAATAATAAAAAAAATTCCTTAAATACGAATAATGTTCAGGAAACAAAACAAAAAAATAACCATTGAGAAAATAGAAGAAATCCTAATCATAATGGTTGTATTCCTTTTAGGGAACAGTCTTCATTCAGATTGTTGCAGTGTCAGAGCTCAAAGGGGAAAAAATAAGACTGAGATTATACAATTAAAACTATATTTGAGTTTACCTAAATTAATATAATAATAGGAACCTGGATTATAACATTTCTCAACTTCTGAATACTTGGCTCTCTAGTCTGAACATATGTCTGTGCATGTATGTATCACCGTATGGGTTCCTTGAATTTATATTGTAAAATACTCAAGCCGAAGGAAATCACATTTCGAAAACAGATATTCTTTTATGAAAGACAAAGAATGTTACCTTTATGATATTGCCAAGACTGCAGTATTATAAAATGCTTTCTTCTTCCTTCATTGAAAAGGTTGCCCAATACCTTCTTTAATGCTCACAGAAAGTTTAAACATCTTAATCAACAATACACTAACTTTCTTAAATACACAGTCTCTTAAATTATGGAAAATTGGAAGAAAAGTACCTTACATTGCTACAAAAAAAATCTAATTTTTGCTTTGTTGAGTTGAAAACACTTATTTTTTAAAAAGTGTAGTTTCACTTCTTTTAAGCACCTTATCGTTGAAATGGATGCAGAACTGAGTATTACTATATGAATTTTTTTCTTATAGGTGTACATGTATTGCATCCTAAACTTGAAAACTGTGGGATGAAGGGTCCTATATTTTGTGGCAGTAGTTATGCAGGAGCAATATCGGATCAAAACAAGATGCACAGAAGCAAAGAAGAGTAAGTTAGCTGTGTCTCTAGCTTCTCTAAATCTTATGATGTGTTAATGAAACAAAAGAATAGAAAACAATCTCTGCATTATTAGGAGAAATATATGCCCTCCTTTTCTCCAACAACTGTAAGTATTTTTGTTTGTAAACTGCAAACTAAGTGAAGTCCTAGGCTAGGTAAGAAGCAGTCTTGGATCTTCTAATTGCTTTTCTGTAGTCAGAGGACACAAATTTGAAATTGTATGTCTTACTACGCTGAAACATTAATAAAGAGAATATCACAGCATTGAGCACGATACATAAGGGCATGTAGCTCATTCTGTCCAGGGTCAGAGCTGGAGGCCTCAACTGCAGCTGACCACAAGGATGCCAGACTGAGCCAAAATGGAGGACTGGGAGAGAGGAATGGAAATGCAAATTGTGTTCAAAGTATTTGTGGACGACTAGACTGCCCTTTTAACCTTTCCATGGTTATAACCACTGAAGAGAATGAGACTGTTACTGTTGTTATTGCCAGTGACCCTCTGCTCACTCTCAAATTCACCCTCATTGCTTCAATAAATGAGGACCAAAAGCAATTATTCCCCAGTGTCTCACATTGCAACTACAATGCTTTTTCCCTTCAGCATGGAAAAAAAGCAGTGCAAAATTTATTTTATTGATTGGTGGTTATAACAATGGGCAGTTTCTTTAGTTGTTCTATTTGTGGTAGATATTTATTCAGTAACACCAGATATACACATCGCAAACAGAAGCATTCTGGCTCATGGTTAGGCCTGGAAATTACAGACTGGACTCCTTGCAATTCATTAGAATGTGTTTCCCTGAATATTAGCTGAAATGTTTCAAAACATATTATGGTCACCAAGTGTAATGAAGAGTAATAAGAATCTTTATGTTGGAAAAAATTGGAAACCACTGTTCAAAAATGAAAAAGGACCAAAAATTATTTAAAAATAATTAAAAGTATTAAAAAGTAAGCTTACCTGGTATCAGGCTAACAACCTGAAGACTTGTAACTACATTCCTATGTGTTTGGTGCATTAAGAAAGCCCCCAAATCCTTTGATATGAAAGGTATCAAATAGTACTGTCATGGATTAAAGGTGGCCTTTCCTTGGATTGCAGCAAATCTTACTTATTTTGCTTCCATTTCTGTGTTATGAAAGTTAAATTTTCTTTATCTGTCACAATGACTTCTCAGAAATAAATTGCCTAGGACCAGTCAGTTGCCAAGACAGACTTAATGTACAATTTCAGGAATTTAAGCCTGAATCTGCCATGATTCTTGGTGAAACTACTGCCAGCTTTTTTGTATATGTCATCCAAATCTGAAATCCCACAATAGGACTAAAGGTGATCTCAGTTTGGATAACATTTGTGTGCCCTAAGACCAGATAGATAAGAGACACTGTCAGATAAGCAATAGGTCACAGAGAGTCAAAGCCTGCATACAAATATGAATCATTATATTTGTGTGCAAAAATGTTGATCGGCTTACTGTAGTACAATTTTTTTGGATGCAGCAGCAAGAGGAATTTTCATTCTTCTCCATGTTCACTGTTGTGTTGATTTGCTTTCTTGAATTATTTCACCTTATTTGTTTGAATGAGTCTCAGCAAGTTCTGCAAGTGTGTTGGCACAGCTCAAACCAGCCATACTGACCCTGTTAACATGAAGTGATTTTCAATTTTTTTTTTCACTTCAGTTGCTGAGAGCATAGAAGAAACTGCGGTGAAGAGGAAATTCTTTGTCAGGTAACTATGTGCTCTTGATGGGATTTAGCCTGATGTCAAACAATAGCATTTGGTTACCTGGAAAGAAAGTGCAGGCTATAACTAGAGAACTTCATACTGGGAGAGAAGGAATGGTGATAATAAAGATAATCAAGTTTAACTCCTGGTCCAGGTATATCTTGTTTTTACTAATATGCATTGGGCTAGGTATTGCTCTAGTAACTTATTAATACTTTGTTGGCAACTTCAAACTTTCATTTCATTTCAAACTTTCAAAGCATCAAAATATCTTTTGTCCAGATATTTGAGTCATCCCCATTTTTAACTTGTAATGCACCATGAAGCAGAAAAAAAAAAAAAGCCAGAACCAGGTGCAAGTGTTTCAGAAACATAGCTAAAACTGGAATTTGCTGTTCTTAGGATGAGGGACTAAGGTGACCAGTGCTCCTTGAAAACCTAGGCTTCTTTCAGGATTTCTGCTCTGCTGTTGCCAATAGGACAGACCAAAGGTGGGAGAGAGGAAGGAACCAGTTGAGCCATTTGATTTATACAGCAGGTACTCTAAATATACATCACAGTGTCCCCAAAAGCCATGCCCTAGCGCACAGATTATCATGCTCTAAAACTTGATTTATCGTAAGTGATCAGTTATGCAGATCTCATTCACCTGTTCTAGTAGTTAACAGATGAAAATTAGTAGCTTTGGCAACTGGGCAGTGAGAGAATTTCCCAGACTGTTTCAGAAGCAAGGAAGAAAGATTAAATTGGTGGTAGTTTGTAAGACTGAAGCATTGGAGAAATTTAAAGATTGACTGATAGCAAAGATAATATTGGTACTTGTGAAGCCCTTGGAAAGTTTATTAGAGAGAGCTGATGTGAATATGAGGGAATGGAGGAAGAGGTAGAGACAGAGACCACGTATACATCTTTCATTATAGGGAAGAGTTGAAGAGACAGTGTTCATGCATGCAAAGACGGCAAGAGCTTAGCTGAGAAGCTGGCAGAGCTCAAAATGGAAAGGAAAGGAAGGAAAAGAAGTGGTGTGGTGCCAGCCAAGCTGGAGATGAACTCTTTTTATTTTAGAATTAAAAAGTTGCTTTGGTCCAATTCTCACACTGAAAATATCAAAACAATGCACATTGTGGCTGAAGAGATTTCATTTTGTATAGTAGTATAGGAAGAGGTCAGGAAAGGAGAAGCTTTCACCAGCACCGATAAAATGACTAAATCCAGACTCAGAGAGCAAATTTTCTGATGGTTTTTTGAATTCCACTGGAAAATGTTTACTTGCTGAAATGGAACCTATTAAAGGGAATGTGACATTCTCATGAGACCTTTGGTAGCAGAGCTTTCTCTGCTGGAGGATGCAAGTTTGGCCAGAATCAACAAAAGGCAGTAGAATAGCAAGTATCTTCAAGACTAGGGACACACAGCCGGGAAATTAAAGACTTATATCTGCTTTTCTACTGTCTCACAGCCCAGGTGTGTTCAGTGCTTTCTTTTCTGGGGGTCAGTATTTCTGTCTTCTACAGAAAATGATAATTTTGAGAGTTAATGGCTTCCTCATGATTTCAGATGAAATTCTGAAAGATTTCTTTGAATCTGAAAGATTTTGATTGGGATGGAAGATATCTATTCGTATCTCTATGACCAATGGAGAAAGCATAGCAGAATAAAATCCAAAGCTGAAGGCTGAAAGTATGAGGGACTGTCAGAAGCAGGAACTAATGGGGTTTTAGAAGGAGGGAAGATGAGTGCCATTTTACATGAGAATATCTGATATCAATACTAGAGCAATTTTGAAAGTCATAGTGGTTGTGCTTGTTTTTATATGCTGTAATAGGTATTCCTGGTTAAACCAATAAACAGAGATAAAACAGAAAAGGTGCTAGCGGAGGCACTTTCATATTGAAAGCCCATATCATACACTGTTCAGACTGAGATAGATCATAAATAATGATCAAAGACTGCCTTTCTGTGCTGGCTGTATGGGCTTGTTTTTAACATCCTCTAACTCAGAGCAAGCAACGCTTGTTACCATTTGACTACTTAAAGCAGGTCTCTCCCAACATACTCAAAATTAAATGCATTCCTGTTTCCAGCATTGTCCTTCCTATCAGCTGCTAACCAAAGGAGAACACAGATGTTTTGAATAATAACCCAGTTCTTTCATTGTTTACTCTGGTTCTTGAACACTTACCATCAAACCTATTTTTCAGGGCAGCTCAGCCCATTTGTAACTTGCCTAATGGAAGAAGTGCAGAACTGCTACCCAAATCACAGAAAGAAAAGCAGGTGGAGCAGATATATTTTTATTCCTGTGGTAGCAAATGGTCATCATAAAATGGAGAATGGAAACCCTGAGTTGCTTCAACACATTTTTAGAACTGCTGGACCACAAGCTGTTCACAACGTAATGAAAATGCCCCTTTTTAGCAGAGCAGAATAAATGTGTAATGTCGTTGTATAGTGTTCAGGGGCTTAATAGTATCTTTCCTTGTTTTTTTGTGCCGTGCTAGCTTTCATAACAACCTTAAATGTTGCACAGTATTTTCAGCCTGAATAATTTATACTTTTTTCAGTGAATCTAGCACTAATTGCACATGGACATTGTCAAGGGACATTTTATCCTAATGTCTTCTTTTGTTTCATTCACTAGAAAATTATTGTCCTGATATTCTCAATTATGGTAATTGAGAGAAAAATAACTGCAGCAAATACTATTCTGTGGTATACAAAGAACATCAAGGCAGACATACTAATATGAGAAGTTGAGCTGGCTGGTTATTCTTTCTTTTTCCTGCAGATGTAAGATGTTTGTTCCACACATTTTCTTCCTCTTCCTTCTTTTTTTTTTTTTTGGTACTACCCTGTGCATGCCCTGTTACTCCTTGTTCAAAAAAGAGGCTTCTTTTTTTTTTCTTCTATTCATACAGAGAGGAAATATTCTGTACATCTGATATTTTCCCTCTGTGGCAAGTTTGTTTTACCAGTTGTATTTGTTTGTTTGTTTGTCCTTCAAGGTCCCCATTTTCCAGCTTTAGGTACTTCGGCTCCTGCTCCCAAGACAGTCCAACCTATTAAGCAAATATGTAGCTACCCTATGCTCTGACAACAGCTTAAGTATAGATTTCTTGGTCTTTCTCTGTTTTGGGGGGCAGGTGGGAGATAGAGAGGAATAGTATGGAAGAAGGAAGTTCAGGCCATCTTTATTAATGGGTTATCATGAGAGTCTGAACAAGAAACTCCCGTGTAATGAGAGCTCCTGCTCAAAACCTACCACCACGGGTGGTTTGCTTTGCTCTCCAATCTGCAATAGCCTCTTTCTGTGCTCTGCCTCTCTAGATCTTTCCTGTGGCTGGAAATACAGCAGACAGCCTATATTTGCATTTTCATAGCAACAAGTTGTCTCTCAGATAGTTTGCATCTCCACATATCCTATAAAATTTAGAGGCAAAAGGGGGGAAAGGGATGCAGGGTGGGTTTTAGGGAATATGAAGGGAACTGTTGATTTGAAGCAATAGAAGACATATTGGAGAGGAGAGGGCAGGCTGTGATGGATCAGAGGCGGGGTGCTGCTGGAGGAAATGAGACCAATGTATTAGAGATGCCACACACACACATAACTTTCAATGCCACTTAATCATAGGTTGTTCATATTGAAACTTGGGGCTATACACACCAAAATACAGCAGCGCTTTCTGATTGTCTAACTCTACTGTCTAAGAACATACCTTCTCCTCAGGTATTTATGAGACCTTTTCTCCTTTCTGCTTCATCCCCAGTTCCTAGACCCTGTCCTTTTCGCAGCGCAGTGATTTGTGTGGCCTGTACAAGCCCTCCCTGTTCTTTATCTGAGCATATTCAGCAGCTCTCGGGGGTCCATCTGTTGGCCCTCTAGCCACATGCCCTATTCCTTGAATGCCTCTGCAATTCTGGCCCAATGTCAGAAGATTAGCCCCTTCTTTTCCAACATGGGGAAGGTGTCAGTGTTTTCTGACATGCTTCCAAACACTTGCACAGGCTATGGACAATGTCTTAACATACTGAAATACTTCCAGATTTTGTTTATATAAAATACAGAGTTAACCCTAAGTGTTTTATTTAACCGTGAATATAAAAATATTTGTTTGAATTAGCATTATGTATCTGAAAGATAAATATTTTGTAGACTTGTTTTTTCAGTTCTGAAGTACGATTCAAAATCCTGCTAAACTCCATGGGAATTGTGTTAGGCCTCTGAGGAGGATACAGAAGAAAAGAACAGAATGCTAGGTCAATATAAACTGTAAAAGTTTCTGGAATCTGTTTGAAGGTGTGGGAAAGAGATCACATTGATGACAATGAATCAAAAAGAAAGGCTGAGAGAATAAATATGAAAAATACCTGAGAGAATAAAATGAAAAGCTTTTCATTCTGCCTTTGGTAAAACCTACGAAAAATGACTTTTTCTTTTTAGTTCAGAGGAGATAAAGTCACCAGAAAAATCAGATCAGGTTGTGAAAGGACAATGGCAGGCCCTGCATCAGATATGTGACTCATCATATGAGCATTAAATTTCACCAGCCAGAAGTTAGATGTGGCAGGGCTGTACTGTTCTTATACGTGAAAATATATGTTATTCTGTTTGGCTACCAATATGTTACATATATGCAAACACCTGTGTTTCCCCTGAAAATGTGTTGCTAATGATGTGACTATATGACATCCTCTAACTGAAGAACATGAAGTGCTTCCAAAAATTAACATTATTTTTCTTTATGAAGAAATAGAAAAAACAGTGAATTGTTCAGTGTCACTCCATAAGACAAAGCAAGAAAATAAGAACAGAACAGAATCCCTGTACCTTTCTCTTTAATGACTGATAACATCATTTGCCTTGATATGCAATGACAACACAGCAGAAAGGTAGCTGTTCTGTGAATTGCAGTAGCTAAGAAGATACTACAATACAAGAGCAAACAGTTCACTTTCTGCAACAATAGGGGTTTTTTATTTTTAACAGACAATTCCTTGTTCTTTTCCTGTACCGGGTATCTGAGCTTTTAGTCTACTCACAGAAAAGAAAAACTAAATTCCAGGGACAGACAAAAAATGACTGAGTGAAAAAGACTACTAGTCTTCCTAATGAAGAGTTACCCTCAATAGAAAGTTAAAATGGCTGGTTCGGTTCTGCCTGTAAATAAGCAGATTATTTAGAGTTCACTCTGTTTTCATCAGGCTGGCATGTGGAGCCTTAATTGTTAAGAAAAAGGAGAGGTAAAAGAAGAAAATAGTGTAGCCATGAGAAACAAGGTGACTACGTGGGAGGCAAACAAGACTACATGGGACGTTAGCTATTCTCATCAATACAAATCCACTCCACTGGAATACATATTCATTCATAACTGAAACACTGTAACAGAATAAATTAATTTTAAGTGTATTAAAGGCAATTTTATCCAACCCCTGCTCTTCTTCTAAAGTGGACTTTGAAGAGATCTGTCCCATCTAGTAGTAAGAAGTGAGTTACACTGTACATCTTCTGTGGGAACTCAAAACACTGAGGTCTGGATGTGTTACCCTAAGGAAAACAGCTTCCCTCCAACATGCTGGTTTCTGTGGAGAGAACCCTGGCCATATGTGCTGGAAAGCAATCACAGTGGACCCTTAGAAGATGCCATGAAGCAAAACTGCTCTTCAAGGTAGTTACAGCCTTAGGCTCAGTAATTTCCACTTAGGAGAACAGTTCACAATCTAGTAGATATCACAGGGAGAAACATGTTTTTATCATATTGCCTTTATTAAAGATACGAAGATACGATATTTTATTTAGAAGCACTTACAAAACTGTCCTCTTGACTGATATACCACTCTTTGCATCAGCAGTTGTGTTTTCCACAAGGTAGAACAAAACATACACTTGCAGACTGAACAGCATTGTTTAGCTTGTGAAAAATGACAATAGAAGAGCAAATGCAGCCTCCCCAAGACAGGTGACACTATGTTATTTCCACAGTAGCTGCACTGCACTTCTCCAGTGGGCAGGATGAGGAACACAGTCCATCTGGGGGAACAAAACATGGAAGTCTCTGCCTTGGACCTCTTAACATTCAAGCAGTTGCAGATATGCTTCCCTGGCCTTTATAAGCAGTCACTGTCAGGGCCCTGAGGGCATCCCCTCACTTCTGTGGGGTTTGACTGCCTGGGCTCAGAGATAATTTTAATGATGAAGCTGTGAGTCTCAGACAAGTTCAGCAGACACCTGCCCTTCCCACGCTCATGAGTTGCCTGTAAACTCAGGCTCCTGCCCTTGGTCTTTGCCTCAGCTGCCTTGCAGGCACCCTGTGCCCAGTACCTCCCTGACTCTGACCCCCTGGGTTGCCTTTCTGGCTTCACCTGGGACTTGTTCCAGAACCTCAGAATTGCGGGCTTGCCTGGCGGTCTGCGCTCTGGGCTGACCCGGGTTTCCCTCACTGAGACACAAAGGCCTCTTGGAGAATCATTTTCCAGAAGTGGTTATTAGGCCCTTACAAGCTCAGGATAGATGTCCGTGCTCTCACCAAGGAGTCTGCGTGTTAGGTCCTCATGTCCTTTGTAGTTTAACTCCACTCCATGTTTTCTGAAAGTGTTTTTCTCCTTTCTCAGATGCTTCAAAGTCGCTATGGAGACACCTCAGTTTTAAAGCACTACTAAATAGTTTAGGAAAGCCACGAATGCATTAGGTTTATTTTCTACATGGGCAGAGCTATGAGCATAGAGAGACAGATAGGTATTATGATGCCTTTTACTCTTGCATGACTCCCTATCTTTAATCCAGGCTTTCTGAATATTTCTGGGAATAGTATTTGCAAGGAGAGGATAGATAGGAACATGTGTAGTCAGGACAGGGGGGAAGAAATTTGAGTGCTGTCACTTCAGTAAATAATAATTCTGGCAGGAAAATACGTAGCTTCCCAAATGGTTGAGACAATTTTCTTGAAGAGTTTCTGAATTTTCACTTGTAAGACTGAGCTTGAGTTATGGCATTTTACTCACTGTTGAGGCAGTCTAACAGCATGCTTATAATCCCTGTTTCATTAAAAATTAGAGTGAGTTCATTTGCTCTCTGACCTGGGAGGAAAACATAATAAACTATACTTTGTTAATGTAGGAATAAGACTTTATCTTATAAGATTCATGATTTCCTCACAAGAAAACACTTACATAAATTGTAGATAATAAATACTTAAAGTAATTAAGACAAATGGAAGGAGAAGAGAAAATAGTATGAGGCCAGATCAGACCTTTATGTATAGCTGGAGTGTGACTGAGGCCTGCACTTGGATCCAGGAACTGAGAAACACTTCTAGTTCCATAGCATATCTAGATATTTCCAGATATCCAGATATTTCCAGAAAGATCTAAAACTTGCCCTTGAAAAAAACAGAAATGGACCCCCAGGTTCAGTAAGTGGATTGCAATTATGTGAAAAAGGAACCCAAATAATTTTTTTTTTTTTTTGATTTCTGCACTCTGTTATAAACAAGCTTGGAATAATCAATGCTGGATTATACAGTATTAAACAGAAGAGAAAATCTTTATTGGCAGACTACTTTCTTCATAAAACTCATGAGATTCTTCTGGGGCCACAAATACAGTAGCTAGAATGGTTATAGACTGCTGCTTCCAGAATGCAAACACTTAACTATTTTACTACATACTCAGACTCAGGTCTCCATCACTCAGAGAAAAACTGATGCCTGAGCTGCAGGGTGCATCAGACAAACTGTATTGCCTTTTTCATACAAATGATTGAAATGATTGTTTTTTATCAGGGAGAAAAACAATTAGACAAAGCAGTTCCTAATGCTGAGTTATGGGGCTATAAGCCAATGAAATACCTATTAAAAACTGAAAAGCTGCTGTGTTGACTCTTAGTTTTCCAGATCTTAGGTGGAGAGGTAAGAGAAGGAGAAGTGAAATTAGGTAAGAGAGTTGATTGCATTAGACCTGATGTCTCTAAGTGAAAGACTGGCTTGGGCTTGTAATAAATTGTTTTTGTGATTATCAAGTAATCATAGAAATGAAAGGTTTCAGGCAAATGCCACTGGATAGTAGATGTGTTTTCTATAACCACATTTGGAAGAAGATTTAAGGAGTGAATTGGTGATTGAGAGCAAATTGCCTAGAGATGCTTTCACAGCATGCTCTGGGTTATAAAGCATCTTTTCTCAGGAGGAAAAGCAGTAATACACTTCTCTGCTAGCTGGGTGAACAGGTAAGAGGGATTTTCAGGAGAAAATGGAGTAGGAACTAGGCATTTGCTCTGTTGCTAGACTTGTGGGAAACAGGTGCCAGGACAAGAGAGCCATTGGATTTTTAAATATCAAGGGCTTCACTCTTTTTGCAAATCTGTGATGTGTAGTCCTCCCCGGCAGGGAGTCTCCCTCCCCAGGGCATGAAGGCATAAGGGCCTCTGCAAGAAGGCTACATGGCTACAGCTCCTGCAGAACCAAATCAGAGCTGATACCCATGGCCAGTCAGGAGGGCTCATTAGCTCTTTCCTGGCATGGTGATAGCTATGTTCACGCACTTCGGGGTGACTTGGAGCTGGGCTGGAGCACATTTATTCCTGTCTGCAAGATAGACTCTTATAGGGAGTGAGAAGGAAAACCCTAGACTGGGGGAAAAGCAGAACGGTGAGGGCAAGGAAAAAGTGTGCTCTTCTTTTGCCCTGCCCTTTGACAGGACATGGGACAGGAGGGGATTTTACAAGGCTGTGTTAAGCAAGGTATATATGGTATGTACTACCACTGCTTCTCTTGCTTGTTTGTTTGCTCTCGATGGCTCCAGCATCCAGACCTGACATGTGAAGTAAAGGAGCTGGAAGGAAGCTGCATCAATTGCTGATGTGGTAGAGAATGGGGAGCTAACAGGTGAGGGGGGACAAGTTTAACCCCTTTTGTCGTCCCACTTGTCGCCATCCAAGCCTGCGCCTGGCTTAGATTGTGTCCTGCAGCTTGCAGATGGCTGTTGGTCTTGTGCTCATTCATAGCACAGCTGACAGGTGGCTTAAGAACTGCTCTAGTAAAATGGGTTCTGTGCAGGACAAGTACTGCGAAACTATTTCATTCTCGTTTCACTGGAAGTAATATTCAGATTAAAAAATGTACATGCTAAGCTCTTGAATTGTTCAATATTTAACATGTGTTGGAATGAACATGGAAGTGTTAACATGTAGTCAGCAGAGACGAACTTCTTAACTGAATCCTTGTATTCTTATGAGCCACCTAGTTTGTGTAGATTTTGTTTACAGATATAAATGAGGTCTAGAGATTGAAATACAGAACACTAACATGAAAAGTTACAGCACCGTAACTTACCTGCCTCTCAACTAAGTTGTCATTTAGTTACGGTTGGGGTTTGGCTGTTGCCCTTGGTTCTTACACAGCAGTTCTTTTCTTCATAACAGCAACTCACTATTTTGCATATTCCAGGTAACCTTGGAATTCACCCTGTTATATTAATATAATGCAAATGCCATGGCACATCAGGGTGACCACTAAACACAGGTTTGTGAAATGGAAGAGAATAAGTACTGTTATGGTTAATTCCATTCCTAAGCTTCTATTGAGTGATTGGCAGCTAGGCATCTCGATCAGGTTCATACAAATCAGACATAATATTTCTTGTTTTACACTGACATTTCTGCCAGCTTGCTTTGTTTAGAAGAAACCTGGATGCACCAAGGAGGAGGGCAGAAAGGGGAGAGGGCACTACCACTGTGCCTGTTACAAACTTGCTGGATGTGGGCAGAGTCCAGCCCCGAGATAACCCTTGGAGTGCAGAGGCCATGGACTCTCCCCCAAAACCTTTGTGCTAGGGACAGAGAAGAGATCTTCAGAAATAATCTCATGGCTGTCCTCAAAGTGCCTGCCTGCATCTGGTAGATTCTGTGTTTTCAGGAGCCTGTTACAACCTCTGATCATTTTATTAGGCATGAAAGTTTTCTTTGGTGTGCTCCCTAACACCTTATCTTTTGGTATGCCCTTGTCCGAGAGCACCGTGGAGGCAGAACACATTTCAGGCTTAGATTTTGGCTATTTAAGCCCCGGCCTTCCCCCCAACTACTTGTACTGCTTTATTCAGTCCTCAGCAAATATTCAACAGGAGGATGACAAATACTTCCCAGAAAAGCACATTAAATCTGCCACCTGTACCCTGTCTTTCAGGGAAGGGATGTGTGAGCTAGCATCCCTCAACAGAAGTGTGGACTGATTGTGTAATTACCTAGAAGTGGATGGAGGGAAATGAATGGGGTTCCTTGAGATTTCTGAAATATAATGCAGTTCTTCAGAGAAGCTGTATCCATTTCTTTTTTCACTTGAAAACATTCCTTCTTCAGCTCCCACTAAATAATAAAGATACAAAGAAAAGAAAGCAGCTTTTCTTAGACATCCCCTTATTTTAGTTTGTGTATGCTATATGGCTTTCTGCCTTTTCATAATGGGGACCATTATGATAAAATAAATGCCTGGAGGAGTGAATAAGGGGAAGCTATCTAAATTCTATTTGATAGCCTGGTTTGATAGCTCTGTGACGTAAACACCTGCAGTGAGCTGTGGGTACAAGGTCAGAAACTTTCAGGAAGTGGAGATATGTGATCCTGCAAGTCTTAGTGCTCTTACAAAACTTCCTAGTACTGAATCCAGTTCCTGCTGAGGACAATGGGAGTTTCCGTAGGTTTCATCTGCATTGGCATCAGGACTAACTTCTACCTAGCTTCCTATCATGTTTTCCTATCTTATCATCAGAATCTTTATAAAAGTTCTTACAGCATGTAAGTTAGTTAATTTCTCTCTCAATTCTCAGTCACTCTGCGTCAGACTGTCTTGAGAGGAGGAATTCCAAGAGAAAATATAAATGATTATTTTGGACAAGACACACTGACCCTAATGAAGCAGAGATAATAATCATAGCCAGATAATAAAAAGGAAGAGGTGAACTGTTTTTAATCAGCTATTTGAGACTACTGCACAAACTGAATAAACCTTTTTATGTTTTATTGTTTATATGTAAGGGCATTCACACTAATGTACCTTAACAAAACTGCTTTGATACAATAATTTCATATATTAATTTATACTTTACAAAATAATGATTAGAGAAAAATGTTAAGTCAAAATTTTTATATTCATTCATTCATTCATTTATTTATATAAAAATATGTAAGGCAAAGTGATTTTCTTTTCAAGATACCAGGCAATTAGTGTAGCTGGTAATTCACAATAGAAATGAAACCTAGGGTTTTTTTCCTCTTAGCAGCCAGCTTGACTGGAGAACTTTAATCTCTTACCTGGACACACTACTAAGCCCTTAAAGCTTTTAAACTTACAATGTAAGGTATTGCATGAGAAGAAATTGTGGAACATTTTAAAAAATAGTCTTCTTTTGTGAAAGGCTGTATGGCGTCATAGCCCACATTAAGAAGTTTCAGTTTCAGTGATTGAAGGAGACTTTAAAAGGGGGGGGGGGGGGGGGGAGAAACCCTTTCTGTCTTCTTTTCTACTTCCTGATTTGGATATGCTGAAATTTTGTCACTATTTCTTACAGTACAAGTTGTGCCTATCCAGGAAGATTATGGAAGACTGGAGAACTTGTAGATTTACAACACTGGAGTAGAAACTAGTTAACTGAGGGAGAAAAGACTTTCATAAAACTATTTCCCTGTGTTTTGTTAATACCCACTAAAATACTGGGATATAAGCTCATTGCTATCAATTCATATCAACACTCTTATTCCTTTAATTAAGGGTTGTCAGACAGCTCTTGACCATTCCTTAAAGTCCTAGTTAAAGAGGCAGTGTGACAACATTCCTAATATTTTCAAAGAGACTTTAAGCCTTTTCAGTACACTAGATCATCAAATAGCAACAAAAGACCAAATGAGTGACTCCCTTCATTCAAAAATCACAATGATTAATTAATGTAGGCAATATACTTTTTCTACATTATGTTTTGCAAAGCTATTTTCTGGTCATTATTCTCTACTTATACCCCTAGCTTCAAGCAAATGCCAGCTATATGAAGTTTGATCTACTTACAATTGTAGTCCATGACTTCCCAGTGAGTTCAATGGAACAAGCACACTGAACACTACAAGATGTAAATGACCAAGACAAGACTTTATTTTCTTAACAAGTCAGATCAGAAGTCTGTGTCTTCTAAAAAGCCTGAGGTGCCTATCTATCCAGCTCAGTCCCATCTGCAAGCAGATTGTCTCTAGAGAAGTTTACTGATGAAAGAATAAATGTGTAGGGAAAAGAAGTGCTTCTAGAGCTGGGTGGCAGTGGACTGGGGGTTTCTGAACATCCAGATTTGGGAGTTTGGCCCTATTCTTTTATGGAGCTTGCCTTTACACTGTATTAGACATTTACTGATACAATACAGAGCAGTAGTACTATAGACATTTCATGGTATAGTTGTTTCTCTTCATGAAAGCACATGATAATTCACAATATCTGTAGCATCTGGACCTAAATACAGCTTATTAGATGCAATTAAAAATGGATTAGTCTCACTTGTATATACTGCACTAGTTTCAGTTAAATAGATTTGCAAACATGTATGTCTCAAGTTGCAATAAGGGAAGTTATAAGGCAAAATTCCTAAGCAAAGTATTGTTACAGGGATGATTATCATAGACACATTCGTTTGTCGTCTTCTTTTCTGATTAAGTGTATTCTTTTTTCAGATTTTTATAAAATGCAAGTATTTTCAATTATTTCTTAATACAATAAAAATACTCTGTGAGAAGGAAACTGTTACACCAGCATACTTTCTCTTCTAGATCTCACCCAATCTTATGCAGATTCCAGACCAGAAATAATGCAATGTTTAGATTAAGACTGGAGCATGGGATTACATCTTTATCTGGAGCACAGTGAGAGTACTTGTGCCAACAAACCAAATATAACTACATGAAACAAGCTGAAGGACTTCAGCTTTCTTCCTCCACCTTCCTGTTCCTGTGTGCTTCCTCACACCGTCTCATTAACATTTGCAGCTGTTGCATGCATTACACAGTGTAGTTTCAACCACACAGCTGGAGAGCCACCACAATCAGATCTGACCAGTGTCCACCTCTGATTAAAACCAAGAAGGGATTTGCTATTAACTTCAGCAGATGTATTATCAGACCTTTGGTTCCAGACAGCTATTTTAGTGTCTTGCTACTTTTCTGTAATATCAAAGGACCCAATGTGCTTAGTGAATCTTGTGTATATCGGCTCAAGCCATGTAGACCAAAATATTTCTCAGCTTGCCTGATTCTTCTTTGTTATGAAGACACAAACTAATATTAGAGGTGTGCACAGAGAAGACAGTAGTAGAAGAATATAGGGCTAGGGCTAGTGACAAATTTATCCTCTGAGGAATGACTAATGGCTAGCTGGTGCCTGTGAATAAGGGGAGCGAAGCTTTTCTGGCTCTTGTTTTAATGAGCACTAAAAAGATGGAATCAAACTCTTCATAAAAACTATATTTCATAGTCCTGCTTAAAGTTTTTTCACTAACGTTTTATGATGAATGACCTTGAATAACTAGCATGAAATTACAGTCAGGATGCCTTTACTTAGTTAATAATGATGATGACATGTTACATTGGTGCTACACTGTCTTATGATACCCTGGTGCTTGTAACCTGCTGACTGTCCTTTCTCAGAACTGAGTACTTACATAGTTCTTTTTCCATACGCAGCACTGTAGAGCTACAAGAGAACTACCAACTTTAAACTTGACAAGGTCATAGATTCACACTATTTTTATTTCTTTTTTCCTGGACTTCTTGTTAAACATCTTTTCCATTTCCAATAGCACAAGAGTAGTATTTTTCAGCTAAGTGAGATCAGAGCTCAGATATATCTTTTCTATATTCTTAAATAACTGAAATACTTCAAGCAATCCATCATTCATCCGGTGTTCAGGATTCAAAGGGAGCAGTCACACTTCTGCAACCTGCAGCAGGATTTGACTATAAATCAATGACTCTTGACTGCCCTTTCTTGCCTTCACTAGTATTTCATTACTTTTGCAGGGTTTCACACTGAACATATGCAAGAGGTGAGTGTAATAAATCAGGCAGTGGCTTACAGCTAGAATAATGGCAATGCAGGGAATTCCTGGAATATTATTGTTCTTGCCAATAGCTTGAATTGTTCTCAGATACAGAACTCAGAATCTCAGAGAATTTCAGAGAATATTCTTCGTGCATTTTCCTTGCCTGGATCCATCGGAATATTGGGATTTATATCCATGAAAGCCACAAAAAAGCTACTGAGTACAGTAACTCTGACATTTAATGTCTTTTTTCTTTTTTTCATTTTAATTCTTGCAGCCCTTCATTGCCCCTTATTTGATCTCCTGTGTGCTAAAGACTTGTGCCAGAAAGAAACTCTGTGCAAGTAATTTATCAAACCTTTGACAATGTAGTTAGAAAAACAGAAACTCTAATGAACGCCCTTGGCAGCAACTAGCAGAACACACATAGAAATTATAAATTGTTCATAATGGCAAAACCCTTCCTTTTTGGAGAGTATGAGTGGGAGGGAAAGGGAAAAAGAAAATATGTTTTTGAAGAGTGTTCCTTACATTTAAATTATTTTTCTTTGGAAACTCATTTCCCATGCAGGCTCATCCTCAAGAACAATATTACAGTGATCTTAGCATATTAAGTTTTCCAGTTCATGTTGTATGAAGTTATAGATCTGAAAACTTCTGTAGAAGCAAATATTTTATGGGGTGGAAAGATATAGGGGAGTATATGAAGAAATAACTTTGTGTTTTTAAAATCTGCAAAGAATCCTCATTTTAATACTAGTAAATGTTAACATTAGTCATGAGTAGCACACACAAAACCCCCTAGATTTGTACATTGTAAGAGACAATGTGTTAGGAAAAAGTTGGGTTGTATTTTCGTTCAAATTGTATTTTGCAGTGGTCTTTCCGTGTGACTGTATAAAACACTTGAGTGTTTCATGACTTCACTCTGTAGAGGAATTAGATGATCAAAACAAGCAGTGAAGCTGTAGAAAACTGAACAATAACAAGCAGTCTCCCTGTAAGATTTCTACAGTATACAAGTGATCAAACTACAGGCCTTTGTTATCTGCCCTGGCCATTCCTCTGGCCTGCATCCCACCCAGCCAGCCTTCTTTTTGATTTTTATTGTTACCTTTTATGGAACCTCTTCTCAGTTCTCCCCTCTAGAAGGCTTCTCCCAGTTAAAGCAGTTATTCAGTTATCTAACTTCAACATTTGACATTAAAGTTATTGGACTTACATGTTCAGATGGCCTAGTAGCAAGTATTAAGATGAGATTTTCATAATTATCTGAATAATTATCATAATTATCACTATTACTAATATTTAATTATTAATTAATAATTTAATTATTAATTAACAATTATCATAATTATCACTAATCTCAAGATTTCTGAGGAGGTACAAGTACTTTGAGTTATTTAATTTTACAATAGAACAAACTACCTCAAAGTCAAAAAACCTCTCCTTTTTTGAAAGCAGGTCTAAGTTATCTATGGAAAGATTTTGTACAATATTGTCATTACTAGTATTGATGCTGATTTAGAAAAAAGACGATCATGTAAGCACAACTTACTGTCTGTCTGTTTTCAGGCCTTTCCAGACATTCACCAGTACGGTACTAATGAATTTATTTGTACAAAACCCTAGGAAACAAGGCAGTCCTTATCATACATTTACAGACAGGAGAGGGGCTGAGCACTTGTCTTGCTTAAGGGTCTCATAGGAAGTCTATGACAAAAGTAAACCAAGTGTATATCCCTGAAGCTGCAGTGCAGTTCCTTAACCATAAGCTGATCTTTTCTATCCCTTTCTTATAGAAGAACATTTTTTTTAATTAACTTTTCAAAAAAGTTTTGAATGTAAGACATTTCATAAGAGTCATAAACCAGCTTTTTAGATTCACTGTTGCTCATCTGTGAAAGAAGAGACTTTAATGGAATCTCACAGTGATAGATTATAGGTGGTTAATTTCCTAGCACATAGCCAATTTTTTGCTATTGCTCTCTTGGGTTTTTATTGGATTTGAAACCTTGAAAAACAGTCTAAAAAACAGATTGGCAAGGGAAAAGAAAACTCTCAGCTGGAGGTGCAAACCTGGTGAGAACTTAATTGAAATCAATAGAGAATTAAGTGAAGGCAAAGATTATAGTAAAAGAAAATATTTTGGTCTGACGAAAAACAAGAAAGAAATTCAGTCTTTCGTAATGTCATTCCCTCTCATCCTGATGGTGGCTGTGAAAGCTGAGCCTAAGATGTTTTCTGTGTGGATTTTATGCCTTTCAGCTCTAGCAGAACACTAAGTGATAGCTTTGTGTTCATACAAGTGTATGGCGGCTGCCTCCATATGGACATGCCATTCAGCTCTCAGGCTTGTATTCTGTTTTTTAAGGACTGTAATCTTGTGTCTCAACTATCACAGAGTAAGCTCATTTCCACAGTAGTCTTTTTTCTGGCTAATAATGACTGTGTACCTACTTGACATATGCAATGCTGTACTAAACCTGGACAGGCACTGAAAAACAGGTAGAAACATCTGCAAGGTTACTATGTTCTGTTGGGTTCTTAACCATGCCTAATATTGACTTCTAAGTGATTTGAAATTACTTTGCATGAAATGTGTCCTTTCCTCATATTCCTCGCTATTGCCGGGGTATTATATATTATATTGCCTTCTCAGAGACTTCTTCACTGATAGTGAAGAATATGCTGTTTCCCTGCAGGTATTCAGGGAGTTTATGAAGACAGCAAGCTCCGTGTTTCTCTGGTCACTCTGTGCTGTACATGCCAAAGTAATAATGATGAATGAGAAACTCTTGTGGACATGTTCATTGAGAGGTTAGGGAATGAAGAACTTTTCCATATTTAAATTACCTTTTGAATAGGTAGATGAAGAGAAAATATTTTTCAAGAGATGTAAAGCTAGAAATATGCAGACTTAAAAGGACAGAAAATCTTGGAAAACCTGATGAAATAAAATTAGACATTTGGATCATTTATAAGGTTGGGTAATGCAGACGGGGATTTTGGTGGAAAAGCTTTTTAAAAACAGAATTAACATGTTCTGTGCATTTTTAATAACTCTACAATCCCTCTTCCTTATGTCTTACCTACATAATAACCCATGTGGTTTCATTAAGACACTGAATGACTTGCACCCAGTCATGTGAAAAGACTGTGATAGTCTATTGATCTAAAACACGAGGGGGGAAGTAGAGGGAGGAGGGTGTTGGGGGGTATCTTGGCTTCCAGGTACTCATATCGCTTGGTACTGCAAACAAAAAGAAACGGGATGAGCAGACCTTATTTAGTACATGTAAACACAGCATGAGTGTGAAGAATATGCTCCTTAGGACTGCTTTTTCTGGCCACACCACGGTGATACAGAAAGTCAGGCCTCTCGTCTTGAGCAATGCCCCATGTCCCTGGAGAGCATAAGCTCAGACTGTGAACTCCATCTGTAAATGAGCTACTGACATTTAAATGTGAGATCAGAGTGCACAAAAACACTTTGTGAAGATTTGTTAAGCCACCCATTAGGCCTAGGCTAGAAGTGTCAGTATTTTCTAGTGACAAACTGGCATTTTGGTGGTTATTCATAGAATGAAGGATATAGAGGTTGCTTTCCTTCCCTAACTCCTGTTACCTGCCACTGCATGACAACACCAGCAAAAAGGAGGGTTGTTTTTACAGGTGTGTGCTATAGGGTACAGCGTACTCAGCATTTCTGTTGGTGTTGCTGATCGCCAATGCATTATCTGTGGGGAGAGAACCACTCAGGAGAATCACAGGAGCAAGAAATCCCTATTAGTTGTACAACATCTCTTTAATTTAGAAGGATCAGATCACAGAGACAGAGCTGAGGCATAAGGTTAAGACTGCACCTTGAATGTCATCTTTTATTTTAAAAAGAGAATAATGGAAAGACAGGTGACTGATACATTCATGGAGAAGTCTAACGGGATTTCAACAAAACATTTTTACTCATTCATAATGAATCTGTAGACTCAGAAACTACATTGCTCATCAAACAAATTTTAGACAGGATTGGGACTAGTGACAGAGAAGATCACAGCACTGTTAAGCTGAAGGGTGGGTGACGTGAGTTCGAGCATGGAGAACAGAATCATAAAGAGCTTGTAAAACCCTAGTTTCCTCTGAGTTCTGTCTTCCCTGCTGTTGTGCATAGTCAGGATCTCAAGCCAGCAGGTCAGTAAATACTTCCATTACCTTCAATATACTGAAATCTTATACCTACTCAGTAAGGATGAGCCAAGAAAATATTTGGAAGTGATGCTTGCTTACTTAGAAGTCACGTCTGCTCATCTGGAACCTGAAGTTTTATGTTCTTGGTTTAGATTTATAGGTGAATATAGTTTTAGATGATGTTAATAGAAATATCCAAAAGGAAAAGGATTTTTTTTAAAATTTTCTCTGTCAGAGATTTAACACAAATTGGTGTTTTTAGAGTCAAATGTTGGAATTATCTCTTGGGCAGAACTCCCAGAGATGCTAATGAATGTTTTCTGTGATGAAATGGCTATACTATTAGCATGTGAAATAGCTTTTTCAATGGATAAAACCAGGCATAACTTCAGTGGAACAGCCATAAGGAACATCATGTCTCTTACATAAGCTTGGCTAATAGTCCTGAGCAGTCAAAATCAATAGAAATGAGAGCCAGAAAATCGTCAGTGCCCAAATTAGGCCCCCTTGGCACATACCTTGCTTTGTGAATGTTTCAATGTTTATGATTAAATATTTGTGAAGTGACATAAGGAAAGCCTGTTGCCTTTACTGAAAGTGAGTCACTTCAGCAGGCTAACACTATCTGGTCCAACCATTTAATGCACATGAAACTACTTTATAATAAAATAGAACACATTTAAACAGATAAGATGTGGTCTTGATAAAAAATAAACAAATCATTGGCACCAAAATGTAGTACTTGAGCTCCTAGATAAATTAAGGCATAGGCACTATGGAGACATGCCTATCCATGGGTCATATACTGAGGTCAGAATCTCAGTTTTCATTGTTTAAAAATATGTGGGATTGCTTGTATACATAGTAACACAAATTCCTCTTTATTTGAATGGAGCCAAAATTTTCCCTGAATTTTTGTCTCTTGTGGATGCACATAGAAGTTTAAAAACATGGTTCAAAGGGAATTGATATTAGCCAGAGTCTGCTGACAGCTGAAAACAATAGAGCTGAGAAAGGATAACTTCCCATTCCTTTTAACTCTTAAAGCTGATGTTTCCCCTAGACACAGAAGAATTCTGGAGATCATCGTGTTATATTATTTTATTATGATTTGTACACTTTCAATTCTCATCAATTTGCAGTTGATAAGATAGATCAAACTGACTTCATTTTAGATGATTTTTAAAATGTTACCGACATAAATCAGGAAAGAGAAAGACTTATTTCCTGGCTTGTTATTTTAATCTTCTGAAAGGGCCAATTACTTTCTTACATATGCTGTGGAAAGAGACACTCAAATCAGCCATGTACCTACACTTTTTACTTAAATAAACGACATTTTCTTCGAGGATGTGGATTTTTCTCTTTTTTTTCTTTCTTTTTCTTTTTGTTTTTCTTTTTTTTTCTGTTTCTGTTTCTTTATAGCTTCCATTTATGTTTTTGAAGAAAGTCACCCTGTCTTCTATCAGTCTTCTTTCCTCACTACTCAATAGTGCCATTTCTTCATTCTATCTCAATTGATTTTATTGTCCAGACCTGCAGCCATTCTTGCTTTCTCTCCCACTGGTCTGCTTTCGTGAGCTGTGGTGCCTCAAACTGGACATGTATTAGGAGGACCTACTAACAGAGCAGAGTTGAGTTTCTTATCGACAGTGTTATATGTCTTATATGCACAATTCTGGTTTCTACACTTGAGTACTTCTCTTTTCTGCAACAGCATAGCATTAAATCTTGCTCAGTTTTTAGTCCATTGTAATGTCACTATCCACCTTGTGTTTGTAGTCTTGTTTTTCCTTAGGCCTTGCATTTCTCCTCATTGAATTAAATCCTATTTCTTCCCATTGCACAGAGATCATTTTGATGTGTAATGTGGGTTGCACCTCAGAAAGGGCATGCTGAAGGAAGGTGATCATGGTGGTTACTGCACACAGCAGATGCCCTCTAAATCCAGAAAGGTTCAGTTATGCTACCTGAGTTGGCTGCTTCCACAAGTGCATGGGAGGGTGTGGAGAACAGACAAGGCACTGTTTACTCCAAAGGCCTGCTGAAGAGGGGAAGGTATCACTGTTCACAGATGGGGAGTGGGACCGGGCGTAGGCCGGGTAGTCTCTCCCTGCCTGTGGACACACACCCCAGCTTGTGCAGGATGTGATAACAATGCCTTTGTCACCACCTCCGCTATTATCTGCTACCAACCACTTGCGGCCTAAACTAATGTCAAGAGCCTGACCCACACCAAAGCTGCCTCATAAATCAAGTGAAAAGGGGAATTAATATCTACAACTACATGCTGATCAGGGATGAGAACCCATGATGGGGGGCCTCCACTATTTAGTTCTCTAAATCTGAAGGGTGGAAACCTTTGTCACAAGTTTTCATTAATTTCTTTTCCCTTCCCTTTTGAAAACACAGTCAGCGGGTTGAGCCCAGAGGAGTGTGTCAGAGTGACATAGGTTCTGGCTACTGATAAGGATGCCAAGAAACCTAATCACAATAGACATGCGCATTAGAAGCATATAAAATGTGATAATAACAACAGCTCTTTGGAGCTCCCTCTCGGCTGGTCTGGGACCCCCCCCCCCCACACACCTCATTGCGTCCTGCACACTTGAGACCCTCGCCCAACATGGAACAGGTCGTATTACCCCTGCTTGGTCTGTATGTAGTGTAGTGTGTTATTTTTACCCTGTTAAATACGGAACTTGCTATATTGTTTAAACTCTCTTGCTTAAGGATACTGGTGTACTTAATAAATATCTGAAACCTGATAACCGCCTGGCTGTTTGGTCAGTGAAGCATTAGAAGAAAAAAATACAAGTCACCCCGCTGGCCATGAGCAGTGTTCGTGACAGAGGGGTATGGAAGTCCTCTGTTTTCTGCTAGAGGAGTTGATTCCAATGTATTGGGGCATATATGGCCATATATGTATGTCTTCCAAGGTCAGTCCTGTTTAGGAGACACAGAGAAACCCAGCAGTGCTTGCCATAACTGTATGGCTGAAGGAAGGGCCCTGCTGTGTTGTCAGGCAGACATTCCCTGGCCACTTTTTCTGCTGCCCTTGTTGTGGAAGATCATCAGCTCAGGAACTGTAGACTCCCTTTTGACTCCTCCCCAGCATGTTCCCTGGCTCTGTGTAGATTGCCTATTCTCTCAATGCCTCTGACCACAAAAGACCTCTATGTTGCCTCCTCCCAGGTAGCACACAGAACTCATCTTTTGCTGATCAGATGAAGCCTGTGGGTGGATTCTGCTACCAGCCAGGACAAGGTGGCAACGACTGTGGCAGCTGGGAGCGCTGCTGCCTTCATCTGGTATTCCAGAGCTGGCTGGCTCCCTCTCAGTATAAAGGATGCCTTAGAAGAAAGACTAGGCCAATGACCCCAGCCTCAGGTCATGGACTGCATGCTTCAGGTCTTTGGCTGTAGTCTCTAGTCTTGACATATGCCGGGCATGTCTTATGACATATGTAGTCTGGATATATATGTCATTACTAATTCATTCATTTTATCGTATTGCTGGGTCTTGCTCTCTATTCTGTCCGCTTACATTTTAATATATATGGTAAGGGGATTCCGGCAGAACTGAATTCTCCTTGCTTCTGTAGCTCCTCAACAACCATAGGGAAGATGGCTCTGTTCTGGGGGCAACCATGTTACCCCAACCATTTCTGGTGATGCCATAATTATATTCTCATATAAAGGAGAGGTCTGCTCTGCAGCTCATTTTTTATTGTGAGTGTGTGTCGGGTGTGGCATGAGTTGGTGAGACTTTCAGGAGGACCATATCGAAGCAAGCATTTCTTCAAGCAACTGCCACACAACTCTCAGAAATCATCTGGGAGAGTGCTGGCATGGGCCAGGCTCAGGCCAGAGAGAATTCTGGCAGATCTCCACCACAGACAGTTACATTTTAGGGCCAGAGGATGTTCCTGACTTGCTTGGGTTAAATAGGATAGACAGAAGAAACTGTATATATAGCTATATGCAAAGATTTTAAAACAGATACACAGAAACTTTTGGTGTAAAGTGTTGCCAGTGGATTTTCAGTGTCATTAATCTCTCCAGTGGCGAAGACTACTGTAAACAAAAATCTTTTCTGGATACCCATATTTCTTACTGTCTTCAAAATATAAATGCAGCTACTTTGTAGGAGGGTGTTGTTAGTTACTTATGATCAGTTATATAAGAACTTTTCAGTAGCACTGAAGCAGTTAACTTCCACTGAAAACAGTGATGTTGGTATTTGTTTTCAGTGTCAGTGGGGATCCTGGTTATAAAAGTGTTCTATAACCATCAAATGGTCAGCAAGATACCATAGGAAATTCAGTATCAACCATTATCATATAATACAGAAAAGGTATTGTTTGGAGATGCTAAACAATATTTATTACTAAACCAAAGAAACAAGTAGCTTTATGCAAAGATTTGAAGGGAGTTTGATACAGAAAATTTTGGAATACATCATTGACAGTTTGCTGTCAATGTTGTCAATATCTGCAGTGGAGAATTGAACTGGAGGCTGAAATCTTGCACTTTAGCTTGAGGATTTTAGGCTTAATTTTCACTGTCCTTGACAACAGAATAGAATCTTCCCAGGCCAAAGAGTACGAACCAGACAAGGAGTGATGCTATTGTGTCTTCCTCCAGGTATCAGCTGTAAAGACCGCAACAGAAAATAATCTTCTTTGTAAGACTTGCTGAAAGTTCACACAGTCATTGACGTGTTAACAATATGATTATGCTGGGAAATAATTTAAAAGGCTCTTGAGTTTTAAAAAACTGCCTTGAGGTAGGCCTCCTCTCCATGACCTTGTAAATACTGCCTACAAAACCATGCCCAGGTGAGATGTCTGGGCACCCAAATGTCAAAGTTAGTAGTAGTAAGAAAGATATTTTCCTTGAAGGAAGCAATATCACTGGAAAAATCAGATGAATGAATAGAGGGAGTACCTGAAGAAGCTAGTCCTGCATAGTTGCATTAGTCAATGATAAGGCAACTGGTAAGATAAAAGCGCATGTACAATATTATTTGAAAAACTCTTTTCTGGAAATGCTTTGTTTTTCTCGTGCAACTAAAATGATACTTTTATTTGAAAGAGACTTCTTATCACCCTGTATAGTACTTATTGCACACATTCAAACCTCTTTCGCCTTCTGGATAAAATCAACAGCTTTACAGGGTGCTGTAGGTCAAGAACCCATTTAACAAAAGAAGACTTGAACTTTAAAAAAGATAAAAGCAGACTCTTAGAATCTGAGATGTGGACACTGTGCAAGATCCCACAAATGATCAAGCTGTGGTTCACCCAGTGGTCAGGCTAGGAATCTTGCAACGTGTTAAAACAGAAGTGTTTCCAAGAAAATCATGCTGTCTTCAATATCTGAGTTCAAACAGACCTGAAGAGTTCTCCCCCCCCCCGTTTTTCTCCTTGCAAATTGAAATGCAAGCTTCAGCTGGTAGCCACTCTCATGGCCAAAACTGTTGTAACTGTATTGGGCTTTGACCTAAACCTGGATGAGGTATTTTCTCAGTCACCAGTCACATTTCTCCAACTCCAAAAGAGCCCAGATTCAGTCACACAACCACAGGGTTACAGGAGCACAAGATCAGTTTGGCTTTCTGTACCTTAATCACCTGTTTCCAAGGATGCCTTTGTCTCATTTACAGCCTATGTAGGATAAATCTTTAAAAGCAAAATAAAATAAAAGTAAAAATAAAAGAATTCCCTAGTAAAAGAATTCTACTAGACAGAGACATTTAAGAAAATTTTCAAATGGTATGAGGAACATCCTGAGAATGTTTATGTCAGAATGCTAAGAAAGAAAACTAACCAATAGAGACTTCAGTGAAACAAAGCAGTTGCATTAGTCATGAATGAAAAAAAATCATTACTATATGGCTCTTCATTAAAAGATAAGGATTTAAGGGCCTCGTTGTGACTAACCCCCACCACAGATGTAAAAGCAAACATATTCCTGGTTGTTCATAGATGATATTTTATGAAAATCTGATTTTATTTAATATACCACAAAAAGTCACTGCTTAGTGTTAAAACATAATTGGAAACGGCAGTGGTGTGCTTCCTCTTTACTGAAGGGCTTGTTCCATCAGAATTTTGTATGAAGCTCTTAGTACACCATCAAATCTGAAATGGAATCAGTCAGCCTACCTTCTGTCCCTCAGATGTCTTATCATCTTTATCAGAGCTGCAGCTGGATAAATGAATGAATAAATGAATGAAATTTGCATTTATATGGCACCTTTCATCTGAACAGGACAGCAAGAAAGTTAGAAAGTAAAAAAAATAAATAAATCTCTTTTCCCATTAAAAATAGTAGCTTTACTAAGCAGTATGGTGACTGATATTTATTATTTATTACTCCTGGAGGGAGAAACGAAGAACTCAGCAGAAAGAAAATGACTCAGAGAACACCTGATGAAAGAGGGAGCTTTATTATTTTTCATTCTGGAGCACACAACACTGTTAGCTGTGAAGTAGTTGTCCATAGTGCCAGCTGGCTTACATAGCTAATGCAAATGGGACATTTCCTCACATAACCTTTTGACCGGCACTGGTTATTAGTTATCTAATTTGAAATTCATTTATTTTTCATAACTTATGAAAAGAAGAGCAAGTATTAGAAGGATTAGGGGGGAGAAGTAGTTCAGCTCCCCTCTAGAGAGATTAACAGATTTGGGGATTGTAGTGATCTGTTTAATGAGCATGCCAGAATGATTTAAAAAAAAAACCTGGAGCTGATTTGAAAATGGCTTCAAAAACTCTAATCTGGGCCCTTTAATCTGGGACCATTGCAAAGCTGCCAGAATGAAGCAGGCAGGAAGCTTCAGAGAGGCAGCAGCATCTACCAAACGTAAACTTTCTTCCTTCTTTAAGGTTTGTTCAAAATCATCCTTATCCAATTTCTCTTTAATAATATGGGTTTATATCTCAACATCAGAAAATAACAAGTACATACCACTCTCAAGAGGTATTCAGGTTCAGCAGGGGTTAGATATCCAAAAATTTAATCCACCCATATGCTCAACAAGAATGAGAAATTATTTAATGGAACAACTACTTGGTTTAAAAAATATTTGTATTAATTTGATTGACTAAAGTATACAAAAACTACTGTTTACCACCTGATAATTGATTACAACACTTCCTATGCCCTTTCTTGAATAAAAACATCCTAATTATGACACAGGAAGGTGGGGGAAAATTAACAATAGAGAATTAAAAAACCTAAGAAATCATAAAAATAAAGAAACTGTAAGCAAGGGATGCAAAGAAACAGCCAATTGTTAAGAGGTATCAGAGGAAAAATATACAGCTAGTAATACTATGTATATTTGGTCTTAAATATGTTACAAACACATGAAATAGCCTTGTCACCCATATCCTGGAAAACACAGACATTTTAAAAATATGTATCTTTTTTCTCTATTGGAAACTCTGTCTTCTGCTGGAAAGCAGTAGAATGACATATTTAGTAGTGAAGATGATTTGTTGATGTTTTACAGTACTAATTATATGCTATCACATCAATAACTACAGGTGATATAAAATAGGAAGTATTAAAGCTAAATGTTTCTAAATCTGCAATGCCAGTTTATACTACTTACACCTAGGAGTACTATCAGAATTGGCAAAGAACTTCTCTGAACCATAAATATTAATTTTGAAACATATGAGAATTAGGAAAAGCGAGAAGGACTGGTAAAAAAAGCTAGTCCTCCAAAGATTATTTAAAAAAATAAATAGGAAAATCTGGTGAAGTCAGACTGTTCATTCATACACTGATCCCCTGTGACCAAGCAATAAACCCCTATAATGGAAGAAGGCCCAGAGGAAACGGCCATGGGCAAGGTGCCCATGAAGCTCAGGAACAAGGTGGAGTGTGACTCGTTAACCACAGCTGTTGCACAGAGAGGTGACTTTATCTCAACACAAAGGGGACCAGAGGGTTACCTTTGTTTTACACAAGCAGATGTATCTGTTGAGTGGATCAACTGGTGTAAATGTTTCTTCCTGAGTTTGTCATAAGAACATGAATGTTTCTCAGCATTTGCCAGACCAGCATGGGGGAAGTGCATGTGTGGCTCAGCCCAATATAACAAAACCTGAAAAACTAATGAAAGAATTTTGAAGAGAACTTGAGAGGCTTGAGATGGCTTCAACCCATGTATTCCTTCCTGGCAATTGGCAATGCCCAGTGTCTTGATGGTGAGTTCAGTATACTGCTGTATCACTCTGCTAAATCAAAAAATCCTGTGTAACACCAAGTATCTTCAAAGTAAACTTTTATATTAAGCATTACACTCTCTGTGTGTGGAATATCTAAAAGAACCTGGTCAGAGGGTGCTGGGCTCTGGCATCCTGTGAAGAGTCTTGAAAAAGAAGAAAATTCTCTTCAGTCAGAAGAGAATTTAAGATTAAGGGGAATGAATACCATATAATTAATTCTAGCCTTTCTGGCTTTGCAAAGAGTTTTAAAAGCTTTGTTGAACAGTTCCTATATTGTCTGCTATGAGATCACAAATTTAGCTGGTAAAAACAGCTGTGATGATATATAGGCATAGAGTCCCGAAACTCACTAATCTTAACACCCTCTGGGTATGGCTAGAAAATTTCAATTTTTGTTCCAATCTGAAGTGAAGCTGAATTCTAAAATTCCATTTGTGAAATCATAGAATGATTGTGGTGGGAAGGGACCTCTGGAGATCACCTAGTCCACCCCCATCCTTTAAATACTCTGCCAAACATAGAGTGAGTCTTCAGGAAGAATCCTATGTACCAAGCACGCAGAAAATAAGTATTTATTAGTCTAACCCCCTTAAGTCTCCAGCTAACAGTGATCCCGCATATGTACATCCTTAAGGTGAAATAGTATGCTGCCTAAGAGGCTTTACTGATTGTGTACTTGTTAAGAGGGAATTCAAGGGACTGGAGGAAAACCCTACCGCACTACACTGGAGACTTATATGTGGAATTATTGAAAAAAATTGAATTATCATTTTCCCATAAAAAACAACCCTGAACCTCACCTTCATTTAATGGGAGAAAAAAAGAAAGTTCTTCCTATGGGAAAATGAATAGGACACTTTCAAAATCTTCACTGCATAATGCTATTCTGTCACTAGGACTGGAAACTTTCATGGTTAGCTTGAGCTAATTCTAGGATTTGGGCTTTCTCAAGTGCTTGTTAATTAACTTCTTGGCAAATTAGGATTTCTCCAAAAACCAGATTGTCCTCCTATATTTGAGCAGTTTATTCTGTTATGCCATGGGAGATCCTGCTGAAATTAATGGCTTTATTTCTGTAATGAAGTTCTACACAATAAGAGAAGGAATAATCAAGCCTCCAGCGTTGCAGATGAGTGGAGATTAACATCTAGCAAGTTAATTAGGCTTGACATTCCCCACATACTTAGACCATCAGAATACACTTAATTCTGTCAGATCTTGTATTACCAGATGCATTTACATTAAAGGAGTCTGTATTTGCAGGACTGACAGAATGATATCTAGAAAGGAAAACGTCATTAATTGGATGATACTAGTATATAAGGAACCCATTTTAGCTTATTCCTCTTTCCTACTGCTTAAGAATACTAATTTCAAAATATCAGAGCATGAGGTAAGAAAGTATCACAAGTTGAATTTCCTGTAGAGCAAAATATAATGATTTAGACCTTTTACAGCTAGCTGAACATACTAAAAAGATTCTATACACATTTTTATGGAATTTAAATTCCTTTAAGATGATGACAAGTAATACTGATTTTCTTCAGCTGAAGTTAAAATAGGTTTAGCTGGGAAACCTCAGCGGAAGCCTTTTAGATTCTGTATCCTAATATTACTTGTCAGTGCCATGGACCTAAGTCAGTTGTCTCCAGTAAAGTTCTGGCCCTAAATATTTGAAGTACAGCTGATTTTGAACTATGGGAAGATCTGACATCATCCACAGACTTCTGAGCACATGATTCCTCCAGTTCTCACTATTCCCACTGCCTATATGACACCAGTCTCTTGAAAGGTCAGAGAATGTGCCCTACTTTGTTCAGCTTTGTTATTCTGCAGAAGTGTATATCTGAGCAGCCGTGACACATTCTGAAATTAATACACTAAGGTTTCAGTTTCCATTCTGTGATTATGCACTTGATAAAACAACCAGGAAGGAGTATGTTTCAAATCTGTTGCCTGATGTTATCATCTGATGCCCTCAGTTCTTGAAAGTCAATAATCATTTCTTACTTCTATTGTCCCTGTAAGCAGGGGGTTTTTTTTGTTTGTTTTTGTTTTTTTAATATGGTAGTTTTTAACACCCTTTCAACTATCTCATTTCCTAGATGAAGAATCTGTTCAATCTTATATTAGATGGGAGCCATTCTACAACTCTGATTATCCTTGATGAGCTCTTCTATATTTTTTCTTTTTACTATCTTTTTTCCAAATTGAGATGACCAGAACTGTCCACAATATGCAGATACAGATTTAATCCTATTTCATGTATTTCACAACCACAGTTGTCTCATAACTTGTGTGAGAATTTTAAATTGAAAAATTGTCATTTGATTACAAACTATTCCATTAACAAGTCATTTATATGAGCTGTCAGCACACAGATACATTAATATGAACAAGACAAAGCCACAGAGAGCTGTATTACAAGTGAAAATGAAGTGAACTGAGATCTGCTGAAGACCCTGCTCTTGAGTTTGTTTCACTTCCATTCAGCATGAATTTGGCCTTCTGGAGTTTACAGATACCAGGAGAGCAGGTGTGCATGGTAACACATGCATTATAAAGCTTTGGCATTCAGGTGGGATTCTGTAGCAATGTTGGCAGGCCTTCTCTCTAGTCCTGGCTATTTGCCACAAAGCCATGTATTTGGTGCTGCTTTGACACAGCTGTTTGTGATGGTGTGTTACAGGACCGAATGGGGAACGGGTCAGACCCAAAAATCAATATTTTTTGTGCTAATAAATGTTTAGCCAGCTCAACTTGCTTAGCTAACAGCTAAGATGCACACAAAGCTCTGTTATCATGACTGAGTAGGTAGCAATAAATTGGGACAAGGGATGAAGAAGAAATGGAAAAACCTAAGCTAGTAATCCAACAAAATAGTATGCAGGACAAATCAAAGCCTAATCTGTTTTGAAATATGTCTGCAGCACTTTGGTGCCTCATATAATTTTAATTTTAAATGAAAGTATCTACCACTGTATCTTTCTGAGAGATAAAAATAAACATTTTACTAATGGGCACAGGGAAGCACAAGAGACACAGACTTTAATACTATGTATGTATAGCATACAATAACACTGAAAAATATTTCTGTCCCAAATATATAGCAGAACATAAGCAGTTTAGAGAAATGAATGGAGTGTAAAAATGTAAGGACTTAGGTCTGAGATGCTGGCCTAGCTTTCTGTGTAAGCATGGGATTGAATCATGGAGCTCCCATTTAGCAGGGGTATAAGGATTTGTCGTGTGGCATGCCAAAGCGTGGAGTTCAATGGGGAGTTAAGCCATCTCTAGACTTGCCTAGAGTAGAGTTCTTGCTGAGTATCTTTGTCAGTCTACTAGATACTTCTGGGTGATGTGGGAGGACTGATGTCTTGTCTGAGGTAAACAGTCACTTGCTTACAGTTCTGATTGAGTCACTGAACCTAGAATTATCTAGAAAAAACCTGGAATGCAGATATAGAAATTTTGATGAGGTAGAAGTGTTAATGAAGCAGAGGAAATGATCATGGTTGAAAGAAGAAAAGATGAGACACTGTGGAAATGGGAGGAGATGGCATCTAGTAAAAACCCCTGCATGCTGTGCATAGTCTTATTTTGTAATACGTATTCATATGGTATCCATTTTCAATAGAAATATAGTGCTTCCATTTAATGCCCTTGTGAAACATAACCATGCAAATCACTGCATGTTAAAATAGAAATGTTCACTATGTTTATCTGCATATCTTTTTACTTCATTTTATAATGTGAATTGTGTGCTTTACATTGTTTGAATATAAATCAATGATCTTGAATGAGTTAATGTAATATTGCGGCATGCAGCAAACAATGGCTGTACAAGGGAAAACACTTTACAGTGCGCTATAAACTTGTTATGTGAAGAAGATACTCAGATCTTTAATTGGAGTAGCCTAGCATGCATATCTGTTTAAAAAAAAAAAAAAAAAAAAAAAGCCAGTAGGGGAAATGATAAAAACTACCCTAACTCCTACATATAAAAATTAAATACAGTACTGAATAGATACAAAATGAATTCACAAAGCAAAGTTATAGTTTACTACAGATCAACAATGCAGTATTTCTCTAAGAACACAGAAACTCATTACTGCATGGCATTTAATTCATAATGTAAATAAATGAGTGTTATTTTGTCAGAGACATTGATGATCATGTGCCTCACAGTAGCTTCCAGAGCACACTGGAATCAAGACTAGCATTATATCTATGCTGGTGGAAGGTGTTTTGTTTCTTTTTCTCATGTGTCTGGAGAACTTGCTAGTCACTATTGAAAGGTAACCTGAAGGCTCACAGAAAGCCTAGCTTCTCTAACCACTTCCTTTCTTTACTTTAAAGATCCCTAACATCCTAAATTAGGCATGGCACACAACTAGGACTTCACCAGTCTTAATAAAATTTAGAAAACATTAATGTTTAAATCAGTCTGATAGATCTGGTCAATTTTGAATGCTTTGATATGAGTTATTCTTAAGAAATTTGAAATTTAATATTTCAATCTTAATTTTTTGTCTAAACGCTGGTGATTAAAAATAATCAACAGAAATGAAAGCCCCAATGGATCGGGACATCCCTAAAGAGCTTTCTGTGGTTGAATCTACATTTCTTTTTTTTCTACCAAGACTGTCACCAAAAAAAAGTGCCCAACTCTGTTTATAATTTTGTCTCCTTGGAGTCACTTCAATTTTTTCATTCTTTTGCCTGCTCTAAGTTGATGTGTTTTGGAAAATTTGAGCAAAACACTGTTTTTCAGAGTAAAGATTTTGGGGACAGAAGAGAAGGGTTGGATTTTGTTTGTCTGTTTTAAATTCTTAGAGCCATTTCACTGAGAGCATTCCACTTTGAGAGCTAAAAGTGTGCTGTCAACCTGGTAAATGTGACTGATTTTTTACTAATCTTTGCTTAGTTTGTTTACCTCCAAGGGGATGAACACTCCATGATAAGGTCTCTCCTGGCAGTGAGATGCACTATGGTGGGGAACGTAAGTACTGAATTGAGGGGAAAAACTATATGCAAAAAAATCCTACTGCATCTTCCAGGAGTGCTGTCTTATAGAATAACTGATAGTAGACTGCCATTTCTATTAACTGAAATAGAAGAGGTCTGGTCATTTTAAAAACTTCTGATAAATGCTGTGATAGACACTGTGGTTCTACATAATTGAATTTGTTTCCTTAAGATTAATGCACTTTTATCTGACATTTCCTACATTTTTAATAGTAACACTTGCAAAATCAAACATTCAAGAGTGAGGAGAAGCTGGATACAGTTTCCCAAGGATGCCTGCAGACAGTGCTCAGAGCCCTTCAGTTAAAGACGTTGTTGCCTACAGAACCTTTGCCTCGTCTGGTGAAGAAAATGGAAGGGCTGTTGTTAATGAGACAGAAGGCTGTCAGATATGCCTTAAGTTTGACAGCTAAACACTGTCCTGTGGACTGGTTTCCATGCTAGTTCCTGCCACACATGTCTGATGGTGATATCAAGCAAGTAATATAAATGACACTATTGAATAGTACTCTTGACAGGTCACTAATATGTTGCTACTTTGCAGACTATCTGGAAGCCTGCAGATACAGTCAGTGAGATCTGTAATTGGAGCATATAAAATTAAATGCTAACTTGCATGAAAAGCCTCAAATTGCAGCATCTCAAATTGGGCATCCTAATTTAATGTGCACTTGTGATATTAATGTCACTTTGCTACATTCCTCTCTGTGGAGAATGGGAATATTGTAATAAAGCAAACATATCTCAGAAAGATTAAACTCATTTTGAAGCCCTCAGAGGCCGCAGGGATGACCCTTGAAGAAAAGACCATGAATAAATTAGAAATTTTGTGTTCAGAGAAGTATTTAACTACCATGCAATAAATAAGCCATGGAGCTGCATGATGAACAAAGGGAGACAATGAAAAGATATCCAACCTACACTAAATGAGCCAAAGTCCCTGTAAAAAGAAAACATAGCCTCATAAATGTGGTGTTTTGCATAAACCAGGCAAATTACAGCTGCACAGATAAATGTAAGGAAATGCAAATACGAAGTTGGAGTTCACGAATTTGTAATATCTTAATAGTTTTTAATTAAATTTTGTTGCATGAAATTATATTTCTGTGTTAACAGAAAGATCAAGAAATTGATGGTGGCCTGAGGCGGTAAAAGTTGCGGTTCCATTAATAGTGGGAAATTGTACAACAAATGAGGAAGCTACAAGTTATCACACAGCTCACATATGTAATGGTTTGGGGATCTTGCACTTCTTACTGCTAGTCAGTTTGAGGAAAGCAGTAAGGCAATCTTTTCTGAGTCTCTTTAGCGTGCGCACGCTCTCTTTCGCTCTCCTTCCAGAAGTTGTCTGCTGCAACACCTCCATTAGTCCATTACATTTGTGATTTCTCTCACCTTCTAAACTGAAAGAACTGTTAAAAATTGCTTAATTTATTCAAGAATAGATTAAACTACTGTGGGTATGTACCTTCTCACAAACACTTAATAAATATCGTGACTCATGTCCAAAATTCGGAGTGTAGTGCAGTGTAATTTATACAGTTATATCCACCTGCACCTTGTTACACTGTGATAAGGAATGATAAAGATGAGGCAGCTTAGGATGACCCTTGTTTTCAGGAGTGAAAGCGCAAGCCCAAGGAAGAATGTCTCAGTATAAATTTAAGTTTTAACAGAGGTTTTCTGTTAAAGTCTTATCAGCCAAAGTGCTCCTGTGTGACTGTCTAAAATTTAGCATTTGATATTTGTTCAAAGTCTCTAGTCATCTTCAGCACCTCTACTTGAAATAGTTTTTCTTCAAATGGGCAACCTGACTGATGGACCTAAACTTCAGTACACATATTTCAAAACTGTGTCCTTGACTTCTATATTCAGAATTTCCCATCTGAAACTCCCTAGCTGTCTCAACAACTGTAAGAAAGTTAGTATTAAGCTGGCACTTTAAAAGCATACAGAAGTTACATTCGTACAAAATGGTGTTGATTGCAATTGTAATTACCACTGTTTTCAACTCTTCAACACTTCCTGTCTCTTTCATTCTTTCCCCCCCCCCCCCCCCCAGTGTCTCTGCTATGCTTGCAGGCAAATCATCAAAGAAAACCTTTATTATAAGTCTGTTGAGCTGCTATTGCAAATTTCATTGCTCTTGATGAGACACAGAGATCCTTTTGCAGCACACGTTCCCACTCAGACTACTAAAGCACAGGCTGCATATTTCTCTTGTGGCCAGTATGAAAGTATTAGCGATGAGCAATTCTTATTTTAAGCTGACAGAATCAGGTAAGTGAGACCTCTTTTTCAATAGGCATAAGCTATTTTTTTGCTTTTTCAAACTTGGAAATGAGAAAATATAGAAGACTATTCAAAGAAAGGGTTATAGAGTATGAGTGGGATAAAATTGAGAAATCAAGATTTTAGAATATTATTTTTGTTTTAAAATATATAGAAGAGATTCCTTTGCCTTAAGCAAAGGAGGAAACAATGACCAAGAGATTCATTGATTGTTACTGGTTACTGTCCAGAAAATAAAATTATAACAAGTTCATTCAATTCTTTTCTTCAGTCTTCTCAGCCTTTCAAATTCTTGTTATGTAGCTTCAGAAATGGAATCTATAAATACTTATAGAACAAGGATTACAAGGAGATTCCTCATGCATATCACAATGAATAAGAAAGGACCACCCCATCAGCACACTTTGTTATAAGCATTCATGTTGCACAATTGTTGCTTTCCTCAGTGTAAAAGGAACAGAAATAAAATCGGAGTAATCTACTGACACCTTGAAAGGGATTCAAATTCTTAAGAATGAGATTTTGTGGCCACTTTAGATGCCTTAGGACTTCTTCCCTGACCTCCAGTTGCTGCTCCATCATACTGCAAATCTCATGGAGTTCCTGTGTCACATCTGCCATCTTATTTCCTAGCTATCCCAGGACATTTCAAACAGGACCAGTTGCTTAAATTTAGGCACCTGAATCTCACCATTCAAGTCCATAGGACTGTGATGTTTTAGCCAGAAAAATGTGTTCTTAGCAGGGAACAGAAAGCTTTCTGCTGAAATTATTTTGCTGGACAAATGAGTTTTCACTAAGTGGCACTAACTGCAGGAAATGTCAACCTCTCAAAGCAGATTACTTGAACTTTTTAAAAGAAATACAAAAGAAAGAGAAGGAAGGAGTATTTTTTGACAGAAGCTTAACAGTTTTTAATGAAAAAAGCTGACACTTGCTTTGAAAAAAAAAAGGCATTTTAATGGAAAAAAATTACTGTGCTTTACTAAAGCAAATGTACTCCTATCATTATTACTAATATCCCTGTTAAAGTTAACTGATTTAGATAAACTCTTTCCCTAGTAATGTTGTCACAACTGATTGTGAGGGTAAGTGGTAAATGTCCGCCAAGGCCAATTAAAAAGCTGTAAACGTTTCCAGCTTTGTCGTAAAACAACCATGACCAAAATCACATGCTTTTGTAGTTTAACAATAACACCAGGACTTGAAGCTGTTACTATGTAGCAGAGATTTGATGTGTCAGACTGCTAAGGAAAAAGGAAAAAAAAAAACATTTGCCATATCTCTGGGGACTCTGAGAAACATTAGTTAAATAAATGATTTCATAAAAATGCATTTGACTGTGATAATCATAGAAAATTAAAGTGATATCTATTAAAGAAGGAAATCTCTTCTGTTGGCATGAGATTTTGAAGATATACACTCTTCAGTGCAGCTAAGGTTTGGATCTCTAGGCTTGCAAAAGTGGTCAATGAGATGGACACGCCCTGTCAGGGATGATATCAGTGCCATAATCTACATTAACTGGTCCTTCATCTAGAAATGATTTCTGTTTTTCCTCTGCTTTTCTTCTCTTTTGAGCCTTGAGCAACTTTCGTATTTAGGTCTTGCTCTCTCCACTGAGCTGGGCAGAGAAAGGAGAGGAAGGCTATAGTATCCGCAATGTAAAATTTCGTGTTGCATTTTTTGCACAGCTTCAAGCATGCGTTTATGAAGAGGTGTAGCAAGTCTACAACTCAGTAAATCATATTTTTGATTCACTGTTAATAATAACTGTTTTGTGTAGAGGAAAGATGTTGGTGAATCCTGAGCTTCAATTTCAATTTTAGGTAGATATAGATCATTTTCATATCAGCTTAGGAGAATACTTCAAAATCATTGGTAGCTTTATGTCAAATCGTAAAAATATTGATTTTCAACAACAAAAAAAAGAATTAATTCTCTTTATCACTTTTTCTTTGTTTTCTTGGTGTTTACTTCCTTCCCAGCATAAGAAATAAGTCTACCAAACACCTGCTATTAAGAAAGCAGCATTTTTTGCAGAAAAAGTTTTGTATGAGAAAACCATGTTCGGTTTTAGGCAAGGCTGGCACTTATGATGCTCACAGTAATACAATTACAGGGTAATTAAACTTCTTATATCAAATGCTTATATCACTTAGGATGACCATTCCTTTTGTCTAGACTTCCCAGCAAATAACTGGACACAGTACCCCAGTGTGGCCTCACGAGGGCTGAGGGGAAGGATTACCTCCCTCGACCTGCTGGCAGTGCTCTTCCTAATGCAACCAAGGACAGCATTGGCCTTCTTGGCCACAAGGGCACATTGCAGGCTCATGGTCAACTTGTCGTCAACCAGGACTCCCAGGTCCCTCTCTGCAGAGCTGCTTTCCAGCAGGCCAGCCCTTAGCCTGTCCTGGTGCATAGGGTTATTCCTCCCTAGGTGCAGGACCCTGCACTTCTCTTTGTTGAACTTCATGAGGTCCCTCTCTGCCCATCTCTCCAGCCTGTTGAGGCCCCTTTGAATGGCAGCTCAGCCCTCTGGGGTGTCAGCCACTCCTCCCAGTTTTGTATCATCAGCAAACTTGCTGAGGGTGCACTTTGCCCCGTCATCCAAGGCACTGATGAAGAAATGGAACAGGATTGGGCCCGGCATTGACGCCTAGAGTAAAATTCTAGCTACAGGCCTCCAAATAGACTTTGGGCCATTGATGACAACCCTCCGAGCCCTTCCATTCAGATCCTTTAAATCCATCTCACTGTCTACTCACATAGCCCTTACTTCCTCAGCTTGCCTGTGGGGACGTTATGGGAGGCAGCGTGCAGATGGGCATGAAGAGACAACACAGGCACTTGGGGCAGTGCCAAGACTCAGAGGCCACAGAACTAATAACGAGAGCTGCAAAGTGTCTTCAAGCAAAAACACATGGGTTTCTTTGGTGGCTGACTCACTCTAGTTGCCTGTGAGAAGATGAAAGATCCCAGGAAGAGGAAGTGCCCGTTTCCTGGCCTGTAAGCACAGCAGAAAACCCAGGGAGAATGAGCACAGACACTTGTGTCTGAGGGCAGACATGACAGTCATGCTCAGCAAGCTCCTCAGCTTGCCTGTGAGGATGTTATGGGAGGCAGTGCAGAAAGCCTTACTGAAGTCGAGGTAGATGACAGACATGCACTGCTCTCTCCTCCTCTACCCAGCCAGTCCTTCCATTGTGGAAGGCTATCAGGTTGCTTACGCATGACTTCCCTGCTGGGAAACCCTGCTGAGTGCTCCTGCGCGCCTTCTTGTCCTTTATCTGCTTGGAAATGGTATCCAGCATCAGCTGCTCCATCACCTTTCCAGGCACGGAGGGGAGGCTGCCTGGCCTGCAGGTCCCTGCATCCTCCTTCTTGCCCTTTGGGAAGATTGGAGTGACGCTTGCTTTTTTCCAGACTGCAGGCACCTCTCCCAGTCACCATGACCTTTCCAAGAGGATGGAGAGTGGTCTTGCAATCACATTGGGGGCATATTGGATTTTGGGTCACGTTTCAAAGGTTCCTGAGATAAAGAGTCCTTTAAAAGCAGCACTTGCTATTATTGATAGATTCTACACATGCTTTGTTGCACTCATTTTGGGGGTTAAGCCGAATGCTGATGAATCCTGGTTTTCGCCGGCATGAGTCTCACTGAACTGGATGTTCTGGAGATGTATGAAGGATCCCAAAGCATCTTTTCACTGAACTGAAATCATTACTTTTGAAGCCAGCATGTAATCATAAGTGCATAAAAGAGCCATTATCTCTGTGTCTAAGCCATGGCAAGAGCAGGATGGAATCATGGATCTGGGCATCTGGTAAAACATCATCTATTCTTCACGGCCCCTTTTCTTTCCAAATCAGAGGATATGGCCATAGTGTAGAATTTGTCCAAACTTTTTTTTTTCAGCATGAGCATGAATGATATATTTGAAGTTATGACATCTCCCTTTAGTCAGTTTTAGAGAGCTATTTTCAGTGAAAAGTCAGAGTAAAATTTTGTGGGATGATTTATGATTTGTGGGTAATTTATGATCCAGTGGGGATGATTACATTGGACTGATTTCATTTATTTGCTCTTCTGTTTTTGAAAGAAGTTTGAAGGACCATTTTTTCCATTGTCTGAAGATGTGGGAAGAATAAATTATTCCCACTAAAAACAATTACTGTTGTAATCATTTGTTACTTCAGACTGGTTTGTTATAAAGAACAGTCAGAATTTTCTCCAGACAGTTACTAGAGAATCCCTTGACTTGGACATTTCCATTCCCTGTCTTTTTTATCTGCCTCATACTATTCAGAGTACAATGAATAAAAGAAAAATGGCAGCACACAGCTAATCATTTTATTTTCAGGAACATCACTTTCTAAAGTGATAAAAAATGTAGCTCCTTTTGAACACAGAAGCACTTGTTATTGTCTAGGGAGAGAGGGAAACTGTGAGGATGAGCTGGCAACATGAGGGCGATAGAAGCCTTAGCTGGAAAGTTTCCTCTGAAAAGTCACAAAAGCATAAACAAAGGCCAGCATATCTCAGCTGCATGAAACAGAGGCAGTATTAGTATCAACACAGATTTCAGAGTGGAGTTTATAATTCTGTACTAATAATGTGATACAAGCAGGGTTGTCTGTGCTTAGATTTCAAACTATGGTTTCATAGGGAAATATCAAGTGGGAGAAACTTTTATACTAAGCCTAGTGTCAGAGCAAAAAATGTCAGTGAGCCTGGATTTGTAGTTTTTATCAATGCTATAATTTCTGTTTCTGTTCTCTTATTACCATACCATTTCAGACAAAGTCAATCAATGTGTCTGTTTTAGGACTTAAGAATCCCATTACCCCTTGTAACTCTAGAGGGAACATAGTGAAAACATTTAATATCCCTTTTTGGTTTCTGTGTCAGAACAGTGATTGCGAACAGGTGCTTTTAAATGGTATGTGCTCAAGGTGACAGACCCTTGAATACCTGAGAACTTGTCAAAATTCTTCAAGAACTGGTGATTCAAGAAAGCATGGAGAGTTCCCACAGTACCACAGAAGGGAAACATACAGCCTATCTTAAGTGACTGATGAGAAAAATCATGAAACAGATGATTTAGCTATTGGTATAAACCACAGACATAGCAAAGTAATAAGAGACAAACACTGTAGATTTGTCTAGGCAAATCATATCAACATCTCCTTGGACAGCATAGCTGGTCTATTATATAGAAGGGAGAACTTCAGAGTGTATATAAATAGATTTTAGTATTTGCACAGACCTAGGGAAAAACAATCTACATGAAATCATCATGAAGTTGGTGCTGATTAAAAAGAAAGGTCATTCACTGAGCAGCACTCTGAGGTTCCTCAGGGCATTTCAAACAGGGTACTGTGCAAGAAACTAATCAATATTAGATCAAGATGCAGCTTCTAGGTCTTTGTAAGTGACAGAGACATTCATTTATATTGTAGTTGCTCTTTTTATGGATTCAGTGTATTTCCAGTACAGGATTCCTCTTTAATGATAGATAACTGTGACAAGTGGATTTGGGGAATCATATGCCAGCCCTCTCTTTTCTGACACTGCTTGTCAGGGAAATACCAACTGCACATTTTAGGTGTAGAAAATTTCCTGTTTTGTGTTGGACTGACAGACGCGTTAGACCTAATTCTCTCTATCCAGTACAGGAGTTTGCTGTTCTCAGAAGAAACAGAATGGCTTCTGTAAATCAGCTTGTCCTAGAAGTCAAGCTTACAGTCAGATAAAGCTGCAACATGCATACAGGTTATGAGACTCTATCAAAACCCAGGCTAAGCACAGATCACAAAGTTCATTCAGCAATGTTACCAGGTAGAAAATAAATAGATGCCTAGTTTGTCACTGAAGACTGCCTCTTGACAGATCCCCTAGGAGCTATTTTCCAAAAGACCTCCAGCAGTGCAGGTAGAGCCTGGCCACCTGATGTTGGCCAGCTTAGACTGGACATCACCATTCCTCAGAGCAGGGCCAGCTCCTCTCTTGTAACCAAGAATCCGTCTCTTGGACCAATCCCTGGTGACCCTGTGTTCCTGGCACCCCAAGCCCATCACTGAATTCTTGTTCATTCCCTGCCAGAGAGGAGAGATTCCAGATTCTTGCCATGACTAGTCAATTCTTAACAGCAAACGAACAGCGATACCTTAATGCTGGAGATTTCCAGTAAACATACATTACTCCACTCCTCTATTTTTGAGGGAATTTTGACTTCTCTTCCTTTGCTTCCCCCTGCTCTTATAGGGAGCAACTCAGTTATAGTTTGTTCTGGTTAATTACTTCATTAAGCTCTTCATGATATCTTACATGTGCAGTAAGATACAAGAGCACATGCATGACTAAAGGAACTCATTCAATTTGATTTATGCTCTGGAATATGGGGTGTCTAAATGTAATGCACACAATATGGCAGAAAAAAAAAATGCCGGGGGGGGGGGGTGTAAGGACCTCAGTACCAGTCCCTGCTGCCATTTGTCTCAGTCAGATGTTTTAAGATATGAGTACTCATTGTCTGATCACAAAATGGATAATACTGGAGACAGAAATTCTACAGTGTCCCTGCCCTTGATTTAATTTGTTAGTTGTTAGAATAGCGCACCAAATCTGTGTTGCTATGCACTTACCACCTTTATTAAGTAGCCAGATAGGAACTAGAACCACAAAAAATAGGCTTAGGTTGGGTTTGTTTTTAATTTTTTAAAAAAATCATCTCTCAGAAGACACTCCTTTTCTATTCACTCTACTCAAAAAATATAACACTCCTTTTCTATTCACTCTACTCAAAAAATATATTTTTAAAATTCATTTTTTGTGAAGAGAACTTTAATCAAATCTTTAAATTGACTAAATCTTTATTCTTTTTAGCAATTCTAAAAACTGTCCTCTCCCATTATCTTTTCTGTCATTTATAGGGTATCATGCACAGATTTTCAACATATGTCATATTAAGAGAAGATAAATATAGAAATCCAGGGTTGAACTGATAATTATTTCGAGTAAAAAGCACAAATCCCCTTCCTTTGTTAGCTTTTACATGTTATACCACACTGCATTACTCTGCCCTTTAGAGTTATTTCCAACATGTTACCTTTTACACATACTTCGAAGTTTCAGTTTCAGAGTCCCATAATGTCAGTCTAATTATTAAAGCCAATACAGAAAAATATGGATTCTTAGAACAAAGCAGAGACTCCTTTCTTTGAAATCTGTCACATCCTAGTTAACCTGTCTGTGCCTCACAATATGCTATATTTTCCAACATTAACTCCAGACCTAATTCATACAGAAATCTGAATTTTAATCCAAGTTTACTACTAAATATCCAACACCTACATAAAAACTGGAGCTTATAGCTACATAACCTATACACATATAAAAACTGGCAATATCTTTCACTTCCTTAATCCAGTTTCTTCCAGGTTTTTTAGTCTGACATTTCTAGTTTAATCAAATGTTACTTTTCTGAAATCTCTGATCTGAGGACACTGTTGGATGTCTATCTAAAAACTCCCCTTGGTTTTAATGACCTGGAAACCTGCTTCTTACATATAACAAATACAGACAACTCCAGCTCAATGTCATTCTGCTCATTACAACTAATGCTAGCTCTTATTTGTTACAAACTGAACATTGTCTCACAGAACAGTGTTTTATCTGAGTGATTGGGAACTAAAACCAAGTCTCTGAAAAATCTCACAGATATTAAAAAAAAAATTCATCCCACTCTTATAATTAATTTTATGGCAGTTGTTTGATCCTTTGCCTAAAGGTATCCACTCACACATTATGCCACAGTCATGTAGGAATTAAGGACCAAAGTTTTGAAGAGCTGAATTTCTGTCAAAGATTTATTCAGTCAGAGAATTCTTTGGGTTGGAAGGGACCTCTGGAGGCCTCTAGTCCAAGCACTTGCTCAAAGCTAGCTAAAGTTGCTCTGAGCCTTGCCTGACTGAGTTCTGAATAGCTCTGACAGAGTAGTATTAGTAAATTACACATGTGAAATTAAGTTGAAACATAAATCTTGGCCTCTTGCTCCAAGATGAGTGATGAAATAACTATGAAACAGGCAAAGCTTTCTGAAGACTGCTTTCCTCTTGACAGAGTAATTTCTCTGAAAACCATTGTCTGTCAAGTAGCTTGCCTCCAGAAGTGAAAACAGGCCCTCAGCTGTAGCTCACCAAATGCTATAAACAAATCTCTACTACCCATCATCCCTTCAATGACTGATTTTTTCTCTGAAAGCAGTGATCTTCCCTCTTTGGCCATGTAAGAGAAGTCTACACTTATTCTTTAATTTCTTTCCTCAAGAAACTCCAGGAATCTGCAGCCCTATCCAGAGTCTGCAGCATGAACACAGCCTTTGGCTCTATTCTCTGCCTTTATGAAAAGCTAGTTAATCCTTTCTTTCGTTTTGCAGTAGAGTGGAGACTTATTTCCAAACACAGACTCTGCCACACCTCATATGGGTGATATCTGTATCAGAGTGGAGTTTGCCTGGTGCAGTGCAGTTTAGCACTGAAGGAAGTGGCAGTCAGATGGCATGTACAGAGAATCAAGGCATGGAGGCACTGCTTTTCACGTCATGCTGTAAAATCTTTTATTGACATACTGGCCAGCACCACCATGGCACAACACAGCATTGCAGAGTACTCATGCTGCCTTCTTCAAGAGAAGCATATAGAGAGAGTGAGAGATTCAAAAACGTTTGGAGACCTTACCAACCCTGGTTTGTGCAGGGAGTTGGACTAGATGATCTCCAGATGCCTCGTCCAGCCTCAGTGATTCTGTGAAATCTTTCACCCATTGTTCTGGCCACATCTGGGTTGCTACATCACTGTAAGGCAGAGCAGGAGAAGAGAGCTTTCCAGAGAGCACCTCTCAAAGCGCAGCCTTGTTTTGGGCAGAGACTCCAGATGGTTTTGGTATATCTGAGTTAGTTTACCCAAACTTAATCTGGATGCTCAGCTCCATTTATCTCAGGGATATACCTCTAAACCTGAATATTTTCTTAAACAGAATATGGACAAGGAACATCTAATTGGGACATATAGAAGTGAATTATTTCTGGTTGTTTCTTTTTCTCTAGTGATGGTAGATGACTAAAACAGAATTAGTAAGGAACTTGCCATTGTCTTTCAGAGTTACCGAGCCTTGAAGAAGAGAGATGCTTCTCCAGAAGATAGGCTCTATGCTACTGACATCAAATTTGCTGCTATACCAAGAAGCTGAACATTACTGTATTATGAAAGGGACATATTCAGACACTTGATTCACAAGTGTAGCAGTGCTACAAAGAATTTACATTCTGATTGTGGAGATTATTTTTCTCCACAGCAACTAAGCACAGAAGCATTTTTTTACTCTCTCTCTAATTCTTTCCCACTCTACTTTTGATTTATCATTCTATTTTTACTCTGTTTCTTTGCCTTCCAGTGCTGTAGTGGGAATTGAACTATCACAAAGAGGTTCTGTGGCAGTAGATGATATATCCCAGATGTACATTTCAGTTTGCATGTGTATAGAGGGGTCAGAAATGTGGAATGAAGCAGATTGTCCAGGGAACACAGACCTTAATACTCAGAGAGGAGAAATAGTGATTATGGTAAATTAGTTTTCTCTGTTTGGATTAGATCACTGCTCCTGTACAAAGAAGCAAGTCACCTTTTTTCCTTATTAAAAGCAAAGACAGTCCCCAGCATTTGCAAAAGTGTGGAGCAATGAGGGAGAGGATTAAAAAACAAACAACAAAAATAATACCATAACCCTACTTCTTCTTCTGCCACCTGAACATTTCTCTGAGACTATTCTCTAGGTACAAGGTGTTCTGATGTCGACAGAGATGTGTCTATACCTTTTTACCATATAAGACAGCAGGTACAATTCCATGCATGACTTTGGAGATTTCAGAATACTATGTGTCTTTGATTTCTTGCACTCAGGCTTACGGATCAGAATTGCTCTAGAACACTAACAGTGGTTACAGGATAACAACAGTGCCACTGTAAGTCATTCACTTTGCCAGATCCATGGTAGTATGAAGTGAAAAGCTGCTCTAAGAATTCAGGATGTGGTACAAATCGTGGGATTTAAAAAGTGGCAAGTTTGATACCCTTCTGTCTTTAAAACAGTCTCAAGACTGGCAAGAAGAAGGAGCATCCAGAGGTATGTATATCTATATTCTCCCAGGCAAAGTCATGTACAGGGGAAACACTGTCAACTATGTCTCTCCTGCTACCTTAACACCATGTAAACTGAAGGAAGGCTCTTCTCCTTGTTACTGCATTGCCAAAAATTACAGTCAGCCACCTAAGTTACAAGACTGGCATGAGCTGAATTCCCCTACAGTATCTCACAATTAATCATATTCTGTTCCTTTATTTTCTAAGACGTGAGTTTTTAGAGATCATCTTTTTCCAACTTTTCTTCAGATTCATGTGGTATATAACTTTTTTTGGTGGGGAAGATAGCTGAAGACTGACAATTTCACATAATTATGCAAACAGAGGCACTGGAACCTTAAGCAGAAAAGACAAGTATTTTGAAACAGAAGAGAAAAATGACCAGTGAATTCAGGAATTTGCTCTACAAGATCTCAACACTTACATCAGCTTTGAGAGAGAAGCATAACAGCCAGTCTCGGCTCCAAATGGCATAGTAACTGCAATTTATGCTGATGTATCTAAAGGAGCTTTAAACTTTCTGGCTTATTACCTCTAATAACACAGCCCCAGCAATACAAAACAGAGCAGATGTTGAGGGACTGATCCAAGAAGATGCACAACATCCAACACAGTTTTCTTATTCTGAGATCTCACAACTCTGACTGCATGGTAAGCAATACCTGAAGTAGATACTTTGTCAAATTTTTTGACATAAGTTTAGAGAGGAATTTAAATTCAGGAGATTAGTTTAGTGAGGAATTTAAGATTTTCTTGAAGGTTTTGTATATTACGCAATGTAGTCTGTGTCCTGTTAATGTGGAATGCACAGGAGAGGTATTTACACACCCAACAGATGTAGCTAATTCTATACAATTAGTTGTTAGCTAAATTCATCGAAATGTAATCTCTCTGCATCTCAGGTACTCAATAGAGCAGGCATGATGACTGCAATACCTAGTTTTTTTCCTAGCAGACTTTTCACTGTTCCTTTGCCTTGAAGACTGTTGTAAAAGAGCAAAATGCATCTTCAGATTCCTTTTACTTCACTATCTTGTGTGTGAATTTTATCAATCAAACATTTTGTACCAAGTCAACCATTTTTGATGCAAGGAACATCAAGAAAAAAAGAAATGATACATTTTAAAGCTATCAGAATCTTAACCTTGCTCTAAAATACTACATTTTGTTTTGGATTAAATGAAATATTTTATTTGACTCAGAATAATTACTTTCTGGGGTTTTGTTCCATCAAGGAAAATAAAAGAACACTTGTGACCTATTGTGAGATCTAGATGCACAGTGGGCTTTGGCATAACCTAAACTGACAGTCTAGACACCTCAGCATATTCGCAAGATTACACACAAGCTGGCAGTCCCTGTATATTTGCCTTTATTCCTTTGCATTCCAGATGATTTGGGACACTTTTAGAATAACTTCCAGTATTTTCCATTCCCAGAGGTGTGTGTGCAAAATGGGTAAGACTCAGGGTTGTCACATCCACCTGTGAGACCAGACAACTCTGCAGGGTGAAAAACTGGAGAAGGAACTAACTATGCCATCTGAAGGTCCACCAAAACGAGCAGAAGACATTTTACACTATATTTCTGGGCAGTATGTCTCCCCTCTGTCTCTATCTAGATATGCCATATGACTGTATTACTACTTCTGGAGGGAGGGATTTTCCTACCTGCTTCCTTGGCCACATAACTTCATCTACTAAACTGCCATATTCCAGGGCTCCTTATGTCCTGCCTTCACTTTATGTCTACCTATTTTTGCTAGCTTTAGTCCCCTGCCTATTCCTTAATGTATTATCATTGTTTTCAGAACTGAACTTGAAAATTACTGGCAGTTTCACTTCTCTCTGTAAAGAAGTTTTGCTAAACTGTTAGAAATGATTTGCATTTTGTCTTTCATTCCATGAAAATCTAGTCAACTCTGCAGCAGCTTAGTACTGTAAAAATCTTGCATAATACACATCTATCATACTGCACATGTCTATTCACATGCTAGAATGTGAGAAGCTTAGTGTCTGTAAGAACATAAAAATTGCCACGTTGGATCAGACTAGCAGCTCATCTAACAGAGCTTAATGCACACACTGTCCAGGTTGCCTCCACAGTCAGATTTAGTGATCTGAATGAGGAAATCAGAAAGCAAATTTTTCAACACTGGTTATCAGTCATCATGTGTATTAAATTTAAAATATTCCATGAAACAGGATTTATATAAAAAAGGGAAGTATCGGTGTGTGGACCTAGCAAGTTTTCATATATGGAAGCCATAGGAACCCTAGACATGGGAAAGAAATACAGGCAGACTGCAAACATAAAAGTCCTAGGGTCTCCAGAACTTAACAGGTGTTACCATCAGAAACCTTCCTGTGATTCAATGACATTTAGTTTATCCGAAGACAAAGTCTTTACTAGTGTTATGCTGAGAAGACTCTACTAGGAGCAAATAAAGAACATGCCACTGGTGTGTAATCTTAAGACTGCCAGAGCAGTACTGCAAGCCACTTCTTGGATGGCAGGATACAGTTTTCAAAGATTTGGTGATAGCCAGGGGTTATTCATCTATTTTAGCATTTGAAAAGGAAACTAAATGTTTAGCTGAAAAGGATTCTATCCAGTACAATTTCTATTCCAAATGAAAGCATTCAAATGCAGATCAAGGAACTACTATAGGAAAGGCAATGCACAGCCATAGCAGGAGAAGCAAAACTCAAGGACAATTTAAAAAAGAGGAAACTGAATTTCACAGTCCAGCCTAATGGTAAGGCAAACTGATGGTCTGTCAGGATTGTGAAGAAAACAAAAGTATTTAGAACATAACAGGATGAAGTATGACCCTAACTGGAGTCTAAGGAAAAGCAATTGTAAAGACAAATTAATGAACAAATAGGACTGGATGTTCTTGACAAAACAGAGCCAAAACAGTGAGTGTCTGAAACTGCGAGTGTAGTAGGCTGCAAAAAAATGTACTTGGAAAGGAATTCATGAACGCAGATGAGCTGACTGATTTACAAAAGACAACAATTAAAGGGTATTAAAACATCACAAAACCGTTACCAAGGGAATTGGGAAAAACAAAAGTAAAGGATAAATAAAGCTATTAAGGAAACATTACATATTCCTTGATACTGCAGGGAAAAGATAGTATTGTATTTCCAGTTGTGGTGATTCAGAAACCTGAAGCAAGTTCTTTATGAAACAAACACATTAAAAGCAATCAAACTCCAGCAACTGACACAAATCCAAAACGTTCAGAAATACACTTGATGGTAAAACAACTCCAAGAGACAGCATTCTGCTAGGCACTTTTGAAATGCTTCTCACTATTCAGTAATGCTGTCAAACCAAACTGGGGCTCAGGAGCTCTGCTTTGTATTTCAAGCTTTTCAGCAGACTTCTGGTATGATATGACTGAGACATTTATTCTATCTTTATGTTGTTTTAGTGGGGGTGACGGTAGGTCTTTTCTCCCAGCATCTTTCTTTATATTTAGGTCATAAATTTTGTTATAGGGAAAGAAACATTGCAAGCTAAATGTCCACTATTCCCATTTATCTGCTGGCTGAAGTTGCTATTCCGAAGCTTAATTTCATATTTGAAGTTGTGCTCAGAGTCTGATTGCCGCAAGTAACTTCTATCACTTTCCTTTAAGGTGCATTTAAATTATCCTATAGTTTTGTTTGTTATAAACCATTGTCTGGTAAGGTACACATGTCCCCCTCTGCCAAAACTAGAATTGTGGTTTCAAGCAAAAAGCTGATCTTTCACTTTTCATATATGCTTTATTCAGGAGAATGCATATACAATGTAATGTAATTTTAAATACAGATTTGTCAAATAATGCTATAAAATATTACATACATGCAAAAAGAAGTTCACATAAAATTAATAGTGATGAAACTAAAAACTGAGCACAACTATCATAATGTTTCAGTGTTTTCTATTTTGTGACCTCCACAGTTAACAAACCCTACAAGGTAAGACTGATGATTAGCTGCAAAGTAGTAAATTCAAGACAAAGTAGTAGGTATGCTGAGTTACATGTTCCCCACCAATGGAAAAAAAAAGCATCTGTATTTTAGCAAACAATTAAAGTTTATTAAATGAAGTGTGAAAGGAATCTACCAAAAATCTGTCTTTGTCAAGTCCTTTTATAGAAAAAGAAATAGAAATAGTTGACAGGATACATTCTTTATTTAAACCTTAAAAATTTGGGCATTGATAACAGTATAATAATATAATGTAGAATAGCTGAAGCTATAAGATTATGGATTATAACATCTGTTTGTTGCAGAAACCCTTTAAAAAGAGCAGCAGAATAATATAGATTGTAATTTTAATGAGTACTTTACAGTGCTCCAATCCAAATATCAATTGTCAATACTGAACACTGGAATGGATCAGTTTTGTGGGACACCATGGTCTTTCATTTCAAAGCATATATGTCTCTGTGTGTTTATGTATTCATAGTGCTTATACCCTAGTATTTTAACACACAATTTCATGAATTCTTTCAATTAAGGAGAGATTCTTAAAGACTATCAAAAAAATACAATGCTCTTATCGAAAACTGTAGCACACTAAGCCATACCTACTGGCTTTAATATACACTGCAAGAGTTACTGGCTGAAAATAATTTCAGAATATCAAATAATAGGGGAAGAAATAGCTGAGATAAGTATCATTTGGTTAACTGCTCGAGTAATAGAAGGTTTATTCTACTTATTAGGAAGGATTTCCTTTGTAAGAAACTGTGACAGCTTGTTACCAATTAAACTAAGACTATATACACTGTGATAAAGTCACAGCAGAGATCACTAAAAAATATTTGGAAGAACAGCAAAATTACTTCTGCGCAATTATAATAAAAAAAGACTTTAGAAAGCCTTCCTGGAATATTTTCCAAAAACAGGCAAATAGCATGAAATAATGCAGTAATAATAGCATTCTATATTGGTTTGTTTTTATCTTATGACTGTGAAATATGTTGCAGAAATAGACATGTGTAATCCTGAGCATTTTATAGTAGGTGCATGTCTGGGTCCAAAGAAATTGACTGGACTGATATAGGCTTCCAAGGCCTGAAGTGAGGTGCACAAACATGAACACACACACACACACACACACATCACATACACATGCACGCACACAGAAAAGTCTCTAAATTAAAGACTCAAGTTTTCCACACTAGAATTATAAAAAGCAGCAGGCTTCAATTCACTAGTTACAAATCCCTGTAGAACCTCCCTTTCTTCATACTTTATTGAAAATTGTGGTTCAGAAATACTAAAATAATTTGCAGAAAAATCTTTGACTGAAATGCATTACATTATTTGGGCCTGACTGAGAGACCGAGGCGACAGCAGGAGGTGTTCCATAGTCACTCACTCTGCTCATTAAGCTATCAGAGTAGCTTGTCCCAGACTCACTATTTTTTGCTGTTTTTCATGTCATTGGTAGGTATGATATTTAGAGAGAGATTTTAAGCTTGATGATACCTAATTAAGACAGAAAGGAAGTTAATGAGTAATAATGTAGTCAGTGTACATTAGTTTAGCTAAAGTACCAGAACATGGCATGCATAAAGTAAAGAGTCCATTTATATGTTGCATAAAAGTGGTGCAGGCACTGGATGGAGAAAAGATAGGGAAGGAACATCTTTGTGTGAAACATAATTGACTGGAGCAGTGATTTGGACTCTGTCACAAAGAAATGTTGCATTTATAGTAGAATCTGTGCTTTAGAAATATGAGTAAAGCATGCAGAGGAGCTCCTAGTGTGCCTTTCATCAGACAGGCAGCTGTGGCAGCTGGGGGAAAGGCACATGCATGTGAAGTGCAGTATTCACAGGCTTTTCTAGTTTCTTGAACAGCTGCTCAAATAATCAAGTGTGTAGAGCTGAGTGCCTTTAGGTAATTGCATTTAGCACATGACACTTTTCTAGGTCCTACCTCTTGAGCCCATGGCACCAAGCACCAGTCTCATTCTCATTTACATCTGTATAAATCTGAGTGACTGACTTACTTTGTAGATGGATAACTGAAAGACTGTTGTCTTTCCTAGCCTCATCCTTGTATTCTATGGTGTAGCACTGCAAGAAACAACAATAATTTTTCCACCGTGTCAACAAACAACTGTATAATTCTGCCATGTACAGTGATATGCCATTTGTTACAGTTTAACAGGTTAAGTCTAATAACAGTTGTACACAGACTGATTAAATGCATAAGGTTGTAGAAAAGAAAATGATTCTAAACTTTGAATTATCTAACTAACTAAGATACAGAGCATGGTTAGGTAAGTGAGCAGTTGTACCAATGCTAGGTGACTGTGGAGATTTCATCGATGTGTTGTGGGTACCTTTGTCTTTCTTGATTTTTTAATACAGTTCTCCATAAAAAGATGTTTCAGCTTACACTTTTTATGCTTATGTGTCTGACTGGCACAAAACTTAGCACAATGCATCATAGCCAGAGTTGGGACCTTTGCAACTCATTAGTTTCTCAAGCACCTGTGATAGTCGTGCATTTTTCCAGTTCTTCAGTTTGTTTTATACTGCAAACATAGTTATTTGCACTACTTAGATTTCCACAGCTTGTAGTGGTTGACCCATCAAGGCAAGCGGCAAGTTAACAGCTCCCTTTACTTTTTAAGCTGTCATATAGTTTTGTTCACCATAACTAACCAAAGGGTTCCTTTATGGCCGCTTTTCCTCAGCAAAATAGAGTGCTGCTCCATAATTCTGGCTTCAAAAGAACCGACATAGAAGTCATAGAGATGCCTTCCTCAACCCCTTATACATTCCACATTTCTTTAAATATTTTCCTAATAGAGACCATAAAATAAGAGGGATAGCAGCAGTCAAAACTACTTTGCTACTGCAAGGCCCAGTCTGTTCTCTCACTTCCCCTCTCTCCCTCCTGGCAGGACTTTGATCAAGACTGGGAAACCCAAGGAGTTTGATGGGGGAACACCACCAAGCCCAAAGTTCCTACAGCTGTTCCTACGTAACAGTAAGCTTGTGAGTGAGCTTTTACAGAAGCCATTCCTGCACACTGCTTTGTTACATAAAAGTAAGAGAGGAACAAAATGCATTGACAGATGTGCCAGTTCCTTCACTTTGCAAAAGCATTTGCAAAGATGAGTTCCTGCTTCACATCCCAGAGGAAAAGAATCATGGTGTAGCTTACAGTCAACATCATCACCCTTTTTGAAAGAGAAATTGCTAGATCTGAAACATATTTTTCTATGCCCTGTCCCTGATGGAGCTAATCTAATGAGAAACTCTTCTTCTCATGATGCTTATGCAAGGTGGCAGGCAGTCAGCAATTGCTACCTACTTGTTCAGGCAGCATTGACTTCACACCTTCATATGGGGCTAGTCAAAGACCAGAACTTCTCAGCCACTGGCAATGTAGAAACTAACACCCCAAACATTTTATTTTCATTTGCCAGGCTAAAAGCTGAGGGATCAATCAGATTCAGTCTACTTAGAGTTTAGGAGTAAGCGAACTCAAACATCAGCACCAAGCTACAAAGATTCCTTTGCTTCTATCCTCCATTAAACAAATTTTACAGGGATCCTGTAGATGATGGTATTAAGGTGTTTATTCTGCTCCCATAATACCACTGAATGATGCAAGATAAAGTTTGTGCTGATGAAAGAATAAGACAGATGAAGCTTGCATGTTTTACAAGCAGGAAAAACTGGTTGATAGCAAATTCAGATCCCTCATGAAAGGGCCATAGAGACTGTGGGATAGAAAAGTATCTTTTGTGGTTAAAGCAGATACTGACAATGTTTTGCAAAGAACAACATGTTGGAAGATGGTGGTTTTCACAGGTATGAGAAAGACTGAACTGTATCCTCGGAGGCCTATTTCAGGGTTGTGAATGTGGAGTCTCAAATCCTGCCATAGCACAGGCTTCACTGAAGAATAAATCAGCTACAAGAGAAGGAAAAGGTATTTCTTTCTTTTACCATGATTTTCAGGAAATTGTCTCTAATTCAAAGAATGAACTTGGATAATAAGTTCAGTTGGAACTTTTTCAAAGAGGTTTTTTTTTTTTTTTTTAATTGCTGTTGCCTACTGATATGAAGCTTTATCTAGAGTAAGGTGAGGCCCTTGAGATTATCTACATCAAAACTGCTGGAGGGTTGTTTCATGGGAAGAATCTAGGTTAGAAACATCATGATGCAAAGAGACAGATTTTCTGCTGGATGCACTGAGGTGGCAAAGGAAATCATCATGCTAACACCATTACATGGGGAGAGATTTGAATCTCAGTGTCATGGTAGGCTTATAAGGACAGTGTTTGCCTCTTTCCTAGAGCCTAAAGACTAGATGCTTGATTCATCTGCTCTTGCAATGCAATGTTGTTTTAACTGTGAGAGAATACAATATGTGGTGTACCCCAAGTGCTACAGTTATTATATGACAAAACCTACTACCTGATAAAACCCAACTGCCCTATTCCCATTTGCATGTTGCACTACTGATTTCAAATATTACAGAAGCATCTGCTTTATGAAGAGGCTGATGTTTCACAGAAATACAGGGAAAGACACTGCATTTAGTGGGAACACAAAAGAAGTAACTGGAAATTAAAAATTTCATTGGGAAGCTCCAAGCACTTAAGGAATTACAGAATACATTTAGATAAAGCTAGGTAGAGTAATGAGAAAAGGCAGAAAAGCCTTAATTAAAAATTTTGAATTATATTAAATTACCTCCTTTTCAGTCCAAAAAATATTTTTTCCTACAACCATCAATAGTACAGGTAAGAATAATACTAACAAAAACAGTAAAAATACAGAGAAGCTGTAAGAGAGGCATTTAGTGATGCTGGGCTGTCATTTACAACAGCAGAAGATCATGAAGGTTAAATACGTACAGTACCTGATGTATTTCAGGTTTCTTTATATTCTGGTCTAAATGTAGATGTTTCCCTGAGCCAAGTCTGCACATATTGCAAGAAATTATTTAGAGTCTGACCTGACTAGGACTCTAGGATCTGATCACTGCTTATTTGATTTATCTCATTGTGTATGACAATGTTCCACAGGTATCTGAAAGACACACAGTCAAATGTCATGATAAAAGCAGAAAGTATGATGAGCACAGCTTGTCTTATCCTGCCATCTCAATGCTGATTTTGAATAATGAGCTGTTGGAAAGAGATCATCACTGAGGGATTTTTCTGGATATGGGACGGCATAATCGGAAGTCGGCTTCATAGTTTTTTGGTTAAAATCCAGGCCTCTTTCAACCTCAGTGAGAGCTTTTCCACCAGTTTAAATCCCTTACCTCGTGAGCATTTCCTAAATCTGGGTGTGCACGTGGGACAGTCTGCCCTGGCAGCGCTGAGCAGGACTCCAGGCAGCCACCAAGGGCTGCAGGTCCTTCTTGCACATTTGCCTCTGAGCCAGCCAGCGAGCAGGACCACAAGCGGCTCTGCAGCATGGACCAGTACTGACGTGCAAAGTCTTTCAGGGAGCTTCCCTAAGGCTTTGTGTGCTCTCACTTTTCTTTGTTTTTCTTTTTTTGTTATGTCATTAGCTGAATACAAATGATAAGATATCATGCACCTGGAAACTGCCAGCTGTCTGAAGAACTAGTATGTAAAAAAGCCTTTAAAATATAGATAGCAACAAAAACTACTTGAAGTATACACTAAGCAAAAACCAGTGCTGAGGTAAAACTTTCTTTTTTCAAATCTCTGCTCCTTGACAGGTGAGCAGGAAGACTGTAACAGCTGCAGCTCTCAGCTGCCTACCCTGTTTTGCCATCAGAGGTTTCCTTCTCTACTTTGGGATGTTTGAGCTAGCCAGAAGGTAACAGCTCACCAGGTTGCAGCTGGGCACTCAAATGAATCAGCACTATTTGGGTTTTGGTTAATGTCCCTGCTGTTACAGGGGCAGCAGAGCTGCTGGAGTCAGGGTTTGGCCTCTGAGAAAGGGATGGGAGGGCTGACAAGGATAGAAACAGGTCTGGCCTTTCCAAGCTGAAGGCACATCAGTGAGGACTTAGGCTGAAGGAAGCATGATGATGTCCTTGGCTCTGTGTGCCCTGGGCAGGAGATGACTCAAGACCATGATGAGGAATCTGCTGGGAGGTGTCAGTGAACCTGGTAAGATTACAGCCCTGATGACAAAGCTTGCTGCTTTCATCCACTCGTAATGCTGTCATTCTGATGTGACCTGGTCTTCAAGCTGCATCTGTCTCTTTTCCTTCCTCTAATGTCCAGGAGGAAGTGCTGCTACTTTTGGTTCTCATTATTCCACATCAATCACTATTTAGCAATGGCAAACAAGACTTCCCATGTCTAGTATCTTCCAGCATATTGTTATACCACCTCATGACTTCCCAGCAGGAACCCTGCAGCTTACTGCTCATAATATTTTTTAAAAATTAACCCCATCATACCTATATGCCCTTTTGTCTGCAGACATGGTTAATTTTGTAGATAAGTTAATGGCACAGTCTGATTGGACTTTTGCTACTCTGAGAACATAGGAGGCCTCTGAATAACATATATATTATTTGTGTAAGGCAGCTCTGAAAGCTAACTCCCTCTATTCTCCAAAAATGTAAGCTATCAGGGCCAGTTATTTATTATCTTACTGTATTTCTAATTAAATTTAAATCTAACTAAATTTCAAAGAAATAAATTCATGGAGCATAAATGGGATTTTCCTTTCCATGTTTCCCAGTCTCCATTTCATTCTTTTTTCTTCTGTTTTTAAAATGTTGTTTCTGTCTAAGATTTTTCTAAATTGCTTCAAGTATTTCTTGGCTACATCTTTCAAGTGGAATTGTTATAATGTGCATCACTATTTCTAATGTTGGAAGTCTTTGTACTGGTAAATTTTGCCGTTTCACTTCTTAGTGTATGTTTCTTCTTGCTTTCTTTTCATTCCCTCCCACAAGCCATTTTCTTTAATTGATGTTTTTTCATTATTGCTTCTTGATTTTTGACTTGACAAACACAAAAGAGAAATCATGATCTATTTTACATTTATGTTTAGAGCATTTCCATTGTCCTGCCTAAAGATGAATGACTGGAGGATTGTGCTAGTTTACAAAGTATTTTTTCATTATAAGGTTGCTATTATAGTTATTTGACTGTAATACAGCATCCTACATGGAGCTAGTGAAAGCAGGACCACCAAAAAATTACTTGAGAAATTAAAAGTACCTTTTTCCACCAATTTAAGAGTTATTTTGCTTTTTGTGACCTAAGAAATACTGTGTAGAATTCAGTTTAGCCTGGAAGAATCCTTATTTTTCTAAGAATTTGTGGTTCACGACAATGAACTCTTAAAACTCCCGGAAAAATTTAGTTGGCCTCAGGCTCTCCCCAAACATTTACTTTACTCCTACATGGAGCACTAAGCAATCTTTCCATGTGAGCTTGCTGGCACTGAAAAGTGGGAAACACTGTTCCTGGCTTTGGGTATGCAGGTAGTGACGCCAGGTATGGATGTTATGTGTGACACTGCTTTTTCCTGTGAGGATTCTTGTCAATTCCTCACCTAAAACATGTATCCTGTTAAAAAAAGTCTCTCTCCTACCAAAGTTGTTTTTCCTTCCCAGGTGCTTCCATGTCTGCTTGCCAAAATATAGCTCCTTTGCTATACTGCCTACATTTTTTCCTGGTGGCTTCTCCCAGCTCTGGCCTACATCCTCAACACGTGTTTAGGAGAGCAAGCCTACCAGTTAGTTGCCCCTCCCTGTGGGCAGTGTAGCTGAGCCATCCTATAGCCTCATTGGCATACAAAGGTCCATGTTCACTCAAAGGCACATTGTCAACTATACCGTAAAAATGTGGCAAATTGTAATGATGGCGTATTGTAATAATGACAGCATTTCTATGAGATATCATAGACTGTAGATACAATTGCCAAATCAACCCTTTTCCCCCATCTTATTTTAAAGGTGTTGATAATAGCTCCCTTTTTTTCTGCAAAACAACTGTCATCCTCTCCTGTACCTACAAAGCTGTTTACCATTCTTCATCTTTGTGTTTAAATGAAAAGTCCCCAATAACACACAAGTAAAAGGCTCATCTTGAAGAATATATTTCAGAAGTTCTAGAAGTTCAGGACCTAACAATAGAAAATTAAGACAAGGAAAGGTATCAGGAGAGTAATAGATGCACTCGTAGGTATTTAGGTTCCAAGTCAAGCAAAAGCTATAGCGCATTCAAATTGTTCTTACACAACAGTGTTTAGTGAGTGCTCAGACACCAATAAAGGTAAACACCCCACTTTCAGAGTTTTAAGAAAGTGTCATGAGCATAGAAAATAAATTATTTAGGTGATTTGATTTCTTGACATCTTTTCACTGTAGAAGGCAGGAAGAGACTTTGAGAATCCCCACATGTTTATTTTCAGGCATCTGTATTGTATCAATATCTGTTTCTTATAAAAAGAATGGGAACTGTAAAAGGAGACCCTAATATTGAGCTGTATGATGTGGGAGAGCACTATTTTCCTGAAAAGGGAAGATTTTCAGGAGAGGTAGAGAAAGAATTTAAGAATTCCAGGGCACCAGGTTGACGGAAACAGCAAATTCACTGGCTGTGCTGTGTTTTGCTGCAAAATGTTTGTAAAAATAGGCCACAGGGCAAGCCTTGTGGGCCGAAAGCTATGAAACATTCTGATCTGACTTAAACTATGTTCTTGGGGGGAAAAGAGTGCATTTTAGTAGTAACCGGTGAATTAGAAGAAAGCAAAAGAAGCTAATCATTTTTTTCATGTGAGATAGGTTTGGAGTTATGACTCAAATGTACCTCAGCTATTTAATGCAAGCTCTGAACATCGAAGGGCTAGTGGCTAGTTTCAGATCACTGGTTCATTTAAAAAATGAAGAAAAGAGAAATGTTGTTTTTACAGATATCTGGAAATAAAAAATGCATTACTTTGATATTAATTATCTTAAAAAAAATCACTGATAGATTACTCTCTCAAGACTGAGGCTTAACTCTCTTTTCTTGTAGACATGAAGTACATGCATCTATGTTTACTCATTTTGTGTAGAAAATAACCTTCTGAACTTATTTTAATGTTGATTCACAGCTGCTTAATGCCAGGCTGGAGATTTGACAAAACTGCTAAAAATAATTAGACTAGCTAATTTTCCATCTTTAAGAAGCATTTAAGAAATACTTGTGCGCATGTGAATGACAGGGAAGAGATTAGTTTTTCTTCTAAGAAAACATTAATTTTCTTGACACTTCTTAGGGGAAGGCAGATAATGTTTTCTGAAAGTAATATGGACACTCTATGCAGCCTTAGTGTTCTCACTATGCAGTGAGAAAATACATGAAACCAAATTGGATGAAGATTTGGCATCTTAATTAAGCTTAGATTAAAAGCCAGGGATATTATCTCAGATGAAAGTGTTTGAATTCTGAGAAAGGTGGCAGTTGTTTTTATAGTCATTCTTCTGCACAGAAAGATGACTTCTGAAACTTAAAGATACCTTTTTCCAAAAATGGACTCTAAATTCATATTACAAGTAAGTAATAGATAATTATTAACCCTGCGCCCCAGTGCTGAGCAGGTTGTAAATAGGTACTCAGTAAGGGATAAATCATGACCTGTAATTCATGACAGTCTGATTAGATGAGATAATGAACTGAAACAATTTGGCATTACAGTTAACCTAGAGTAACTTACTTTGTAGTTAAGAAAAGAAGGGAGAAAGAGGAAATGATTTGTCCAGGGTCATAGAAGAAACTGGTAGTGCAAACCAGAATTAAATGCAGATATCCTGGACTGAAGTCTGGCTCACTCACTAGAACAATGCTACAAGCTTCATTTTCCTTCTCCTCCACTTGGAGAATAAACTCCATTTCAAACCAAAGAGCAAACTGCTTGCACTAGTTTACTCAACAGATTTTGACACAGCTTTAGAATGCAAAATTTTTCATGAGCAGCAAAAACTAGTCTCCCAAAGGAAAAATTGCTTTCTCATGCTTCCTCTGAGCTACCTTAAGGGAGGAAAAATGAGAAGAGGGATTAGAAAATTACTCTGACTGAAAAAGAAAAAGGGGCTATTTTAGGCAAAATGGAAAATCAGAAAAAAACAGGCATATTGCTTGCTCAGGGCACAACTCTGTTCCTGTATGAGACATCTGTACAGATAGACACAGAGCAGAAGCAAGGAGGTATTAATGTTTGCATCTTGTTAGAGCAGGCCAGATAGTTCAGAGCTTATAAATGTCCAAATGCTCTAAGCCTGTTCACAGTTTGCCCTTGTTGATCCTGCCCACAGATAGGTGATCCTACCTCCAGGCACAAGGCCACACCTTGTGGCATTGTGAGCCAATTTTATCTAGCAACATTTCTCCTTGTCCTAAGCAATACCAATGAAGACATGCTTTCTGTACCTTGCAGCAGAGTACAAAGCTAAAGTCTTCCTTTTGATGTGTTCCTCTCATGAAGAAAAAGGCTCATGGTTTTCCAGCTTGTTTTTTTTCGCCTCTTGGAAATTTTTAAACTTTGTTTTTAAAGTAATTTTTTTAAGGTGTGCTTTATGCTGAGACTCAGACCTTGTTTTGAATATTATAGAAGAAAATTAGTGAATTTACTGTATAAAGTCATTTCTGTTCTCTGGTCCTGGACAAGCAGATATCTTTTCAAAACCAGACATGAAAAAATTAAGAAAGTTGGCACATTATTGGTAAAATTTTCCTCAAAAGAGCACTGATAATTCCAGTTTCAGAAATGTGTTCTCTTCTGTTTCACAAAGAATAGCAATGGCTAGGCTAGCAACCCTGGGAAAGTTAAGACAAAAGCAGGAAAACTGATCAATAACAGTGGAAATTCAGAGCAGGATTGTTACTTGCTCTTGTCATTCCAGTATGTCACTGTAAATTGTGGATGTTTGCATTTAGATCTATAAAGGGACACAGGTTGAATTTAGCAACCTCTTGTACTGCAGTTAAGACAAGGAGGTATTTGAGTTTTGTCATTTTTGAATTTAGATATCAAAATTCCAGTTATGTCCCATGGATTTAAAAATGTAGCCCTCAGTGCCCTGCATGTGTGGACTCAGATACTCAGCCCACCAGAGGAGTTATTGCTTAATTGGTATCTAAAGCAGTCTTAAGATGTGTCAATATGAAGGCTTCCATCCTATATAACTCATTCTCCTGAATGTAGTCCCATCCCAAGTGGCCAGTGCCACAGTCCTTAACAAAGTGCTTCAGCTGAATGAGGATGTTTCATACACAAGCACAGGTCTACTTACATGCAGTGTCTGTAGTTAGCATTTACTGGTTATTACAATCATTTCAATAAATGGCTAACCAGTAGTTTAAAAGTACTGTGATCTTTGTTCCTTGTAGTTTGAACTAGTGTAAGTTTAAAGCTTTTGAGAGTTTTATTCTGTGAGACATTCTGAACTGGAGTTAGAAGCCCACATTTCCTGTGGAAAAACATTTCTAAAAAGTTAAAATATGGAATTTTCAGGATGTGTCATTTTGTGTGTAAATATGAAAAATGTATGTGAGCATCTTAAAAAAAAGTCAAAATAAAAATTTCTATTTTTCCCTCTAAAGTGTTTTGAAATCAAGTTTTCCCTGGGTAAAGTTTTGACTCTACCATGAAACCCATCATTAAAGATTTGGTTAGTTCTATCAGTTGTTTAAACTTTAAGCATTGTCATGGTAATAAATTAAGAATCCCCATCAATTCAAGTATTTAAATAGTTCCTTTTTTGTATAGAGGATTTACCATGGCTAGAAGAAAAAATGTCCCATACTTTAAATACTGATGCTATCCTAGAGCTGCATTTTCCTGTGATTTATGAAACTTCTCATCCTTTGTTTTGTATATCAACCCTTCTGGTGTTCTATAACTGAAGCTGGAATACCCTTTATATGTGAATAATCTTGGTTGCTTTATGAGGTAAGGGTTTGGCACTGAAATGGCTGTAATCAGCTTAGTATAAATGTTTCATTAATGTGTCACAAGGAATGACTTTTGATGCTAGACAAGAATACATAATACGCTAGAGCATGAACTGTGACTATGATGTTCAAGGGGCACTGAATGTAAACTAAGCTCAGTATATGTTGTTATGTCTCTTCTGGAAGGCAAGCACAGGTATTGCTGGGAAGAATCCTGTATTTGCAGGCAGAGGAAGGAAGGGATCCTGTGCTGAATTGCTCCCAAGTAGTGACAGGGAGTGCACGAACATAGCTGCTAGTTTCTTCTCTGGGAAAAATCAGGTTGTCACAACTGCCTTTCTAGTATCAGAAGCTGCAATAACTCCTGTTCACTTATCAGCGGGGTCCCTAGAGATGTTTGACAATTGGAGCAGCTGTTTCCCCATCTAGAAGGAGAGAGCCAAGGGAAATTCCAACTGTTTCTTAGTAACTTCAGCTCTGATTGCCAGAGGTGTCTGTGGATGACTAACCCACTGATAATTATTATGGACATTACTACTTGTCTGAGTTTTAGCTAGAGATGAAAGAGAACAATTATTTTTGCAGCATGTTTACCCTGGAGGGCCCAAACACATCTATTTGCTGTATTTTTTTCATTTGACTCAGAGAAACAAAGTTAGTGTTAAAATTTTTCCATATTTTTAATTATCATAACTGCATAAACCTACTCTGCATTTTATGTAAAAAGATTTATTCTATAGATCAGACATCTGATACTTTTTTTTTTATGGTTTCAAATCAGGTAAACTAGAAAACAAAGAATGCTATGTACCTTTATAATCAAGAGCTTAATGGATATACTGGAATCTACTTCTCAATTAACTCCAACAGGTCTGAGATCTGAGAAGCAAAGGCAGGTAGAAATTCGCTTGTCCTGAAGAGACAGGACAGTCCAAAACCTGAGGACACTTTTACAACACTTTCTATTACAATACATTCTCTGAAATACTGAACCTTGACAAAATTTGATATTCCCAATAGGCATGTAGCTGGTCATACCTGACTAGAGAAATAGATCAAAATATCTGCCTGGAACTCCTAACAGTAAAAAAATCAGGGTTTAAAAAGGGGAAGGTGCTAAGGAAGTAAGAAATTTGCTTAATACTGGTGGATAAGACACACATATCTTGTGGGGACCAAGCCATATTGAAATAAAAATGATTAGGTCTGTACCTTACTGATATTCCTGAGGCAACCAGCTGCCCATAGGGATTGCACTGGTGTGTGATGAGAACCCTAAGAGGTGCAGAATTACCATGTCTTTACACCATGGCATTAATGTTTCCCAGTTGCTCCTAAATATATTTCAGGCAGACATGCCAGGATCACATTTCTTTTTCATGGCTGTTCAAGTCATCCAGATCTTTCTCCTTCTTTGATTCCAGCTAGTAAGATCAGAGCTTACAATTATTGTTATTAGTCCTTATAGGCATGATTTTATATCTTGCACTATTACATTTTGCATCACTTCTTTCCCTCTAGCAAAGTCAACCAGCTCTTCCAATAGTAGTAGTCCAGCTCCTGTGTTGATTTTTGTCTCATATCTCATTCTCTAAACCAAGTTATACATGTAGGTAGTAGCCTCTGTCTGACCCCTTTTGCTGTCATTTATCAATTTGATGCTCCTGAGTTAACTGACCTTCCTGTATCTTTGTTGATGTGTTTAAAGATGACCTTCTCCTTTTGCAGCAAGGTCTGGGGACTTCCCCTCAGCCCTTTAATAACCTCCTTCTGGTCTGATTTCCCTTCCCTCAGTTCTTTCATATTTCTCATTGTCATTGTCACTAGTGGTTCCCTAAACATCACAGTAGTAAATACTGTAATCTACCTAGAGCAGATCTGCCATATATGTAGGCAAACACAAATATGAGAGTTTTACAGTGTGTGACCTAAGAAGAAAAGTCAAAAGACCTGGGTTAGTCCAGAAAATCAACAGTTTTTTTCTAATACATAAAAAGTTGTCAGAAAGAGAACAGAGACCACAGAATCACAGAATGGTTGAGGTTGAAGGCACCTCTGGAAATCATCTACTCCAACCTCCCTGCTCAAGCAGGGTCATCTAGAGCACATTGCACAGGACCTTGTCCAGACGGCTTTTGAATATCTCCAAGGAGGGAGACGCTACAATGTCTCTGGGCAACCTGTTCCAGTGCTCAGTCACCCTCACAGTAAACAAATTTTTCTTCATGTTCAGATGGAATTTGTGCTTGTAGCCTTTCATCCTACCGCTGGGCAACATTGAGAAGAGTCTGCCCCCTTCATCTCTACACCCTCCCTTCAGATACTTATACACACTAATAAGGTTCCCCCCTCAGCCTGCTCTTCTCCAGGCTGAACAGGCCCAGCTCTCACAGCCTTTCCTCATAGGGCAGATGCTCCAGTCCCTTAATCATCTTAGTAGCCCTTAGATGGACTCTTTCTAGTAGTTCCATGTCTCTCTTTTACTGGGGAGCCCAGAATTAGACATAGTACTCCAGATGTGGCCTCCCCAGGGCTGAGTAGAGGTGGAGAATCACCTCCCTCAACCTGCTGGCAATGTTTTTCCTAATTCAACCCAGGATACTGCTGGCCTTCTTGGTCACAAGGGCACATTGCTGGCTCATGGTCAACTTGTTGTCCACCAGGACTCTCAGGTCCTTCTCTGCAGAGCTGCTTTCCAGCAGGTCAGCCCCCAGCCTGTCCTGGTGCATAGCGTTATTCCTCCCTAGGTGCAGGACCCTGCACTTCCCTTTGCTGAACTTTGTGAGGTTCCTCTCTGCCCATCTCTCTGGCCTATGGAGGTCCCTCTGAATGGCAGCACAGCCCTCTGGTCTATCAGCCACTCCTCCCAGTTTTGTATGATTAGCAAACTTGCTGAGGGTGCACTCTGTCTCTTCATCCAGGTCACTGATGAATAAGTTGAACAATACTGGACCCGGCATTGACCCCTGGGGGACACTGCTAGCCACAGGCCTCCAACTAGACTTTGTGCCACTGAGCATAACCCTCTGAGCTCTGCTATTCAGCCAGTTCTCAACCCACTTCACTGTCCACTCATCGAGCCCGCATTTCCTCAGGTTGCCTGTGAGGATGCTATGGGAGACCATGTCGAAAGCCTTACTGAAGTCAAGGTAGACAACATGTATTGCTCTCCCCTCATCTGCCTAGCCAGTCATTTCATCATGGAAGGCTGTCAGGTTGGTTGAGCATGATTTCCCCTTGATGAATCCATGCTGATTACTCCTGATTATCTTCTTAACCTTCACATGCTTAGAAATGGCATCCAGGATGAGCTGTTTTATCATCTTGCTGGGGATTGAGATGAGGCTGCCTGGCCTGTAGTTCCCTGCTTCCTCTTTCTTGCCCTTTTTGAAGACTGGAGTGACATCTGCTTTCTTCCAGTCCTCAGGCACCTCTCCTGTTCTCCATGTCCTTTCAAAGATGATTGAGAGTGGCCTAGCAATGATGTTTGTCAGCTCCCTCAGCATGTGTAGGTGTTTCCCATCAGGGCCCAAGGACCTGGAAACTACTATGACAGGAGATGAAGGCCCTTTCTTTGTGCCCTTCTGCGTAACTGCTGTGCAAACTGCTGTGTCTGCTCACTACCTCTGGGAGCTGCAATCTGGGAATGCTCTGGGAGATCAGTTACATATTTTTATGTATAATGATGAGAAGACTATAAGTAACAAGCTTTGCAGAAATAGAGATTTGAGATTAGGAGAGTCTTTCTAAGTTGCTAACTGTAAGCAAGGTGTTATGTTTCTCTTGGGGTAACATGGTCACATAGTACCATGCCCTGTCAGATAGATACCAAAAATCTTTTTTACTGGACTAAAACTTCAAGAATGTTGAGATAGAATTTATTAGAATTTATTATTTAGTTAACGTAACTTCTAAGCTGCAATTGCTTTATTTTGCTTGTATTTTACATGGAATAACACCAATTGCTCATTACTCATCGCTACTGGCCACTCTTCCTTTGTCCATTACAATTTCTTTACGAAAAACTGAGGTAAAATATTCATTTAAATTGGATTATAATATGTTCTTCTCTACAGAGGCCTATTGTCCTTCAGAAGTCACTTATATAGAGAAAAAGTCACACTGTAGCTTTCCTGTAGCTCTAATATAAACTTAGACATACCTGAAAGGTTACAGTTGGAGAAAGAACCATTCCTAAATATCCATTGTTCACCATTTATGGGATAATAATGGCATTAAAACCTTTATGGTGACAGGAAGCCTTTATTGTTTAGTATGCTATCTGGCAACCTCTTCTAATAACGATGATCCTCCATAGCAAAATGTATTACTGTTTTGATTAAGCTTGAAAGGTTTATTACTCAACGAGGCTGCTCTGTTTCTGGAGTTAAAATCAGAGGTGGTACTCATCTCGTTCTTGTCTTTCCCACGGAGGCCAAAGTTTGACAAAGATTTCAGTTGCACTGCCAGCCTGTCTAGGCCTGCCACCTTCTTCTAGTTCTCTGTTACTCATTTTCATCTACCTCTTGGGGGGGGGGGGGGGGGGGAAGAAGAAAAAAGAAAGAAAAAAGGTTTTAGATACTGGTTTCTGAAGAGTTTTTTTGTTTTCTTGAAATGCCACTTAACTAATATATTGCCTGTCAATAACTAAATCATTCAGTCCTGTGCATGGTCTACAGCTTTTTGTCCTTAATTGCTAGTTTGCAGTTTGAAAATAGAGTGGAATTGTAAGCAGATTTGGCTCTTTCGACTTTGCTTCCTGCTACAAATGTCAAATGGTGCTAAATGAAAGACAGTGTTTTAGAAGAAAAAAAGACACTTAATAATCTTCTTACCTAGTGGACTTTGCAATTTCTTTTCTGTTCAAATAAACTTGTGTGCATTCCTTACTCTAAAGAAATATACATATATATGTATATATATATACACACACATATATGTACGTGCATATAAAGAGAGATAGTACAGGTAATTTGCTGGAAAATTGAAGTCTGTCTTTGAGTTAATATGTAGGTAATTATTAAGGCCGATTGCATGGTTCTCAAAACTACATTAGCTTTAAACAATTTTTTTTCCATGATCTTTCATCTAGATTTTTTGCTTTTTATTAGTCCCACATTTTAGATTGTTATTACTGCCTTGCGGGTACTCTGCTGTTACTTTAAACAAGTGGGAATAACCTAAATACAGATGGCAATGACTGCAGGTGTTTGTTGCAGATATTCAGGCAGTCATGACAGGAAGGAAAGTGGCTAGATATTAACTCTGAGGGTGCTTTACTCGTTGCTTCCATTTTTAATAATCTCAGAGAATTCACTGTAGATGGCAAATGAGCTGACTTCTGTGTCCCTCCCATCTGTACGTAATCTCACTGGTGGTATTTATAGTGCAACTTCTTTTAAGTGCATGTCTATTTCCTAATGGGACTCCAACAGCAAGAGGGACTGACTAGCTTAGAAATCTACCTGTGTCTGGCACTCATTTTATCAAGGCAATAAATGCTATAGATATCCTAAATGTTAGTGTGCATTAAAATACAATATAACTAAAAGTAGCACCCGAAGACATGTCAAAGGCAGCATCCAGTTAAATGCAGGAAAATGAAGCTGTGTAAGTGGTAGCATCCAATCCTACCCACTGTTTGATGTGCATGGGCTTTTAATAGGGGAAGGGAAGGGAAGGGAAGGGAAAGATGCAGTTCCTTATCCTTCTGAATTACAGAAGTGTTTCCTCAACAAACTTAAATTTATGGAAGCAATTGGTTAGTAGAACAGAGGACAGGATTTCTTACACACTAACACAAGCAGAATAGTTTCCCAAGAACATGCTATCATTTTGACCTAATAAAACCCAGCCAGAAGGGGGACAGAGGTATGAAAAAGAGAAAGGCATCTTCCCTACTTATCTGTAGCCAGCTGTGAAGATTCTGGTTATAAGAACACTTTGTTAACTAGTCATTTCAGAGACTGATGTTTCAAGTGACACTGGCACGATCATCATTTTCTGTGTGCAATGACATCTTAATTTAGTGTTCTGTGTATTTTGTATTTGTTCTTTGCTCACTGAAAAGACGAAGACATCTCAGTTCTGAGTTTTATATTTCTTGAGTGTCTAGCTTTTTAACTGGAGCAAGGCCTGGAGTTTCTTCTGTCCTCCATAGCAAACAGGCTGAAAATTAGTACTCTGTAACACAGATTAAAATAATTCATCTCAAAGAAAAGGTGCAGAACAAGCCCTCGCCCCAGTGTACTCCATGGTTGCAACATTCCTCTCAGAAGTGGGAGCTGTGGCTGTCATAGTTTGGGTTGAGCACCCAGAAGGCAGCTGGCTAGGATTCAATTTCACTGAGCTTTTAGGTTCATTGCTGAGAAAGTTTTGTGCCACTTCCTATCAATAAGTTAGGAAAAATCACCTATCTCAGACTCATAAAGAAGCTGTGCTAGATATTATGTCAGGTAACCTAACAGATCAAACTAAAAGTGCTTTAAGCTGTTGTCATTCAGATTTGTTGGGTTTAGTGTAACAATAGTACCGTCTTATGTCAGGACTGAATTTGGCCCTAAAAAGTAAATCTTACCAGTTAAAGTTGTTATGAAAACAGAACAAACTTAAAGTTTCTGATGGCAAAAATAGCAGGACTTTCACAAATGAACTGGACAAAGTCCATTCTTAACTTTCTTCCATTTCTATTTTTCCAGATAGGTGTTTATAAAATTCTGTTCTCAGAAGAAAAAAACATCAGTTCTACTGACTCAGTAGCTGTAAATGTCATCCAAATGTACTTTTAGAGGAGATAAGAACACTTTTCCAAATGAAATGATTGACTCTAATGATATAAATCCTTTTGAAAATATAACAGAATGTCTTCTCTTGGAGTTCAATAACAAGGAAAGTGAAATAAAATAAATGTGTTTAAGCCTATTTTGTGATGAAAAGAACACATACTGACATATGGAAAGGTAAAGTGTTAGCATTCTTTCTGCAGGGACCTTTGTTTTTGTAACTTCATTGTCATTCAGGTTGATAAACTAGGTGTCTATCACTGCAAAGTGAGCTCCATGGATAAAGAATTGCTGGTGAGAGAATCATGTGGTTGTTGTTCTCTGCAAGATTTGAGAACGATCGTGACAGCAACAAACAATTGCTTGTTCAGGCGGGCAAAAGTCAAGCTTTCGTGATGAATAAATAGGAAAAGTGAATTACCCCATTTAATGAGAAATAGGATAAGAAAGCCTAGAAAGCAAAAGGTGTAGAATGTGACTCAGGCCAGAGTTTGAGTGGATATAAGAAACTTTTTTATTTTCTATAGATAAGATGTTATGAAGATGTAGTTCAGACTGTCTAGTAAAAAGACATACTTCAGTTGAACGAAGTGAAGGAATGCTTTGTAATAAGGACATGTTAGCAGTAGGTTAAGTAAATAGGATTTAATTCTGCTTTGTTAATGAAGTGAGAGTAACTAATAGACTACGGTACTCTGGGGTTACTGTGGATCATGTATTCTGTATACTGTTCATGTAGCTAGTAGTGAATTTGCAAATTAATGAGAAGAATTTTCAGAGCTGTTCCCAAAAATGAGATTATATCTTTTCTGCTCTTCCTCTTTTTCCTAATGTGTTAAAGCCTGCACAGTGCCTGAATTGGTGAGTGTTGACTTTGGTTATTTAATAAAGGTAGTTCATTCATAATTTGTTTGGTTTATTCAAATACACTTTCCTGCAATAATTATAACTGTATATGGCAGGACAGGGGATGTAGCTAGCTAAAGAAATCACTTAGACTTCATTAAATGGTTGAATATGGAATACACATAATAGGAAGAATAAATCTCAGCCAATCAGCTTCCAAATCTGATAAAAATCAATCTATCTAAGAATTGAAGGACATTCTACTATGCAATTTTCTAAGAAGATAATGCTAAGAATACGAAAAATTTTGCACAAGCCTGTGAACTCTTGTTTTTGACATGCTTAAATTGAAAAAAAGAAAGGCTTATAGCCAGAAATAAAGCATTGTAGGACTGTAGTAAGGGCAATTACGAAAGAAGCAAAGCTTGGTTCTGGTAAGTATCATCCACACTAGAGCTGTAGAAAAGCAGTAAAAGTGTAAAAACGTAACTGTAATACACACCAGAATCAAACCCTCAGCTATCATAAAATCAGCAAACAACCATTTCTAAATGATTTCTTCCTGCAGGTTGTTATCATTAGAAAGAATGCGAGGAAAATTATATCTGCTTCAAGGTCTCTGGGAAGCTTCTTTCAGGTAGTTAAGGAGAGACATGGATATGTTCAAGAAAGAAATGAGACTTGACAAACTGGACTCTAGTAAACCAGTAGAAACAACTATTATAAAGCTGTTGAAACAAAAATGATTTATATAACCAAATTGCTCAATAGAATGTATAATTAAAAAAAAAAAACAGTAAAAAGACTGGTCATTTATGTCAACCAGTTCCATGCACTGTGAAACCTTGAGGCGATGTTTGGGAAGGTAAGAGGATGGTCCTCCCCGAAGGTTGGCTATCTGGTGGTATACCTCAGTAGTAATTTGTTGGAAATGATCAGCATAAAAGCAGCAATTTTCATTAATTAAGGCACATACTCCTCCGTGAGACACTAGCAAATTATCATGTACAAAACAATTTTGTACAGCAATTAGGTCAATATTATGGATATCTTGATTCAAAAGTGTTATGTTATTGATGGTTCTGTCTTCTATCGCTTCCATGGTTATGGAGACATTCACAATTGCTTTTTATAGTTCAGCTACTCCCAGTCAGGGCATGAGTCTAAAAGGGGAAGAAACAAAGAACACAGGCTCTGAACAGGCATCCAAGCCAGAAAGGTTAATGGCATATCAGATTTATGCCCATGAGAGGATCCACCTCTCTGGTAATCCAAACTTGGTCTCCGGGTTTATATAACCGTTGCAGTTGGGTTTTAAGGCTATCCGGCCCTTATAGTTAGGTTTAGCAGCAATTTATCTCTCTCAAGATAAGAGATAAAAGATTGCTATTAATCAGCTTCTTTGTTCCCCAAAGTAGAATATTTCCCTTCATAGAAGCTTGAAGTATAGTTGGTCACCTTTTTATTGTTTTTCCATATCTCCCTGTTTTCTCTAAAGTAAACAGACAACTTTAGCCTAAATCAACGGTTGTTATACTTATACATAGATTTTACCATCTTTTTCTCTTTTTTTCCTTTCCTTTCATCAAGGGAAGATGTTAGCACCTTACCTAGGATCATGAGTTTTTACAAACACTAGAATATAACTGTTAAGCTTGGTTATTAGCCTGGTATGAGTATCCTCTCATACTTACCTATGCCATCTTCCTTTGATATTACTTCTATTCTGGCTCCTAGACTCAGTCTGTCACTTACACACTTAAAAAAAAAAAAAAAAAAAAAAAAAAAAAAAAAAAAAGCATTGCTCATACCACAATTCTATCACTATTTCTGGCTGCTTCTTTTCAAGTTGTTGTTCTTCAGAGGGTCACTTTGTAAAACCCAAACAAAAAGAAAAGCCTAGCAAGGCCATTAGGTTGTTATAGTTTGGCTTTATCTGTAACTGTTGAAACTCGTAAGATTATTTGGTTACATTCATCTACTATCCATCTATTATTCAAATTTCAACAGTTATTTTCTTCATTGATTTTTCTTTATGATCAGAAACTTTTACTACACCTTGGGGCATTTTGCAGCTCTTTCTGGTTTTGTGTAATTAAATATGCTGGCTTTTCACATTATAGGTGTTTCCTTGTTTTGTAACTGGGCCCCTAGGGCTCTTATCTGCAAAATCCAATCTCCACCCTGAATCCTCCTGTGCCTCAGTGCCAGGCAGAGTAGTTATACTGGTGGGGGGGGGAGCATTTCTCATCTTCTCCTGATTAGCCTCTGGAGCAGTACAGGCTACAAAAGCTGTCACTTCTCCAGGACCTTTGACTTCCTCCCTTCAAACATTTAACTCTTTCATCTCTGTTAACTATTCTGGTAAGCAACTCTTCATCATTTCATTTTCTTTCTGCACTTGCCCATGAGTGATGGATATTATTTTCTTTCACAGGGTGACAGAATTAAGCTTTGTACCTTTTTCATTTCAAAGGTATGGTTTTCAATACAATTGCAAGTTTTGATTTCCTCACTTAAAAGGAAAAGTACTCCTTAAGTAGTTATGCAGCTTGCTCATCAGTTGTAACCTTTTGGACACATTTGCAAAAAGATGACTCTGCAATGCCCTCAAACGGGGGCTTCATCCCCACGATTGCAGGGACACACTCAGTTGCACTGTCATGGAGCAGCTATGCTTGTTCAGCAGATGAAAAGCTTGGGAAATAAACAGAGACAAGGAAGAATAATATGACAGAGACAAAAACGCTACAGTTGCAAATGCTAAATTATCTTTTTAACATGACAGGGTTATTTTACAGGTATTATTTTCTTATATGATAGTTCCAAAGTCTTTCGATAAAATCCTCCTTGACGCTATTCTACAAAGCTGGCAATAGCATCTATATTGTGCTTTTATCTATGGAAGCCTAACACCTTTTACAAACACTCTCAGTCTTAGTTCACTATGGTAAGTAGATATTACAGTCCTTAAAACTACAGAGGCTTGGCTGGGCAAATAACTTGACAAGGTCATGATATAAGAGACTCAAATCCTTGCCCTGTAGGGTCTAGACAATAGACAGACCTTTAATATATAATAAAGAAATATATATTTCTTATATAAAGAAAAGGGAACCAGACAACAAATATAGCAAAATACACATAAATAAGTATGAATAATATATGTTGACTGGGGCATGCCAAATTCTGCACTTGGTCAGGTTAAGATGTAAGCACTGTGAGTGATCTGGAAAGGACTGTTTTCAATGCATTGAGAAAACATTTGGCTATTTCAGAGAAAGGATAAAATTATAAGGAAATCTTAGATGCTGTCACCAGAGGTAATGTGTTTTTGATTTTAATGTTGCAATGAATTTCATTTAAATCTTGCCGCAGAGGAATAAAGCACATAAAATTAACAGTGTAAACAGGAAGCAATACAGCACAATGGTGATGAAGGAGACACTATATATTTTTCTGCTCTCCTGGAAGTATTTGTTCAAAATAATTTAATCTGCATGGAGTAGTCCAAGGCACATGATGAGGGAAGCTTGACCGAGGGTCGAAAAGTTTATCTCCTGACACCTTCCAGTGTTCTGTAGTCTTTTTTAGTTCTGCTTTGGAATGAAACAAAGCCCTTTGCAATGTGTTCTTAAAGGCAGACTGTGTCGAATTGTCTCCCTTCAGACGAAAACATGCACTTTTTGGAAAGTGTGTAGCATATAGGATCCCTCTATGTGGCTAGGGCTCTGTGGTGTTGCAAAGCTAAGTTCAAGTGCTTGCTCTTTCTGCTCCAAAGTGCAGGTTATTTATCATCTCAGGCTGTTGTGAGCAGGGATAGCAGGAGGCTAAACCTCTTTCTTCCTTGCTAATGCAGAAGAGAAGGATCACACTAAGTGACCCCCCTGAAAATGTGTTTTGCCAAACCTAATGCAGTGAGCCTTTGACACAGTGTCCTTTGGGAGAATGACCCCCACACCCACAGCCCCACTTCCCTGCTTGCACTGCTTGTGTAAACTAGTAGCTGTTTTCAAAAGGATAGCCCTGTGTTGACACTCTCCAGTGAAAGACAGGGATAATCAAAGCAGGTTTAAAGGAAATAATACACATTTTCTTTAGCCTGACCACTTTTCTATGATGAAAGAAAAAAGTTCTGTGATTCTTTGTCATGGCAGGCATCCAGAATTGATTCACTTTGTACCCACATAAATATCAGGTAAATATAATGCCAAAACTCAAGTCTTCACCACTGAAATGTCATTTTCTTAAACCCATGGAACAGCTACTGAGAAAGTTCCTACTCTCTGGTGCTTGAAAATACTATAACTATATAGAAATATTTTAAAGTGTCTCAAAATGACAATCAGTGACAGTATCTCTACTGACTCTCATAATATAACAGGTGATACTCTCCAGTTTCTAGATCCATGAAAGTGCTTCGGGTTCAGGTTTATTGTAGTGTCTACTCATCCTGTCTTCTCTGGATTATTTATTACTGTCAAGGGAAAGAGGGCACTGAACTGGTTATTTTCACCTGATCTTCCCTCCAACATCAGAGAAACAAAGCTTTTCTTCAACAAGACCTAAAACTACATTCTGATTTTTGGATTAGAAGTAAGACTACAGAGCCAACAAGACTGGAGATACAATCCTAAATTACATTTGGCAATAAATTGCCTCAACAGTTTTAATTCTCCCCTAGAACGCCTTTTTCCCACCAAGATTTGGACCAAGCATGTGCAGAGTCCCACTTTCTATATTCTCAGCCCTGCCTACTTCCCCTCAGTTCATGTCCTTGGAGACACTGGTCAAGCATCTTCCTTTATTTTAATGCAAATAGACTTTTCAAGGCTTAGAAATTCAAGAGGGCTGTATCCTGTAATATTTGCTATACTGACTTTCCCCTCTGACCTTGACTTCTGGCAGGAGGTGTTTTGTATTGCAATTCCTCCCCTTGTCCTCCTACACATACTCTGCTGACAGCATAATAACCATTTTAAATCCCCTTTCTTCTCTTTGCAGTTTTCACAAATAAAAAGTATCTACTGGTATTCCACCCCCCTCCTCCCCAAATATCTTATTTACAGATACTTCATAATCACAGCACACTTTTAAGGTTTGGTGCATGCCCAGACTGTAAAAATAATCCTACTGGGGAGCTGCTGCTCATTATTAACAGCTACATTGACCTTTCCACATCCTGGAAGAACCTGACATGTGTTGCACATCTTGTACAGCTTTACAAGGTGCAGAAGTATTACCAAATTTCACACTGGGAATGACTATTTATAAGTGGTCTCTTCATTTTTTCTTGCAGTATTTCACGAGAAACATTTCAGCTCTAGTTTAGCAAACGCTTACAAGTGTGCCTTCCCAATATAGCTAGAGAATTTTTTATCAATTATTTCAAAAGTACTTACATAACAGAGAGTCCCATAAAATCACAGCTCTCTTAATGATAATGCAGAAAATTTGACTGACTGATTTTGATAGGGCCTGTGTCTCATTTTTGGATTTCAACATTTGCTACCTTTTCCTCCTTTACTTATTTTTTAGTGGGTAAGCTCAGGTTCCGGTGACCAGTATTCAGCTAGTTTTCTGCTTTTACAATAAAAATGTTTATACCCAAATCTATCTGCCTTCATCAAAGTGTCTATTTCTAGGAATATTAGTTATCATGTAAAAGATTATTCTCAAGGCTAACCTAAAGAAATTCCACACAATTGGGCTTTGCTTAGTGTAGTACCGGTAAAATAATGAAGTCTTTAAAAATCTTTACAAAAATCTTAATCTAGGAAGGATGTACAGCCACATTTAAGTTTAAGCATAGAGCAATTATTCTAAATGGGCTTGAGATTCATGGAGGTAATTGCATGTGTGAACTCTTGAAGGATCAGGCCTCAATTTTTTAAATGCTATATAGAGAGATATATTCCATAAATATATGCAAAAGGTATGTAAGGTATGAAATATGGCAGACAAATCTCCAGGATATTATTTGGACAAATGCCAACTTTGCAATTGAAATTATGTTCTGCTAATCAAGACAATTAACGGACACTCTTTATGCTTACGTGGCACCTTCCAGTAAAAACTATACTAAAAATAATTAAGATGATGGAATTTATTTGATCAAAAATTCACCAGTTCATCTGTAGTCCAACATAGGTTTGAAACAAAGTACATACTTGAATTAAACTACTTGGGATTCTTATCTTATCCTTGACCTGTTTTTAGAAGGAAAGTTATGGTAAACCTAAATACTTACCAGCACTAAAAGCCATTCCATTTAAAATTTCTCAATAATATCTAATTAAGTGTATAAGAATGTTTTCTATACTGAACTAGAAAAATAAAGGTGCAGTCTTTTGTGTCTCTCAGAATTATTTTGATGTCAAACTCTAAAAGAATTGCCTTTCCACGTAACAACATTAGGATTGGAAATACCCTTTAATAACCATTAAAAGAGTTTTAAAATTTACCAGCTATACATTTCTGTGTGTAGATATAGTTGCATTTTTTTATGCTGTCTAAGAGTCAAAATGTCTTTGCCAATTAAAATAACATGTCAATTCACTAAAGCACATGTAAAAATGAATAGATGCCTTCAATCACAGAGTTTATTTTGTGAGGGTAAAAAGATCCCTTAAATCCAGATCCAGCTGCAATCTACCATGCCAAATATCCAAAATCCAACTCTCTCTTATCTTTATTTATTCCTTCAGCTAGTTTTCTTTCTAGAGAACCACTATCAAATCCAAGTTGCTCAACAGATCATAGTGAACTACACATTAAGATGTTTTAGTAATTTATTAACCATTACTATTACCTTGACTTTCATTCTTTTCATCAAAGACCATTCTTCTAACCAAATAAATACATCAAATCAAATAAATAACTTTTTTTCCCTCAGATTAGAAGAAACAATATCAAATTCAGACAGCAGGTGTATTATGTCTTGAATAGCATATAATGTGTAGGGTAAATCCTCAAAGCAGATTAGAGTTTACAGCTCACATCACTGCCCTGAAACCATACTTTCAAATTTAGGAACCTGATTAAACCTACACAGATATCCTGGAAGGAGAGTTAAGAAAGCCAAAGTTAGAAAAGTGAAAATAAGAAACTAACTCAGTAGTCACTCTGCTCTTTTGTTCAGGGCTCATTTCAAAAAAGAAATGAAAATCCACTTGCAGGACTTCTATAGGAGATCTATTCTCTCCATGTTTCACACACATGATAGTAATAAGAAGCAACATAATGTTGTTTGCAAAGAGTGATGGCTTTAGAATTAGCGGTCCGCTATTTCTTTCTACATTACGAGAATTTCATGAAGACTGACAACTAGTTACCTCATGCACAGGCCATCTCTAAAGGATATAAAGCCTTCTTATAGCTCACTTTCAGTAATTGCTAGTGTGTCAAGTTCCTTAATGAAGAGAATCTACTCTGCATTTTTGGAAATAGACATGTCTGAATCAGATTTATCTGCATATTTAGTATTTTTTCGGTTCAATATATTTTCAGCATCTAACTTTCTATTTTCATTTACCAGTGCTACAAATAGGGTTTGAAACCTTTAATTTTCAAACATAAACAGGGAATGCCTCAAGGTCTAAAAGGATACAGCTTCTGGAAAGTTGATAATTTTCATTCCAGACAATCTCTGCTATGCATGCTTTGAAAGACGTCTGGGTTGGAGGTGAGAGATATTTTCTCCTGGATTAACTGTTGCATGAGGATTATCCAGTTAGAGAGGGGGGAAAAAGAGTAATTTATGTGTAAAGAATGAAGTAAGAAGGACCTGAAGTTTTGGCTGAGGTGAACATTTTGTGTTTCATATGTTGATGGAAACCGTAAGAGAGACTTCATCAACGGATTAGGGTATCCAGTCACTCTTATAGATGCTCATATAAATCATTCTTCTGCTGGCACAGAAAAACAAATATTGCCCCAGCTCTGTATTCAGTAGCTCAGACTGGTGGACTGTAGGACGTATTTGCATGTCTTCCCTTGCATTATTTCTAGTCTAGGTGTCACTTGGCGCAGACCAAAACCATGCCAAGGAGCACTCTAGCAATTAAACAGCACAGATGACCATCAGAGCTAAAGCTGGTGCCCTGTTTCATTTAGTGATGCAGGCATACTCTTGCAGTCTATCAGCTAAAGACATCCCAGAGTCCAAAAACAGTATTTCTGGTTTTGGGGGGAGCAAATTGAAAAAAATATATATTTCACAAGAAAAAGTAATAATGTAATGAGAGACAATGAGAAAAAACATGTGTGACTTAGAAATGGGAAACTAAAATTCAGAACATTCCCAGACTTAAAAAAGATATGTATATATTCTGGCAAACAAGCAGTGCTTTTGCAGATACTGGTTAATCCTTTTGGAAAGGGTTAGTTTGTTCTTGAAGTAACATGCATAAATTGTATGATACCAAGGGAAAACAAATCAAACACTGTAAGTACAGTAAAATTTAAAAGTCAGTTTTATTCACTCGGTAAGAAAGTCTTGATGAAGGATTTAGATGCTGACAGTGAGACTGATTGAAGATTTCTGCTTCAGTGGGCATTAAAGTTTCTTCCAAAAAGTTTGTTTTAGCAGCTCATGTCCTACCTTTGATATTGCCAAGAACAGCCTCCATCTAGACAAGGCCATGTGGTTGTATACCTTCATTCAGCCAGGACCTTTGAAGTATATGAGCCTTTGTCTCCTAAGATGCCTGGACGTAAGACACCTGCTCTAAGCTGGTGGCCAAAACCTTTCATGCTCACTGTGCCAGATTCTGTTTGTCCCCACATGAGATGATATGCATGGTGGTAGAAATTGGTTGGGCTAAAGAAAAAGTATTAAGGTGTTTGGTTCGTGGTATCATGAACCTTTGGGGTTTGGGGGGAGTGCATCCGTATTTTCTTTGGCCAAGAATATGCTTTTGAGTGTCCTGATTTTCTTCACTTACTGCCCTTCACATGCTGGAGCCATTTCAGAGCACACAGACTGGACAAAACTGAACTGGAAGATGAACTCCAGGAGCATACCTAATGCACTTCAGCTGCAAATGGCCAGTTGGTCCATGGGAGCACACTAAGGCTATTTCAAAGTAACAACGGCTGAAATGTGTACAGTGAAGATGCCAGGTCCTCAGGCATCAAGACTGCACTCTACAGATCTGTTCTTACTACTCTACAGAATTTGCTAATTCAGAAATAACTTGTGAGAGGCAGTGATTTGCAGCTCCTGCTGTGTTTGGTACTCTGGAAATGGGAGTTAGTGTGTCTCTTAAACATGATCAGTGCTGCTTATCTCAGGGTACAGTGGTTACCAGCTCCCAGTTGTGCTGACCATATTGCATGCCATTATGCTGTTTGTGATACTCATGCCAGAGAATCACAGCACAGTTGAGGATGGAAGGCACTTCTGGAGATTATCTAGTCCAACCCCACCGTGCTCAGAGCAGAGTCACCTAGAACAGGTTGCCTAGGACCATGGCCAGTTGGGTTTTGAATATCTCCAAGGATGGAGACCACAGCCCCTCTGGAAAACCTGTTCCACTGTCTGATCACTCTCACAGTAAAAAAGGAATTTTTTTTATATGTTTAATTAGAATTTCCTGTTTTTCAGTTTGTGCCCGTTGCCTCTTGTCCTGTCACTGGGAACCACAGAGAAGAATCTGGCCCTGTCTTCTTTAATCCCCTCCATCAGTTATTTATACACATTGCTAAGATCCCCCCTGCGCCTTCTCTTCTACAGCAATCACAACTCTCTCAGCCTCTCCTTGTATGAGAGATGCTGCAGTCCCTTCGTCATCTCCGTAGCCCTTTGCTGGACCCACTCCAGCATGCCCACATCTCCCTTGTACTGGGGAGTCCAGCACTGGACACAGTACTCCAGATGTGGTCTCACAAGTGCTGAGTAGAAGGAAAGGATCACCTCCTTCAACCTGCCTAATGCAGCACAGGATGCTGTTGGCCTTCTTTGCTCCAAGGGCACATTGCTGGCTGATTATAAATTTTTGTCCACCAGGAGCCCAAGGTCTTTTCTTCAGAGTTGCTTCCTAGCCTATTTGGCTCCAAGTCTGTACTGGTACATGGGATTATTTCTCCTGAGGTGCAGAATTTTGCACTTACCTCCGCTAAACTGTGAAATTTCTGTCAGTACCAACATGGAAGAGCAGCAGGGTGTAATAGTTTGAAAGCCAGACGAACCTCGGCAGTCCCTCCATGACATCCCAGATCCAAGCCCCAGGCAAGCAGCAAACCTCCACAGAGAGCAGGTTGGGTCGCCAGATGGAGGTCTCTGTTCCCTGCAGCAGGGAGTCTCCCCCAGCTATCACTTGCTGCTTCCTCCTGGTGCTGCTGCATGGCTCAGTTTCAGCCAGTTCAGGTGCTTCACTGGAGAGAGCTCCCAGCCCCTTGTCTACAATCAAGACACTGAATCTCTTCTGCAGTTGCAGATCTGCAGGTAGAGAGGGAGCCATCGTCTTTGTGCCAGAAGTCAGAAGCTTTGAGTTTTCACCGTCCTGGGATTCTCTACTTCCCAACCTGAGAAACACAGACTCTGTTTGCCCCTCCTTCAGTACCTTTGGGCTTTCAAGCTCATTTAGTTGCTCTTCAGGGTTTCAGAAAAGATCCAGTCAGTCTCCTTTTCATCATCTCTGATGCTATGCAGTCTGCTGACCTCCTGGCAACACAGCTCCTCTCTCCACCAGCACACACCTCCAGCAATCAAGGACTCCATCTCCCCCTGTCCCAGCCTCAGCAAGAGGCACCAGGCACATAACTGATCCCTGCTGTGAACATGCTTATCACACAGCAATGGATTGAAATCCTCACAAAGGCAAGTGCCGAAAGCTATCTTCTTCAAAAAAGGAGCAGTTGGAAGAATGATAACTCCATTATATGCTATATGCTTGGGAGAGAAAATACTGTGTTGTTCTCTGCCTTCCTTAGCTAGGAGAGGTCTATGCAGCTCCAGCAACCCAAGAGTGCTCTAATGGCCAGGAGGTAAACTGTTGTGTACCCTGGATAGTCTCTCTCCTTCTTTAAGCAACTTATCAAAAACCCCAAAGCCCAAATAAAGTAAAAGATTTAAAGACTGATTGGTTTCCAAACCTATTTATCTTACAGACTGCCAAGCAGTAGTGAGAGCTGAAACAAGGCTGGTGAAACGGCAGGAGAAAGAAAGGAACTGCCAGAGACGTTTGGTCTAAGGCAATCAGCTGAATCCAAGGTCCTGTGTGAGCCGCAGAACAGCTGTCCTAGCAGGTAAATAACTTATCTGAAACCATCTGATTTTGGTGATGCATTTTATTCAAGGATCATTTAATAATCTTGGATGGGAAAACCGATGGATTGTTTTCTATAACTTCTATCTAAGCATTTAGATTAAAGCCAAAGAATACTACTCTGCCCTTCTCTTTTGTGAGGATTTTGGGCATTGTTGAGGGCTGTGTCATTACTTTCTTTTAGAAGAATGTGTCAGTCTAACTTTTGAATATAATATGAACTTCCCCATAGGTCCTGGCTAGTCTATTTTGAGTAGAATAATTTGCAAGCATTTGGCAACACAGCAGAACACATTACTGGAAGCAGTGTCTCCCGAGAGAGTTCTGACAAGTGAAAGCAAAGGAGCAGAAAACAGTGAAAGCTGTGAAGCTGTTCTCATTTCATTCCCCTTGTCAGCCCACTGAATGGTTAGATCAACCCACTGAATACATCAAAAAGGATGATAACCTTTCACCTACTCATTCCAGTTCGCAGCAAGAGAAAAATTCTTTCTTGGAGGACAACTAGTTGTAAATCACAGAACATGCAGTATACAGCACTAAAAGATCTCCATACTATTCTGTCAGTAATTAACAAATCACGAAGAAGTGTTGGTAGAAATTGCTCAATGCTAAAAGTCATGACCTTTCCTTCATTGAACCAGAGGACCTCCTCAGCATGAGCGTGGCAGGAAAAGGAAATTTAAAGTTGCTTAAACATGATGACTTGCCCTACTACAGTATTCTCACTTTGTCCGGGTAAGAAGAAGAAGAACAGATGGCTAAGTAGATATCTTGGTCAAAGACTGACATGCTTCACCAGAGCTAGAAAAATAAACCATGTCAAGGAAGAATTCCTGGTGCTGAAACTCAATTTTTTGTTTTGCAGATTTCCTAGAATGGTCCCTGCCATTACTTTGACTAATTTCAACTAGCATTTTTCTTCATAAATTAGGACTACACCAAGGCCCATCCCAGCAGGAAGATCTGTGAAATGACCCTGTTTTGGAGGGCTTCTTAGATTTAATCATATGGACTTGGTATGTGTTATGCCAGTTGACCTCAATGTCAGTGTAGCATTGTTGAGTACACATAGTTTACTAGTATAGATCCAGCTAAAGGGCAAGTCCCTAACGACTTCTGCTAATACTTCACCTCAGTAAATCAGAGCAGGCATTGGAGGCAGTAGTTTGGGGCCTTTGTGGCATCTTTTCTTTCTTTAGAAAATAGTAAAACTCTTCAGTGCCTGAAACACTAACTGAGAGAAAACAGCATAGAACAACAATTAGAAATTTTCTACTAGGTAGCTGCCTAGTAAAAAGATGTAAATAGCAGAGTATGATGATGACCCTTTAGTAGTATGATGATTCTTTTGCGAGCTGAGAGAATCATGACTGTAAATTAGGTTCTTAGTCACTTTGTTGGTTTTATTTATTTTCACATTTAAATGGTGTAGGCTTTTCTAGTATAACCAGATAATGTTATTTTCCTTGAAGAGCAAGGATCTTGTCAATAACAGCGTTGTCCTGCAGTCCTTTTACATATGGATATGCCTTTTGGCAAGGAACAGTCTGTGCTTGAGGATCTTCCACTGACTTTTGTTCTAGTCATCTGGAATTAAACATTGAGACCTTCTTATAATATTTTCTGTTTAAACTGTTTTTGTGTTAAAAAAAATGTATTTTCAGACTCTATTGCTACAGAGCTTCAGGAGTTTTATTAGTAAGAGAGACCAAAAGAAAAATTCATCAAAGGATAATGGTTAGATGTCTTTCAATTTAAAAGAATATTACTGTTCCTAATAAAATTCATACTTCATCTATGCTTGAGTGGTGACAGATGGTTTTACTGATTACCATATTTCTTTACTTTTAGAAGTAAAGAAATCATAAATACTGAATTGTAGTATTACTTATGAGAGCTTGTTTCTTTAAAAAGATCATTAATTCAGTACTCATTTTATGATCAAGAAAAATGTCTATAATTACTGAAATAAAAAAAAAAAATGAAAGAGGTTACATCTTGGTAACTGTAGTTCTTAGAAAGGCACCTGAGGGTTTTTGTGAAGCTAAAGCTGAGTCTCCAGAAGCTGTGTTTTTCATATGGGTGCACAAGAAATTGTGCATATGGGGATGTTATTAACTATTTGTCATAAGCTCCTTCTTCTCTTCCTCCCTCTCCAGCCTCTAACCTAAGCAGTCTCTATGAGACCTGTGTTGCTGTGGTCTTTAGTGCTGCTTTTACCAGCTTTACATAACATCAGCAGTGCTAGGTAAGGGATTTGTGCTCCAAGTAAGGATGAAGGGTCCTGCTTGTAGGCCCAGTAACAGCAGGCCCCGACACAGAGGCAGCAATGAGTTGTGAGTCCTCAGGAACGTATCAGAGGGACTTGCCTCAGCACTCTCCACCCCAAATTGGTGAGGTGCACATCTGCCAACAGCGAGAAGTCATAAGCCTCTCTCTCGTGCTCCTGTCAGCCAGCAGGACAAACAGGTCCACAGAGACAAGGTAGCCACTGAATATGGTGTTGTGTCTGCTCTATTCAGGCTGGAGGAAAACCTCTTTGAAACCCTCAACAGGGTGAAACCCTACGCACTCTGGGTGAGGTGCAGGAGTCTCCTGGGTCAGGTGATACTCCTCGCTATTTACAAGAAAGAAATGAGCTAGGCTAAGGAAAGACCTGTAAATAAACATCAAGTGATTTTGTTCTGCCTGGTGATCGTGAGGAAGCAAGGGCAATGTTTCCTTACACACAGTAAAGCGATGAGATCCCCCCACCCACATTGCTATTTCTCTTCTACATACAAAGGATATGATGGATATGGGTTTTAAGGGAGAATTTGGATATGTTATATCCATCAAGCAGGCATACATAAGCTAACAAATATATTCTAATCCTTTAAATGATTGGTCTAACAAAAGGCAGCCTCTCTGCAAACTTTGTCTAGACAAAAAGATAATCATGTTCTTGGCAGTTCGACTGGAATTGAATGTATTTTCTCCTTAATTAACCACTTTAACCATATTTCTCAGCCTCTCTACAACAAGAAGGAGATTTCACTCTTCCGGGGATGAGTAGCAATTTATGTGAGGTGGCTTTTTCCTAATGGCTATGAGCTGCTTATTTATTTCAGTGGATAGTATTAAAGAATGTAATACAGATGAAGACAGGTCTCTGATGCAGTTTTTTTGGTATTTGCTTGTACTGTTTTTCCTTGAGAATATATTTACTGAGACACACTATTGCAGATTTATTACTGTACTTGGAGGGAAAATATGCCAAAACCAAATATATAAAAGACACAAAAGGGCTTTCAAATACCTGAAAAATTTGTTTGTAATTGTTTATATTTGACACTCTATAATATGCGTGTCAAATAAAATTACATTATTATGGAAACTTTAACTGGGGTGCCTGTAAAATTGTATTCTCTGATAATGTAAAGGAATTAAGTTATTGGATTGGACATACTCTGCAATCTTTATTTACATATTTACTATAATAATTTTTGCTCTTAATTTGATCAGTATTGGATTTGCATTGTCAGAAATTTGTATAAAAGGGAATAAGTACTAGAAAATACATTTCCTCTCACTTTTTATGCTGTTGGCTTCTGTAATCTTTGTGCAGACACATTTCCCTGTGGAATAAATTCTGCCTATGAGTGGAATTGTACATAGGCTATATCTATGCAGAGTTTGCTGCAGTAACAGCTTTGAATGAGGAACGTGAAGCATAAGTGAACTCTGTTCTGCATTTAATCATTACACCTTGTAAGAAATACATTCAAGTAATGCCCTTTTTTGTTTATCTGAGGAGCTAGGATTACAGAATACTAACAGTGTAGTCAAATAATCATACTTTTCAAAGTTTTACAAAGGTTTTGCTCAAAATGTCACTATTCAAAAAATGCAAACATCTTTACCTTTTTGACAGTTGCCAATATAAATCACAAAGGATTTACTAATTTTAAATATGAGTGTCCTCAATACCATACTGCAGGATTTTAACTGAAAATTATTTCTAATTACCTGGCCATGTGTGGTAGTTGATAGCAAAATATTTTGGGATCTTTATTTTTCTGCTAGCTGACATGAAAGAATCTTAAAACGCATTCCTATTAAGACTTTTCTATTGAGAAAACATTGCTTTGTAAATACACTTATGGCTGTTTTAGAAGTTTCCATTCTAACACAACCAAATATTTGAAATCTCACTCTTCACTGTTAGGTGGGGGAAAAAATCAACCAGAAAGTACTGGCAAGTAATGTAAATTATCTCTCTTTTCCAGCCAGAGCCTCTGGTCTTTTGGCAGACACCCCTGGCAGATCTAGTATACTGGATGCTCTGAGTTTCTTTTCCTGAGAATTTTGTTTGGTTTATTCTTCTGAATGGGAAATGGACACTGATGTTCCTACTTTGTATGATATTTTGGAATCTAATTTTATCTGAGATATTCAAATGGAAGCTCTTTGAGTATGGCTGTTTAAAAAAATTGCATCACACTTTTTCACAGAAAATTGGTTTTGATCAGAGTGCTGTGTGTGGAAAGTATTTGCCTACAAATGAAAATATCCAAATTCTAGCTAAACAAAACAAAACAAAACAAAACAACTTAGACACAGAATTTCTGTTTTTGAAGGATTTTTTTAAAAAAAGTGTCCTAGAACACTAGTGTCTAGAAAAAGTGTCTAGAAGTGTTCTAGAAGTGTTCTAGAAGAAAGGACACTCCATTTTTTGATTAGCCCTATTCGTAATAATTTTTCTCTATCTGAAAACTTCTAGTTGGGTGCTTTGCAATCTGATTGGCAACAAATAATGTATTTGACCTATAAGTTGTTCAGGTTGTAGTAATCAGAATGGTCTTTTCATCAACTCATAAAACATGACCAAACTGATACTGTCACTTATATTAGTCATGTCTTACCCAAACTGACTTGAAGAGGACTAATCAGATAGTAAGGTAACATTCAAGATGCAGAATTGTTGATTACAGTCCCTCTGAAAATTACTTGTTCACAAGTTTCTCAGTGAAATGGTTTTGCAAGTTCATTTTCTGCTCATTTGTAGACAGAGTTCTTGAGTGTTTGATCTTCAGGATGTATTATTCAGTTTTTCTAACTGTTCACCTTAATTATGGAGCATGCAGTCTGTTCATTAGGTGTGTGACTTAGTGAAATTATGAGCACTTCCTATAGGATAGCATCTGCTCCAGTCACAGGAAGGTAAGAGTAAGAGTACACTGGGAAAGATGGTAGCAAGCTGAGGCAATTTTACATCTTTGTCCCTCTTTCATGATAAAGAGAAATAGCAAAGCTTTTCAGAAGCTGCTGAGTTGGAGCTGAGCTGAGTGTCCAGATTCAGACCAAATTCTCAGAATTAGGTTCAGCTTCTTCTGGAAAATGTGCCCCTTTTCAGACACTGCAAGGGAAAAATCAAAAACCACAGGAATACAAAGGTCAACAGACTCTTTGAAAATCTTGACTATCATTTTCATGTATTTATTATGTATTAAGTATATCAGATCTAAGTGTAGCTTCATTCCCCTCAACTAAGGAAAGATCAGCCATTGTTGAGTACTCATGTTGTTTTCCATTCTAATGTCTATTACATTTCTGTAAAATATTGACGTCACTGCCAAATATTTTGTGTGGCTTTCTGAGTGTTTTCATATTTTTATACTACTTTGAATAACCCGTATTTTCACATGAAAGAAATTCTTCACAACCCTTTTTCCAAAAAGATGCAGTCATCTGAAGGCTCACAGAAGTGTAAATGAGGATGCTAAGTAACTGAAAATCGGATGTACTGAAGAGCTTCACAGATGAGTTGTTCGGTATTTGCCCAGCTCTAGCAAAAGTTTGTCAGCAGTTATGCTGCTCCCTAAGTGTCAAAGTAGGAAATACTGAAGAACAGAGAAGTCATCACCTGGACCCTCTGTCTTTAGATACAAAGATTATTTTGTCTACCATATTGTCTCTCAAAATAGCCTGTGGCATGGAAGACCATAAAACTTTCTTGCCCTGTTTGGCTAGTTCTTGGTAGAATGAGATATTAGAAGAATGGCTGTACTATCTGTGACCACACATCTAACTTTCATTATATCCTGTCTTTGGTACTAGCTTACTTATAAGAGATGCTGAAGGGAAGACTACAAGCACAAGGTATGCATACGCTATTCTTTTCTCTGCTGTACTTTCTGAGCTTCTGGCAATCCATGAAGCCAGAAGTTGCAATTTTAATAATTCTTTTTCTTCCATGACTTTGTCTGACTACTTCCTATTTCCATTTATCATGTGTTGTGCAAAGAAATACTTACTTGTCTTGTTAAAGAATACCGTCAAATGGTTTCACTTAATACCCGCTACTCATTTTTCATCCATTCATGATTTTATATATCACTGTCATATCTCTCAGTTGTTGGTTTTCCAGGCTGGCTAGCATTCTAATCTGTTTAACCTCTTCTTGTATATATATCATGCGATATCTTCGCTTATTCTTGTAGTCTATTTTTATACCTTCTGTACTCTTACCATATCTTCTTTTAAGATGAAGGGGAGGAGGAAAGAATGCACAACCAGAACTGCACCAGTTATTAACTAACTTTCTTTCAGAGCCTTTGGCAAAGGATTTTGGTAGTCAAAGTCTGCTATGCTGGCTGGATCATGCTTTCCCACATGTCTTCTGACTTCCTCAAAATTTCATAATAAATTTGTGGCTTCTCCCTGTAAAAATTGAGGAAACCCTTTCTCTGCCTTTCACTATGTTTGCCTGGCTTCATTTACTAGTTTTATCATTCTCAGTAGTTTCAAACAGGCTAATTACTATGGAAGTCAAGTTTACTCTGCTGTAGTACCCTATGGAGCCCTTTTGAAAATACGGTATTTGCCACCTTCTGTTACTCTCATACTGGTATTTATTTAAGAAAGAAGTTACATAGCACAGGGCATAGTTTGGCAGTTTTACATTGGATTTCCTTTGGGATATTTAGGCAAATATGATTTGGTCTTGACAATCTGCTGCTACTTGCTTTGCCAGTTTGTTCTAAAACCTTTTCTAATGACATTTTTTTTGAGATAGTTCCTCTGACTCATCCTGAATAAGAAAAAGTTTTAGTCTGGGAACATCCTTGTGTTCCTCTAGAGGGAACATTGATGAAAATTTTGTTTTTCTACTGTGACCTCATCACCACTCAATTATCTTTTTAATCCCACTTGTATATTTACCCCTCCCACTTAGAGGTAGTCTGCACACATCTGTTACCAGGGCAGAAATGTTGGTCAGGGCACAGGTAGCTATGGAGGTGGCATATTTACTACTCCCAGGGGCAGTAGTATAGTATGTGGTGGAAGATATTGCTCCTAAAATGTGCACCAGTAGCAGGAAGAAACAAGTGAACTCAGCTAAATCTCGCCTCCTTTCCCACAGCCTGACTGGCCCAGTGGGTGCTATTGTGGCAGACAGAAAACGCTTCTTGCAAGAAGAGGTGGAATTGTGGGTACGTGGTTGCCCTGCCGGTATGAGGTGAATAAGGGTCTCAGGGCTTTGGGGGAAGCCTGTGCCAAAAAAGGAGCAAGGAAGAAGAGATCCAAAGAAAGTTTTAGCATTAGGAGGTAGGGAGCAACCTTTGCTCAGACTACCCCACCCCAAATGAGTACCCACTTTATACTTTTACTTTGTCCCACAGCCAGAACCTGATTCCAAAACCTCTCTGACTCTTCCCAGTCCCTCATTCCCTAGAAGACTTTTTTTTTTCCCTTTCCCACAGAGCTGCAATTCCCTCTGCTGCAATTTCAGTTATGTTGTTCCTGTAATCCTGAATGGAGCAACATTTACCTTTACTTGCTCATCAAAGCAGCAATGTGTGGCTTCTGTAGGGTTGTGCAGTTTAGGAACACATCTCTTCTTGTGTTACCTGGGTGGGCAGTTACACAAATGGCTAACTCCAACTACTCAACAGCATGTGCTGTGCACATTCATCTGAACGCAGACCTAACAAATGCCTTCTTTCATCTGCTGGTCACAGCTTAAAGACAGCTGGGTTCTAAAAGGGTCATTGGTGAGAAATTACTCTGTTTTGTCCCTTCCTCTAAAAGCAGAATCTTTGCTTTTGTAAAGGAAGCAAAACATTTCAATCGGGAGCTCATTCATCAAGGATGGACCGAGCAGCTGAACTCATTAATTCATAAACTTAAAAAACTATAGCCAGTTAAATAGGCTACTTGAATAAACACCCTCATTAAATATCCTTAATTAATGGTCTTCAATGTCAGATAAGACCTTGCTTAGCTTTTGATGTTGGCAGCTCAGTTTGGAAAGAGAATGTGCCATATAGCACAGTCAATAAGCCTGGCTTTGCATGTGGCCTTCTGTAGACCACTGACATATTGTTTTCTCCTTTAGTTTTTCCTCTTATCCTTTATCTATTTAAGAGGGGCTTTATTTATTACTGGATTTACTTCTGACAGAAGTTTGCTTCAGTTAAGCAGCTTTTGGTGTGGAATCTCATACTGGGTGTTAGAGCAAAATGGTTAGGTAGAATAAGGAAAAGGTAGTTTTTGGGACATACAATAACTGACAATTGCCTAGATATTGCATATGAGAAGAGCTTACTGTGGTTGTGTTCTGACACTGAGGAAAAATAGGATTCAGTAAACAAGTCTTGTTTTGGGAATAGCTGCAACATGAAAATACCTGAAGTTGCTGACTTTGTGGATCAAACCCTTATTAAAAAATTAAAAGATTTGATCTAGGATAGGCTTGACTGGATCACGCTTTTCCTACACACTTACTAGCATGATGAATGTCTAGACTGGGTACGGATTTCCACTGCAGGGTAGCATAGGTGTGCTTAATAGTAGCCAATTCAAATACTATAGAGGTGCCATGGGGCTTATGAGAAGTTTGCAGAATTATCTGAGCAGCAGAATAAATGGTGGATACTTTGATCAGGCTCGTCTGCACTAGAGGACCAAGAGGTGATTGGCACCAATACAGGTAAGCGGTCTTGATATGTAGGCACTGCACTGCAGTAACAGCAATACCATGATTTTTCTGTGTTTAGGTCAATGGATTCTTGAGTGTTGTTGGTGGTTGGGAAATATAAAAAATTTCCTTTGTAGCTTGGCAATGTGAATTCTGACAGGAAAAGGGTGGCATTGATATAAGATCCCTGCAAACTCCCTAGGTAGAAGTGGTCTCTGTAAATAGTTGGAACTGATTAGTCAAAGTGCAAGACTAATGCATTGATCCAGGAGCTTGTTCATATTGCCCAGCTGGATCAGCTAATCAGCCACTGCTTTATATGTAATTTGCCTGCAAAAGAAGTGACATTATGTGTCTTGATATTCGCCAGAGCTGAATATCTATTTAGATCAGCTTGTACAGTTTGCAACTTTTTCTCAGGAGTTTAGGTGATGTATTAGAGCTTACGTGACCCATTTCTTTCCTACTGTCAAGAGGCAATCATGGATTCATTTACTTTTCTCCTATAATAAATTTAAAGTGATACTATCATTCTACAGATTTTACCATCTTAATTTATTAGCTGTTCACTTGGAAGCACAGAAATTGCTGATCTTATCAAAAAATATTGGAACTTACTAAGCAGGAAGCTCAGAGAATTTTTTCATTTCAATGCTGCAGGAGCTGGAAGTTAATAATCTTCACCTCCTCTAACGAAAATGAAAACGTTCAGGCATTAGAAAACCACTTGCTCTATTCTTCACCATGTGATATATGCCGCAGGGACTGCATCCTCTGCCCAATAAATTGTAATTAGATAATTCTTACTTATATAGTTAGGAAAAAGCCGTGTTAAAAAAATCAGTACAAAGAACATCCTCTCACTAAGACAATTGTGTGGGGGGAAAAAAAGGCTGCCAGAAAAAGCACTTTGCTGGTCTCACTTTGGAATATGTGAAGTTATGAACTATAGTTACCAATTTGGCAGTTAAGACAGAGTTGCATAAAGTAAATTGAAATAGGCTGGAGATACACACCAGCAAGTGATTCTGCTGTTGGGGAATCAGTGTAAGACTTGCAGAGATGAGATGCCAGCCATCTGATGATTTGTCAGTGCTGGCAGAGAGGCAGGATCATGACAAAAGTGTGCACTCGAATTAGTCTCTCACTGTGCCTGAGTTATCAGTAATGGAAGAATTTAGAATAAAAGCATCCTTGCTTGATAATATCAGAGAATCACAGTCAGAGACAATATCTGAAATGGAATTAGTTTAATATCCTAAGTTGTGAGAGGTATTTTAGATCTGAAAATTGAGGCAGTTAAGCCGTGCCAGTCTTTAACATACCTGTTTTAACATTTTCAGTAACTGAAGACTAAATATTCCCTTTTCAAAGGAGAGCATGTGATAGAATTCACAGTTTTTTAGACACCTGTTTCTGTTTGATCTACTTGCTTTGTAGAGCCAGTGTCTCATCTGCAACTTTTCTGCTTTATTTCTGTTCAAGAAGGACACTCAATCCAAAAAAAAAAAAAAAAAAAAAAAAAAAAGAAAAGCCCTAGAAAATCCTCATTTTAGTCAAAGCTGTGACACCCTGCATATAGGTGCTGATGACAGAAACAACAATCTCAGCATAAAAGTAGCATTAACTGAGAAGCTCTAAGATTCTGCACAAAATGTTTTGCTTGTTCGCAAATCATATGTCCCTCTGGGATATCCAAGCATTTTTAAAGGAATAAACCAAGAGGGAATGTGTAAACAAGTGATTTAAAAATGAAATGTCAAAATGTTTTTATTGAAAAAAAATCAAAACAAATAAATTCTGCTTTTCTTAATGTATTCTTTGTTCTTCTCTGTTTGTGTGATATCCACACTTGCACAATTTAATGAAAGCAAAATGAATCCCAGACAATTTTTGTCTTCATTTATTCTACATCTATATCTAAAGCTCTGTCTATACCTCAATAGTTTCACTGAGCTCTAATGAAAACTTCTGAAAGCCAGTGAATAATTCAGGGATCTACAGAAGGAATAGAAGCCCTTGATTTGATGAGAATTCCCAGAGACTGGGATGCTGTGTTATCTCCATCTTGCGGGATCTGATCATCTGACCTCTAACTAGAATTCAGTTCTGGGGTGCTGAAAATATTTTCTGAAATGTTGACAGTGATTTGCTGGTTGTGTGGTCACTAACTTATACTAAGTAGTGAAGAGCAGCACATTGCTTCTGTTTCTGCCTGTATTATCCAGACTGTAGTTACCAGATGAACCCCTTTTCTTTTCTGCTATCGTAAGAGAGGATCTTGGCAGCCTCAGTTCAAAACAGCTTAGCCACAAGAGCTAACAGAAAAATCATTTCTGCTCATCCTAATCAAGCTGTAATCAGAACAGAGATACTGGGATTTGCCACAAGGCTTTACAGAGTTGTAATTTACTTTCCACAATGCAGAGAAAACTGTTAGTCTTCTCAGCCTTTCCATCTGATCATACATTTGATATGAGATTTCTTTAAAATGTGGAAGAAATATCTTATAAATCACTCTGTGACGTTTCAGCCCATATCCCTTATTAAAAACTGTATATTTTCTTTTAATTTGTTCACCATAAGAAAGCATCAAGATTGGCAGTGTTGGATACCTTGAAAGGCATTTGCTAAGATCAAAGAAGTACTGATATGCCCCATGTTGGCTGCTTTTCTAACTGTAGAGACTACGAAGAGCTTCACATCCTTAGGTAGCTTGCTTCAATTTACACCAAAACCAACCTTAAAGTAAAGCAGTATTTCAAATGGGCCAGATGTTTTCAAGACCACAGTGGCAAGGCTATGCTATAAGTTTTTTTAAGATTGCTACACTTTGAAATTGTAGGACACTCATGAACAATTCTTTATGATCATTTAATCATCCCATAGCTGCTGTTTAATGGGACCAATTTATAAATGGAAGGATTGGATGACAAAACTCGTGCTTAATTATGTCTACATAGACTCAAAACTGTCCCCTTCTAGCTGATTTCAGATATGTAGTGACTTTTCAATAAACAGACAGCCATGTTTCAGATTAATGAGAAAGCATGCTCTGCACAGGCTACTGATAATGAGATGTCTAAAGCTATCTACTGCCTTCTCTCAGAAACATGGGATTGACACATCATGCTTACCTAAAATAGTAATCATTGTCTCTTTTTTAGTTTGCATTTACTTCTTAATGTGGTCATGCTGATCACTGCGTTACAAAGTAGAGATATCCAAACCATCTTGGAGTTAATCTGGGCACTCAAAGCAGTTAAGCAATAGATCTCAAACCCTGTAAGAAGATCGCACAGTTCCAAGGAGACTAAATCAGTCTGGACATGCCATTGCAGCCTGACTGCTTCTTCTGCCCAGGATTATTTGCTCCTAGTGAGATAAAACACTCCATGCTGCATTGTTGTCGGCAGAAACAACAAACATAAATGTGCATCAGTAGTAAAATAAACGGCATGATTAAACAGAAGGGATAAATGGCCACTTGTACCTATGTATAAGTTTGATATTACACTTCTTTCTTTTTAGCTGTATCTCAGGAACAAAAAGAACTTGGCTCTAAGATTATAAATTGACTGAACTCTGTAAGGCAATAAAGTTTAATCAGTACTTACTCTGTACAATTTAGTCTGAATGCATTAGGGTTGCTAAAATTGCTTTGACTGTAGTTAAGCCTCACTGCCTCAGCTGAACTGAAATTAAACTCAGACTGCCCAGAAAGTAATAACTTTACTCTGAAAGGTACTGAAAAAAATAAAATTAAAATTAAATACCAAACAAACACTCCTCTTACAGTTGCTTTTTTACCTCTGTTACACAACTTTGGGAATGAGCAGTTACATCTGAGGGAAAAAAGAATTACTGAATAAGAGCTTAGCAACTGAAGTGCAAACCTGAAGGACAAACTGAAGTGCATTTGGATCACAGCAGTTACAGCTGCTGCCATGCTCCTGATCCCTCTGTAGTTTCAGAGTTTTCCTTACCCTTCTTGGACCTTTGATTGCTCATGTAGCTTAAAAATGCATTTTTCCCCTCATCATGGTACTGTAAAAATAAGCTTTTACAGAACTTCGAATAAAAAATAAAAATTTCAAATTTTTCTTTTTAATTTAAAATTGAAATTATGATCTCTCTCCCTAAAATAGCAAGCCAAAGAACCAAACTGTTTCTTAGATATTTTGAAATGCTGTCATTTCAATGTTGTGAAAATATGAAACTGATGTGTTTGAGAACCTTACTGTTGACCCCACCTCCCCCAAACCGCCGAGCGGCTAGGACAATCCCTGTCTTGATGTGCATGACATCATTGACATGCAGTTAATCTTGTGCTGGTTTAAAGAATTGGGCCCTGACCATTTCAGGGAATTTCACTAGAAATTTCCTAGTTTCATAGCTAGGAAACTTACTGCATAAAAAAAGAAGTACATTTTTACATCCTCCAGTTTTTATAGAAGACCTCCAGATAACATGAGGAACAGACTGGATGGTTTTTAACTGTGACTTTTAACTAATGCTCCTCTCAAATGAAATATGATGTTAAATACCCATAATGAAAGCATAAGATATTCAGAAAAGTGGAATGGCCAAAGGTGATTTCAGAACAATTATTATTCAGGGTTTTTTTTCGCTTTGTATCTTTGTATATATCTCTCTACATATCTCCTATATGTATCTTTTTTATATATCATTATATATATCTTTAGGTAGCTATAAGCTTTTATATATTCTTATACATATCTATATCAAGATCTAATACTATTAGTTGGAATAAAAAAGGAAAGTCTTCATAATATCATGAAATTTTGTGGAACCGAGATCATTTGTATGTGTATTTTGCCATTTGTATTTTGCTTAAATTATTGATACTTTTTGATAGGTAAATGAATGTTAGTTAGTTCTATTTTGTATATTCCTACCACAAATACTGTGTGCACTCTTCTTATAAGCCAACTGTTCCAATTTCAAAACAAACAAAACAAAGAAAATTTAGATTCAAATGAAAGCTTTATTTATGCCTCACGAGAATGTTGACAAATAGAGAACAGAAAAGATTAATACTTCCAGTGAAGTGAGTAGTACTGGAGTATTTAGACTTGAGACGTAGACATTTAATATTTATCAGAATAAGGATGGAAAGCACCATCTAATTACTTGGCTGTACCTGTTACATTATAATACGTTTAGCTGACTGATTTTTAAGGAGACACCAAACAAACCACTGTGATCACACAGTTTAAATTCCTGCACTGCTCATGAACCTCACCAGAGCACTACTGCAGACAACACAGGGTTGTTTGGAGGGAAGGATTTTTTTTTGTTTTTTGAGGAGCAGTGACTTTTTTTAGAAAGATACACACTTTAATGTACAGACTTATAACGGGCGAAAGCAGCTCATCTTTAAGTAAGTTATTCCAATCTTGATTGCAATGACTAGATCTATATATGTATATATGAATATATATGAACACATACCTGTATACATTATAAAAAGACAGGCACACATACACATCTACTACCTTTCCCAATCTGCCTAGTTTCATCTTCTCCCTTTGTATGTGGTAGTGCTTGTCTGCTGGATCCAAGCAACCACTGTCCTCCAGAATCTTCTCTTTATGCAGATGCATATCGACTGTAGCCAGCTACTCTCTTAACTATCTCTTTGATGTGTTGAGCAGCTTGAGTTTAGAATCTATCCTCTAGGCAATTTTCTCAGCACTCTAATGATATTCAGAACTCGTTTCTGAATCCATTGGCATTTTCCCTCACCTTTTCTTTAAATGTCGACATCTGGGAGAATGCAGACTTCTAATAATGGTCTCGTTAATGATACGTACAGTGAGAAATACAATTTTCTTATATATCTCAGGAAAATAGTCTTCCTCTTACTTGTGGAACCTCCATAAGAGCTTATATTCAGTTTTTAGTCTCTCATGACTCAAATAACTTTTTGAGTCATTCCATTCTAGGATACATTCTCCCATCTTGTTAATATGAGCTATATTTTTGCATAGTCTTACATATATGATCTTGCATTTTTCTGTTTCATATTCAACTTATATATATTTACAAATAGTTATTATGTATTTATGCATATTTTACCTGCCTTTAATATTACATCAAATCACATATTCTGTAAATTTACTTATGTCTTCTTTCAAATTATTTTACTAAAATCAAGAGAATTTGGGTCATAAATCTAGCTAAAATACTATTAGATATTCCACAACAGATGACTATTTTTCCATGTTTGATTAAATACATTTAATATGTACTACATCAATTTTGCATTATACCATTTTCATTAGAATATGATGCAGTGCTAAGACAGATGTTTTGCAAATGTGTTGGTTTCACTTTCATCACTCCTGTTTGTAGTTTCACCTTTTATCACTATTAAGCTTTACAAGATCTTTTCACTCTAAAATTATCTTGACTGGCATTATCATTTATTGCTTGCTTCTCACATCAATTTTTTTCCATTGCTTTATCTGGGATCAGTATCAGTCTAACAGGATTCAACACAAAATGAACATGGAAAAGGTGAAGTCGTACACTTTCACAGCTGAACCGTGCACAGACTTCTTTCCATGGCCAGCTCACTCAGAAGTCCTTCATTTACTGATTACACAGTAAGGACAAGAAAGACTGGTGAAATAGACTGGAACTGACTTGCATTTTCTCTGTTATAAAACAGTTTACCATCAATGATACCACTGACATCAACTGAAACTGAAATAAGCACAAATTTAATAAATCCCTAAAAATAGACAAAGCTATGCCTTCTGTGAAAATTTTTTTTTTCCAGTCAGTATTTATACACATTTGTGGCATCTATGGAAATCACTGATGTATTTTAATGCTAAAATGGACTACAACAGTGATTTTTAATCCTGAACAAATTAACTTAAGATCAGCAGTTAATGAGTTAAAACTAATGACTTGGGTCTGAAGTAGAGCACATATGTATCAGAGAGACACAGAATTTCCATGTAATGTTAAAAAGTGATGGAGACTCATTCACATCCTTTGGTAAAGTGCTCCTGTGTTTAATTATCCCCACTATTCAGGTCTTTGTGCCTAGGCTCCCATGATAGTTGGTATACGGACCCGGGGTATGTGTTTCCACTTGCAGCTGTACACTGTTCTCTGGATCCTTCCTCAACTCTCCTGCCCAGAATAGTATGGTGGGTTGAGCAGCTTAGCGTAGGGATGAGTCAGCTTTATATCTTTTACACAGGTGAACATTGAAGACGAAAAATTATGGGTCTGCACCTTATTAGGGGTAACTGTAAACAGTGTGGGGAGCAAGGTTATATTAAATCCCAGGCAGAGCACTATAAAATGCTCTCCTCAGTGCAATCTTTCATACTGATTACTGAAACTATGTGATATTTCTCTCCACGATTGTTTCTTAGAATTTGATTCTTGCTTGCTCACCAACATTCAGAACGTGTGCATGGGGAGAGGATGTCCATATCTTATTTATTGTATGCGAATCTACAATTATTCTGAGACAAAAGAATAGAGATTGAAGTAAACACAGATAGGTGTATCAGGATAACGTATCAGTGCACAAAAAACATGAAAAAAACTAAGCCATGGCAGCTTCTACTTGCATTCATAAATTTTAGCAACCCTATCATTAGGTGATTTACTAACCTTTTCGGAAGTCTTGTCTTATTTAATAAATACTTTGATATTTGGTCCCAGAGAGTTATGACAGCAAGTTGCATATTTGTTTTAAAGCATTTAATTATCGTTGAGAGCAGCTGCTTGAGGATTTGTATGAGAATATAGAATCCCTTTTAGATCGTAAGCATCATTTGCTTCCTTGGGAGCCAAAAATTCAGTAGAAAGTTATCTATGCACTTGCTTGTATAGTTTTATACAGCACACTTATACTGCTTATTATCTGAAAGACATTAGGTTATGAATTAAGCAGAGATGGGAAATAACTTTATAAAGATAGCTGCCTCAGAGTAAAGGTCTTGCACATCTTCAGAGTTCTTGTTGTTCAATTTGCTTATATGGATTTCCAAAATTTTAAGCCAAATAGATGGGGAAAAACTTAAAAAACCTTTTCTCTAAGATTATGTTTTGCCCACATACTCTCTGATAAAAAAAAAATGTTTAATGAGCTTCTGTCAAATCCTCTGAATTTTCAGTATTTTATTCTTTTTAAAAAACTGAGGAAAGAGTTGAGATAGTCTCAGTAACCATAAGTTAAGTGATGTTGATTTTGCCTTACTTTTTAAGAAATTCCTTAAAATAAATTAAGAAATATTTGGAAAATATATTTTTAGGAGAAAAAGTTAAACTACTTCCTGTGTAAGAATAGTGTTCATTTGGGGTCCTTTCACAGAATCTTCAATGTGTGGTGTGAAAGGCTGTATTTCATAGTTGATTAGGAAACATATCTTTCATTTTAATTATGGAACTAATGTGCATGGGAAAATAAAATTAAATAAAAAATTTAGATGCATGTAACATGTCTGTATTTTTTGTAGGTTGTTTCCTAATTTGTGAAATACCTGGCCTCCCTTGAAAAAAACACCTATACTTGAGGACTTGTATCAAACTTCCACAGCATTAAACAAGTCAAAAAGCAATCTCAGCAATACAGGGGACCAGAAATATCCTTAATATATACTCACTTGGGGGAGTATTTTCACTTGTATTCTGACAGTTTTTCTCCTTCTAATCCAAACCCTTAGCTCCAACATTATGCTTAAAATATAAGATTCAATGTGTTTCTTCTTCAAATTATATACACTAACCCTAAGTTGTCATTTTCTTTACATCTAAATCAGGCCAGGCACCATGGACAAAGATCAAATTTCTTATTCCTTTGAAATTAGAAACCTTACAAAAATTTCAGTCTCTGTGTTATGATACCACATAAAAGTACACACTCAAATGTATGTAGAGAACTCACAGTTGAAAATTAGCTTATTTTCCGTCTATTTCTTTGCTCATATTTATTCATTTATGAGATAAACAGAATTCAGAATCTTTGGAAAATATAGCTTCCTTCTTAAGATTTCTAGTACAGTCTGGGGAATCCTGAACTGCTTCCATTCTGGCAAAACTACCATTTGCTTGGATAAGAGGTATGTAACAATTTTGTGATTGACTTCTATTGAGAAGCAGTGGAATGGCCACTTGATGTCTCAAATCTTTAAGCACAAACCTCACTGCTTCCATAAGCCACTCAGGCTTAGCTATAGGATTCTTCAGTATAGTTAGTCTTGCTATATAAGATTCATTAAAACGGAAATCTCTACACTTTCATCATCAGATTGGATCATCAGATCCTTAGGGCATTTTTTTCAAATATGGAACATACAAATGACTTTTAGGAAAGAGATTTTTTAGCACAATTGTTACGAAGTAACAATAAGCTAAAACATAAGAAACATATAATTGACATAATAAAATATGATTATGTATGTGACGTGTGGTCCTGTATATGACCAATGAGAAATCAAATACAAATTCAGACAAAAAGGAAGAGCAGTTTATTTTCACCATGCTGTTTTATTTTGCTATATCATTTTATTTTTCAGTCTTCACTTCCAATTCAAGAAAGCTTCAATATTCAGAAAAGTACTATCACTGAAGTCAATGGAGCAAGTCTGCAAGTGGTATTTGCATAGTTTTTTTCCAGCCTTTATACATCAATCTATTTTCGTCCTGTACTGCAGTTTGCATTTCTTCCTTTCTCAGGGATATTTCCAGAATCTCAGATGACTTTTCCCAGCATGGCTCCAAAAATCAGATAGCATCATGCAAATACATTGCCCAGAGCAGAAGGGCCTGTGCTGAGGAAGTAGGTGTAATTCACATGCCCGGCTGCAAGTATATTACCAATCTCACCAGGACAAACCCTGAGCTTTCCATACCGGCCAGACTCTTCAGATGAGTGATGTGAGCAAGCAGAGAGCTCTTGACATATCTTCTGTTTTGATGTGTGTTATGACCCACAACTAGAATGAATTCTCCAAAGACCATTTGAGTCTTCCTTAAATTTTCCTTAAAAGCATGAGTTTCCAGAGCAATAGGTAATCACTCCTGTCTTGACTACACAAGGATTTCTTGTACCTTTAGTTTAATGCATCTAATACTAGCCTATGTTGGATCTATGATTGGATAGACTGTGGCTCTAATCTGGAACATGAATTTTCATGTCAGTGAGTTTTTCATTCTGCCAACCAAATGGATGATACTGAGGATGCACAGGACTTGTGCAGTTTCTTATAACCAAGAAAGATGGGGGTTCCAAATGGGAAAATTTTAAGTAAAAAAAAAAAAAAAAAAAAAAAAAAAAAAAAAAAACAGTAGTAGTAGCATTTCTCCAAGGAGATAGAATTGTGGAATGCGCCACTAGGAAAACAAGGGACATTACCGTGTTTTAAAATGTGTACATTTCTGTAATGTCAGACTGTTTTCTCTTTGTTTGGCTTTCAAGAGCATGCAAAAGTTTTTCACCTCTTTTCCCAGAAGCTCAAAAATTTTACAGAGAGGTAAGAAGAGCACCAACCATTATTTGTTCCTTCCCACTCCCAATAGAGAGTTAAATAACTGAGAAAAAATGGCAGAGAAAAGGCAGGGAAGACATAACTCTGTAATCTGCAGCGTCCTGTAGAATGGGGGCCAACAAAAAGAAAAAGCTTTCTGTCACCAGCTTTATGGCTGATTTGTAACATGTCTTTTCATGCATAGATGTCAGTATGATGAAAGATCTTCCAGGCATGCTCTCTTCTGTGCTTCTCCAGAGATATGCAGCCAGGAACCACACAGTATTTAAGGTTTTTTGTTAGATTCTATCATCTAGTACAAGGCCTCTCTACCCAAGGAAAAAATTGAGTAAGCGTCAGAGGGTCATGATTACCCTACATTTTCAGTGTTAAATGAAAACAGAATAAGAGAGTAATGCAATACTCAATGTAATAATAGCATAATAAAAGATGAGTTTCACTGGATAAAGTGCCTTATGTAAGGTTTCATGAAGGAAATAAAAATTGCCTGGGACTATTTCCAGGCACTAAGGCCAACTGACCTAAGAGGCCCCTGTCTATGCTGATAAACTTGATTAGCATCCAAAACAAGATAGCTGCATGCAGACAGTAGGACTTTAGAAATCGTCTCTGGACAGCTCTAACAAACAAACCATGCTCAGGAATTGTTCTTGGCAAGTAATACTTGGAATGGGCCCAAACTGTGCCCAGGCACTTTCCGGCATCTTTCTAGCACAGGGAGTTGTGCTCCAGGGACCAGGAATGTGCCTCTGCACATTTGAGTCTACTGGGACAGATACAGCCTGAGTGTTTGAGAACTGCTGCTGAAGCTGAGGTTGTCAAACTGTGCCGGAACTGGTTTTAAGCAGATTAGATGCAGTATTAAACAGTCAGAAAGACCTATATTTGAAAAGGAAATGGTTAACAAATGCATGGAACAATTATCCCATGCAATTTTTTAATATAAAAGAGAACTTGTTTTTGTCCAGTTCCTTGGAAATTCATATGACAACTAATTAAGGGGTGTGGGGACAGTGGGGGCAGGGGTGTGCATGTGTCTGTGCTTGTGTTCAGGCACACATGGGGATTGATGTGGACATCAATCTCATTTCAAAGTAGTCCTAAAATCAAATTAACAGTTTGTCATTTTGTCTACCTGATGTTCAGTTAAACCACCTCTGCTACATCCAGATACCCAAGCTGACATCTCTTAAATACTGATTTATTTACTACATTACATATGTATGAATCAGAGAGGCTGAGGCATGAGTTGGCAAATAAAACAATCCCAATGCTGTTGTTTGTATAAGAGCCCCATGATTTTGGTGGTGGCCCAGTTTTCTAGATCTGAATGGTTAAGTTTGGCAAGTCTGCCGGCACGGCACCCCTTTACTGGGGTATGGTTTATTACTCCTTGACTCTCAATAAACTGAGAGAAAATTAGTGGTCTAAACTCTTTCGTTAGCTTTTTAGGGTTGCAAGTACTCATTGAGAAACAGACAGAATCTTTCCAAAGCACAGACACTTCAGGGGAAAAAACAACATTGATGACTGCTTGAATTAGTGGAAGGGACTTCTGGATGTCTTTCTTCTCAGTACTTTTCAATTAATAGCTAGCCATAAACTAGAGATTAATGAGGGATGCAGCTGGAACAGCAAAGAAATAACATAATTAGGGCTCTGAATTTAAGCATTCACAAAATGGCATGGAGATACTGTACACTTTTATTTTAAATAAGGCAAATTAGATTTCTTTTCTAACTGTATTTCTTTAGGATTCTAAGATTTGTGATGTGGAAACACATTTGAGAAACCACTCTCTCTCTCTTTCTTTCTCCCAGGTGTCCATTAGATCTAACAGTTGTTCTCTGTGGTAATAAGAGTTCTTAAAACCTGTTCCTTTTACTTCATGACAGATTCCTCTGGACATGTTTAACTTAATGCTCTATATGACAAAATTGCTAAACATGAAAGGCTACGTTTAAGAAACTTGGCACCTCAGATTGTGCACCAGAATTACAACTCTTAAAAATGGTTTTGCTAATATTAATTGGCATCCAAATTTTTAATTGGTTTATTAGTTGTTACTTGGTTTACCAGTTTTAAATGTCTAGTTGTAACTGTGCTCCAGACACTTGTCTGAAAAAATTTCAGTAAGCCCTACTCTCACAAAATGGTGACCCAGAAGTTTGCCAGACTTTTGTAATAAAACAATGAGGCCAAGTTTGTTTGCAGAATAAGCACACAAAAACAAAACCTGTCATTTGAAATGGGTAAACAAAGCCCAACATTCTTTCCTCTTTTTCATGTGTTACATTCTGCATCTTAATGTGTGACAGTAACTATTTTTATGTGCACAAACAAATTTTACTTAGTGTAATCCATTTGCCTGTGTATGTCAAAAATTGCACTTTATGAAATACATGTTATAAAATTTTAATACTAAGTGAATGTCTTTTTTCACTAGAAACATCAGCTTATGACACAGATCAGTGGTGTAGGGTCTGAAAAAGATCCCTCTTAGAATAACCAGTACAATGGTATTACATACGATGGGCAGTTCTCTCTACACCATGGGTGTCCAGAGGGGCAGACTGGATGGACTGTAACATTCACTGCAGAAAACCATTAGGTTTGAGAACATGAACAGAAGGCTGCCAACTTTCCTGTCTTATCAACAAAGAAAGAACTTCAAAATAAGAAAAGCTGAGGGAAAAATTAGTCAGAACACTTACGAGTAAAATAAAAATAACTGAATAGCTGAAAATGTTTAAAAGAGTAAAATGTTTTTAACAATGAGACATGTCATTTTCTTAAAAAAATCCCTTTCTGCTCAAACATTGCACTTATTTTGTACTAATCATTTAGTCACTTTTCTCAAAAAAACCCACAAATTGTTGACAGTGCCTATAATTTTGCTACGTAATTTTAAAAGACTGACAGCTAAAAAAGACAAGGTAGTGAAGCAGAACTGAAGTCAGGTAATCTGCAAATATTTGTTTCTGGAAAAATGATATTTTTTCCTCAATGCCTCTCATACATTACCTTTTCAAATAGTCGATTAAAAAGTAAATTTCAAAACAGAAATACTCTATAAACATTTCACAGTGATATTAACAGAACGTCTTACGTCATTAAAGCAATACCTATAGTCATTACTTAATGACTTCGAGAATGGAACTGATGTCAGAATGTCAATTTTAAACTTGCACCAGAGCATTTATGCCTACCTGGAAGAGAAAAAGCTTCTTTTTATGATGCTGAAAAGGTGAGGAGATAAAACTGTTTGAAATACTGGAAATAACAGATGATAAAGAATTTTTCAAACCAACTGTTCAGGTGTTACTTGCTAATTCTCATTTAGAAAACATCGGTATATCTTTTAAATTAGAAAATAACTTTTTCATTAAGAAAAAAGTATTTAAAATGGACATTTTACAAAAAGTACTCACAAATTGACAGGAATATTTTCAAAACTGTCGGAACGAAATATTTTGCTTGGTCTTATCTGAATTCTTATAATTATTTATGATTTGTTTTCATGTTTTTAATGAATTTAAACAGAAAAACAGCTTCCTTTCCACATATCATAAAAAGTTCCAGTCTCCATTGTAAGAAGTTATGGAAAGTTATTGCTATTTTTGTACAGTTAAATTTCGAACTAGTCAATTATACCTTTGTAACTATGTGTTAAATTTTGATCCTGGTAGGATGTAAAGTGACTAAAAGCTATATTCATTTGCTTCATTTCAAAGGCAACAGGAATGAGGTCTGCTTCAATACTCCTTCCATCTCATTAGAGTCCAGAATCACAGGGGGAAGCAGGCCAACATACATGTCCCATCTCATATATTTAAGCGACATGCTCCATGCAGCTGCCAAGGCTTTGTATTCGCAGGCTGCAGCCATAGGCCAGGATGTACAATGAGACAGGAAGCTGTTTTTTGCCAGGAATATTCCATTTAATTCCTCTCAGCAATGCATTTGCTCAGAGGCAATAAAATTCAAATCAGTTTAAATTTACTTACCAGACTGGCAACTTTGTTACCAGCTCCTGGTATACTGAGAAGGCAGATGGTCTGAAATGAGCCTAGTAACGCATGGAGGTAATGGTAAAATGGGTTCCTGGTGACTCGTGATTTAGGAGTGATAATTAACACAGCGTGGGTTGATAGAAACTCTGCTTGAAGACAGGATAGATGGGAAAAGAAGGCAGGATTAGCAGAGACAGTCATGCACCCCTTCTCCAGTCCCCAGCCTGCTGAAACCAAGCCCACTCACAGCAGGGGAAGGCAGGTTTGCACAGCTCCTCCTTGTACCGCCTTGAACACAGCTGGCTGCTTTGTGAGTTTGGAAGACAGGATGCGGAGCAGTAGCCATGGGTCCTGCAACATTTCCTGCCCATCTGACCGGCTGCCTTGCCCCTAAGAGAGGCTGGCTCCCTGGTGGGGCCCAGGGCTTGGCAAGGGCAGAGCGGACAAGCAGGAGACATGGTTTAGGTACTTGCAGTATAATCTGTTCTAGTCATGAAGTGAGTAATAGGAGGGTGAGGGAAACTTCCCAAGTAGGCAAGAGGCAAATGTCCATGCTGAAGACCACCTGGCTATTGCAGAAGACATTGGCTCCTCTCATACCTTTCCTGAACAAGTCCTTCCCATGTTTCCCACTCTAATGGGACATTAATGAATTTTGAACTTTGGACAGTGCAGAGTCTTTGGAGGAAAAGAAGAAGAGGCAGAGATGACTGTAACTATCTCAGACCAAAAAAACCCACCCAAAACAAAACAAAAGAAATCCATCAATTTTGCCAGTGTGTTTAATTAAGAAAAATTATTTATGAAAATTTTAGCAAACCAGATTACTCCCTTATAGAGTGGTAGCACCTAGGGCAGAATGTTATTCAATCCTGCAACATGGGTTGGCTACTCTGTTTGAAGTGCTTCAGTTTCTTGCTGTTAATAAGTTGATTTCTTTTGGCTGTACACATAAACACTCTGATTACATCTATACAGATATATCACTGAATGACTGAGCTCAAGATCTTATAAGTATCAAGCATCATGAATTTGTGGGCAGACTTCATATTTTGTCGTGTCTTAAGCCTATTCAGATAGCACAAAGTAGTCTACTGTTAATAATCTATTTTCCCTTCCTTTTCTATCTCCAAAGTAAATTTCTGTCAGGTCTTTCTGAAAACTTTTTAGAACTAGGAGAACTTGCTGGATGCATCCTCCTGCTGGATGAAACTTTACCAGTGGTTTATTCATTGCCTCTGATGATCCTAGGGTTTGGAGGGGTATAAGTGGAGTGGAAATGAAAGATGTTTCCGAGCTCTTTCATTTATTACCTATGAGAAAAGAATGACAGTAGCTATTTGCCTGCCGGAGTTTCACATGACTTAAGAAAATCAAGAGGCATTATTACTCTTGTCTCGAGTATGACATATATTTTACATCTATGTGCCACTGTGCGGATGCCAGGCCTCTGGTGTTAAGTTCTGGCTCACTATTTCTGGATCAGAACTCAAGAACCGGACTCAGGTTCTGTTGCTTTTACATGTGGACACAAGGTGATTTAAGGCACCCATTTAGCGTTCCATAAAAGGCTGAACTATTGGATAGATGAAGCTACAGCTTTTTAAACACTGTTCCCCTTACTCTCTTTGACTCAGCTCTGACTGTGTGCCAAACAGATTATTCAGTCATCTTCTGGCCATGTTTTCTAAGAAACCATCTGGCAGTTCCTTTTTTTTTAGGAACATTTCTTTTGTTGTAGTTTTCAGAAGCAAATCAATAGTTGCCTATTCCAGGAACCACGCACCCTCCCATGTACCAACTTCCTAAAACATTTCAGAAGTTCCTTCTTCTAACCATGTGTTTTAGGCAATTTTCTTCTGATTTCTATGTTCTGATAAGTTTTCAACACCATTAAAAAGAGCTTATTTGATCTCAAAAAAGATACATCTCTTCAGGTTTCTCTGATGAAGTACCAAAGCATTATTGGAGTATTCTTTATTACAGCACAGGAATACCATACAGAGTACAAAATATTTCTTTCTAATGGAATAGAATCACAGAATAATATAGGTAAAAATGTAAGTAGACTAGAATAATTTGGATGTCTGAAAGCCATTTGAACCAAAGAAGGGCCAACCGCAAGGTTAGGGCCAACTTCAAAGTCAGATCAGGTTGCTCAGGATCATAACTGACTTTTGAAAGCCTCCAAGGATGGAGATGTTCAACCTCTCTCAGAAACCGGTTCCAATATTTGATACCCCTCCCATGGTGAAAAAATACATAATCTGAATTTCCCTTGTTGCATCTTGTGTCCGTTGCCTCTTGCCCTTTTACTGCTTACCTCCAAAGACAGTCTGTCTGTCTTCTCTATAACCCATCAAGTAGCAGAAAACAGTAACAAGATCGCCCTTTAGACTTCTCTTAAAACTGAACACATCCACTTGTCTCAGCTTCTTCTCGAATACCATGTGCTCCAGTCCCTAATCATCCTGGTGATGCTCCATTGGACTGGCTCTAGTAGTAGGAAGTCCAAAACTGGACACAGTACTCCCGGTGCAATCCCAAAAATACTGAACAGAGCAGAATAAATCACTTTCCTTCATCTGCTGTCTGCACTCTTGCTAATATAGCCTGGGATGAAGTTAACTTGAGTTGTTGCAAGAGCACACTTCTGACCTATCCTCAACTTGATGTCATCAATACCTTCAGGTCCTTTTCAGCAAAGCTGTTTTTCATCTAGCCAGAACCCAACCTTTACTGCTGCAGGGAGTTATTCTGTCACAGGTGCACAACTCTACATTTGTTTTTATTGAACTTTGTGAGGTTCCTGTCAACCCATTTCTCCATCCTGTTAAGGTCTTTCTGAATGACAGATCTGCCTTCCAGCATAACAGCCTCTCCCCCCAATTTGGTATTGCCCATGAATTTGCTTTCCAAGGATGTATTCCATCTTGTCGGTAAATACTTTTGTATTTTTTCTATGTATGCATGATTCTAAGCATCCACAAAGCATATTTTAGTTCCTCTGATTCAATCATTTGTTTAACAACTCTTCAATAGCCACCATCTCTTTTTTTTTTTGCCGAAGAGTCACTTGAAATTTTTGTCCTTCCCTTCATATTCTGCCCTCCACTTCAAAACTCCTCTGACTTACAGATGAAGTTCTCTCTGACTCCTTGCTGCAAGAGTTCTGATTGGCTTGTCTTCTGCAACAAAAGAAAAACAAAAGAGCACCTCTGAAGAACTGTCAAAGGCAAGGAACACAGCTTCTGAAATAATCAAAAGATTGACAGTAGATAAACTCAGATAACCCTGTTACTTCTAACAAATTAACAAAACCTCTCTACATTCTAAGGACTGAATAATTAGCCCCAGAGTTTTTCACTACATAACAGCTCTCTGTTGAAAGTTCAGGATTTTTGTCACATTTTATGTGTTTTAGGATTAGATGTTATTTTATTAAGTGCTCTGATTGCTGGAACATAGAACTTGCTGCAAAGATGATATCTTAGGAACATGAGGTATTACTCAGCTTTTGTCTAATTCTGACATCTCCCTGAAACTTGCTGTCTTGCTGTCTATGTTCTAGTTGTAGGAGAGACAAGGGTTGTTGTTGCGCCCTAATTACTGTTTGCTTCTCATAACCAGAGAGACTATAACAGAGGAAATATGGCTGTTCTGGTTATCTGAATTCAGGAACACAAGCAGGCCAGAGGAGAGCATATTCAAAGTTACGCCTCCTTGATTACACTTGTGGCTGGTTCACTGTAATCAGGAGAGTAAAACAGTTAAAAATAAAAGTACAACAGATCCAAAAGTGTGAAAACACAGCATCTGTTAATCTTTCAAATTCTTCCTCCTTGTAGAGATATTACAAGTCAGAAGAGTGAAAAATGAATTTGTATTTCATGAGCATGAATATTCTTTTCATTCAAGCTTTTTCACTCTGTCCTTACTGCATGCTGAAAAGGCACACTAAGGTCTACTCTGAAAGACTCCTCAGCATACTTTCTGGCCTCTAGTACCATCATTCAGCACCCCAGCATTTGTGGCTCAGTGGAAAATACGTGTCTCAGCTTTGGAGGAACACTTAGTTCATGTGGCTGACTGAGTTTCTGTGAGGAGGCCCACTGAGCATATGCCACTTACCAAAGCATGAACTCCTCCATGTTGGTTAGGTTTCAAATGCTCCTTATTATCAGGAAAGGTTCTAAAATAAAAGAAGACATCTATTGTATTCCATCCATGTGCTGGAAGAAGACCCAACAATAAAATATGTTGTCAATCATTTCAGCTCTTCTGTTCTCCAGTTTGTCACTCCAGTCTACAGTTGGGTTCCTCCCTGCAACAGAGTGGAGCTGTGGGAGCCATGCCTTCCTCTGATTTCTCTGTTAGGGTAGCAATAAAACACAAATAGAATATAAAGAGGAAATACAGGGGGTTCTATCCCTTCTCCTCTTTCATTATAAGTCCATTTTATAACATCTTTAAACAAGTAGACACACATTTTTGCCCAATATTTGGTTCAGCTGCTGATCTGAAAACTCATGCATTTGTTCAGAATAAGGTTGTTTTCAATTTAAAAAAAAAAACCCTCTCAGTACTGAACCCAAAGTAATGAGATTTCTGAAGAAATGCTTCACAGTGAACTAAACACTTGAAAAGGATGAAAAGAGGAAAAGAAACGAAGATTTTGCAAAGAAAATTGGCCCCAGCAATTGCTTCAGTAGCACTTGCCTTCTGCTCCATTGCATGTGTTTTATTGTGCGTGATGAGATCCGGAGAGGGCAATGAAGCCCACAAAAAGGGCGCAGCTGACTGGAAATAGAGTGCAGCAGTTACAATGTGAGTGTAATCAGAATTTCCCATCCTAACAACTAGCCAGGCCAAATGGCTCACCAGTAAGGGTCAACAGCTGTGAAGCTAGATGGCTGACCACACTGATGACTTGAACAAACATATCATCAGTGTGTGTTATGAAGCGGAGGGATAACTTCTCAGTAAATCCCTGAGACATCAAATAGCATTCCCTAAACTCTCATCCCCAGCCCTTTCTCTGATTAGCTTCAACAGAGCTCTCCCCCTCCTTTTAAACTTCCTCTTGGTAATATCTGCTGTTATGATAATCTCATCTAGAACTAAAATATGCAGCCTTCATCCCAAAAAACAATCCTCTTTGCCAGGATGAACATTCTTATGGTCTTGATTTCATTAAACATTGTACTTCCTCTTATTTTTCGATCTCTGGTTTTTGTGTGGCACTCAATTCCCCACTTTGAGAGAATTATGGGGAAACACATGGATGCGATAAAAATTGAAGGGGAATGAAAAAAAGCAGAACTAAAGAGATGAAAGTGAACCTAGAAGAAATCAAGAGAGGACATTTGTGTTCTTGAGATCTAAAGAGGAATTGTCATAGTGAGATTAAGAGAAGAATCTAGATGAAATTGCCACAGAAAAAATCAAAATTAATGGCATGAAATTATCGGAACAGGAAACATGCTTATCAGTTTCACAGATCATTCTTCATAAGCTGTGTCCTCTCAAACAACTGTTCCCATTTTAGTCCCACAAAATACAAAGTTATAAATATACAAAGTATATTTAGGAGCAAGGAGTGTAAGTCATAACAAAAAAAGAAAACAGAAATTGGAAAGTGGTGGCTCTGATGAGGATCCTGGGGTTATAAAAGGAAAGCAACTTAATAAGCTTCAAATGTGAAAAGAACAAATTTGATTCTTCTGTGTATAAACAGACTCCTGTTTATTTATGCCTTGATTAGAAAAATGTATGGCTTGTGTTTAGTGTGTTGATGAGACCAATTCTGCAATGGTGCATTCAGTATGAATGCCCACATTTTTTAAAGGATTTTGAAGAGGAAAAATGACTTAAAATTGATTAGAGAAAGAATTACTAAGCTTGGTCTAATCTCAATTATCGAAGAAAATATTAATGACACAATTACAGTTTATAAATTTCTTCACAGGGATAAATTGTAAAGTACTGAAAGGCTGTTTAATCTGGCAAGGAACCAATAGCTAGAAGTTGAAGCCAGACAAATTTGAATAGAAATGTAAGTTCCCAGTTCAAAAGAGGGATTCTTCATCTTCATGGATAACTCTCTGTGAAGCAAAGCATGTTTTACTGCAAAAAAACACTGGTATTAATAATTTATTTGGGTGAATCTGACGATAAAGGTAAAACACTGTGAGGGACTTCCAGAAGCTATCCATTTCAACTTTTTGTTCTGAGGAAATAGTCAGTACCCCTAGCATATTCCTTCTAACTTTTCTGTGTATTTTTAAAGGACGGCAGGAATTCTTAGCCTCATCTTGTTATTTATGCTGCCCAGACTGCCATAGGTCTGTCACTGGATGGAATTATGGATCTTCAATCTATCAGTTGCCTCTATACATTTAGGGAATCAGGGGAGAGTGAAGGCCTGTATGAGTTCATTGATCCCTTCCATTTGTATTTTCCAAAAGAGTTTGGAACAGGTTTTTAACTTAGATGATTTGGAAGATGGCCTTGGAGACCTTGATCATGACTGCATGTAGGGTAGATATACAGCCCTTTGCATCAAATATAATCTGTGCTTTGTGCAATCTGTACTTCACTCTTTAAATGTAAGAGCTTTAGTACCAATGTTCTGATCTACTCCATTATGCTGTATTACTTGCTAATGCAAACACAATCTATATGTCCAACACTGCATACAACCCAGTTGTTATTCTTTGGTTCAGTTTTGTATTTTATACCTCCTTCCTACATGCAGTAGTGCTTTTGCTCTTGATATTATTAAATTGTGCCTAATGAATTCAGAGGACTTCTTTTCAGTTTAGCAAGATGTTATGGAATGCTTCTTCCATTCTTCAGGGTATTTGAAATGTTTCCTGTTTTAGTATCATCTGCAAGTGTTCTAACCATACTTTCTTCCATTTACAGAACCTGATTCTTCAGGATCCTGTTTTGAATACATTTTAAATTTAACAGCAAGCTACCAAGAACTACTCTATGAACTATATAGTTTTTTTCAAGTAATTGTTCTATATAGATAATCAGGCATGGCATTCCTTTCTGGCCAAGACGAGATGAGGCAAGACAAGACGAGACAAGATGAGGTAAGAACAGAATTGTGACCTGCATAAGATAAGGAAAGGGCTGAGTTAGGGATTTGGTTTGGGAAACAAATTTAAGGGTAGAGGGAAGAGAGAGGCATTTATACAGCCAGAGGGTCTCATACCGATCATCTTTGAGATGGAGTCACTTACAAGACAACTGGGAGATCTTGAGCTGGAAGACAAATGGAAAGACAAGACAAAAGACATACGGAAGGGGAAAAATAACTTAAACATAGCTATAAGGAATTAAGCAAACATTTCTGCCCCTGTGGCCATCTGCATACTTTAGTCATCAATGTCTACTGCCAATGGTAGCCCCCTAATACAAAATAATTCCTTTAATAAATTCACAACACTTGGTTCAGCCCAAGCTTTATGTATTTTTGTGTTTTGTGTTAAGGGGAGTATCTAACTCCTCCTTTGCTGTGGATAGACAGAACATCACATTCCATTAATTTCAGTACTGGACAGGGAAAAAGTGTACAACAAGGAAATGTGGGGGATAGGAAATTGCTGAAGAGATTTATTTTCTTCATAGATTACAATGGGTCAGAGGTGATAATTATGATTTTCCAGGCACTGTAATATCACTGTAATATGTTTTTTGTTGTGTAAATATATTAGTCAGCATGATTATGTAAAAGGATTATTTAAATGATCAATGCTTACTGGTAAGTTGATTACAAGTGATTTGTCTCCTAAACAGGGACAGTACTTTAGCATTGGCAACAGCATTAGTGATTTTTATAACTTAAGTTGCAAGCAGTCAGATTACCTTATTATTTTTTACACTACTGATTAGATGAGTCACAAAGGCCCATAAAACAGCTACCAACTTTGGAAATTAATTGACCCTGAAATTGGTCTTCAGTCTAGCTTGGTATATATCCATATTTACTATGCTGAAAGTGTCTTTGAAGCCCAAGTGATATCTGCCTTCTTGCCTGACTCCTCTTTCTGCATATTCAACCCTAATTTTCTTTTACAGGGTTTAGGCTTTCAGAGGATAGAATGAGTGGGAAAGTTCTGCTTCAGCTGAGATTTTGGCAAAAGCCTTATTCACAACATTAAATCTATTTTACACAGCAAAAGCCTTAACATCTACCATTCATTTTGGTTGACAAAAATGACTTTGATTATCACAAGGTGACTGACTAAAGCCAAGTAAAGCTTATGTAGGATATAAAGATAGACTGCAGGGTGGCATGTGGGATAGCGTCTCTCTTGTTGCTGAGTACTGGTTACCAACGGAGACCAAGTCCTTCTCAGATCTGAAACTGCATGCAGCATAGGATAGGCTTGCTTCAAAAACAATTAAAACAAGATTCCTCTGCAGACAAGGCTGAAGAACCTCAGAGCTGAGATCAGCATGTGTATATGTTTATAAAGTGTAGTGTGTGCGTAAATATATACATGCAAATGTACAAGACACAGAGTTCTTGGGGGCATGAAAGGGAGGTGGGGTAGGAGGAGGAAGAATGCATTACAGATACCAAGGCATAAAACCTGAACGTTCTCATGGCATTTCAGATTCTGATTGATGGAAATTTTGTGAAAGGAAATGCAAGACATTTAGTGGTAGAAAAGATTCCCTGAAACATTCATACATCCATACACATCTTCACAGTGTGTATAAACCATAACATGAAAAAAAATTTTTTAGGTGTTAGAGATTAGTAATACATCCACATTTCTTTGGGTTCCTGCATGATCTAGATGCCAAATCCCAGAAGCATCTTTCAGCCATCTAGTATACTATTTATAGGTAAATGAAGGGTTTCAAACAATAGCAGTGATATTCATTTCCTCCCCATGCTTCATACATAAAGTTACAGTAATTAGGTTTGCCAATATCACTGAATATGCCTTCATCCAGCTGACTGTGTTGTGCTTTGTCTTCAGTTTGGCTTCAGCAGCTTTGCCTAAGACACTAACTCTTCTCTCATTTTTTTTGACCCTACAGGTGTTCAAGGGCAGACTCTAAAAGGATAAAGAGAAGTCATATTTAATTCTTCTGCCACATTCTGACAGAAAGGCTAGAATGTTACACAGGTAGGTCCTCATGTCTTTGCTGGCGCAACACTTCAGCTGTTGATAGAATTCCACTGCACTTTACAGAAATTTGGTATGTTGCACCTTCATCCTCTGTCACTCCCTTTCTGGGATAGATGGAGAACTGGCTAAGTGACCAGGGAGAAACCACTGGTGAGAAGAGGACTTTGGCAGCTCATGTCCACTGCAGTCTGGAGCCTCAGCTCTAAAAGAACTTGTAGTCAAAACCTTGTGTGTCAAATCAAAAATGCAGAGCTTGGAAAAGGCAGATATGTCATCAGTCATCGGGGGAAAGGAGAGATGATGTTGATTTTTTTGGCACTGACTACTCAGCAGGAGAGGAAAAAGAGACTGACCACACACTGCCCTCTCCCAGAAGTTGGAGGAGGATGCAGAGTTACTGGCTCTTCCAGGCTTTCACATAACAGTGGGAGGAATGACAGTCTTGCACATTCTAGAGGGAAGAAAATAATTCGTGAGTAGGACAGTGTTCAGCAGAAAGACTCTGAAACTGTTATTAATGATACCATACTGAAGTGCTGAAGTTGCGCTGGAGAACAGAGGTGAGCAGCTAGAGCACCTGTGAGAGAGTCGCTAAACTGAAGACTTTACAGTTTACATAGAAACTGAAGGACAAGCAGAGGAAGGAAAGGATGACTTCTAGCATCAAGTTTAGATTGCCTGACAGTCAGCTATTGATGGTTTTTTTTTTTTTTTTAGGAATGATGATAAAATGTCTTCTTGTAATGAAAGCAGGGGGCCCCTACTTTCTTTGGCCAACTTTCATCTCATGAGGTTGGGGTTTGTTTTCATAGCATTGAGGGGAAAAAAACAGCTAACCTTTCATCGTTTGTTTTTGTGCTTGGCCCAGGCTTTATCAAGGCATATTTGCCTTGATAAATACAGGCTGTTATTGTGCTGCTGTGAGGTTCGACAGCATAATTCAAATGACGTTCTCACAGTACTGTCTCATTAAACTAGAGATTACTTCTGTCACCAAAAATATAAGTTTTCTGATACCACCCCAAAGCCACTAACCTCTACAAAGAACTCCCCAGTGTGTGAGTAACTGAGGATTACTTCTTCAGATTATGCAGGGAACCCCCTTTAGCGAGTCAGAAGGAAGCTGAAGAAACAGACAGAATATTCATCCTGTCTTCATCGAATCAAGCTGGCCAGTTTCCCAGCCTATATGAATCCTTTTGTAACTTCTGGCAACATTGATACCACATATAAAAACAAACTCAAAACAAAACCACAAACTTTTCACTCTTACCAGTATGTAACAGTTACAATGCCAAATTTATTTAATACTAGCTCAGGATTACTGTGGCAAAGTCCTAGAGAACATCTATCTACATATTTGTTACAAGAAGAGGAAAAGTTAAGTAAATTACCTGGTGATGGAGGGCAAATATTTTTGAATGCAGTGACAGGTTACTCATTCCCTCCAATAACATGTGAATAGTATCTGTTCCAAAACCTTTCTCTAACAGGAGAGAGATTCTTGTAGTTGGATCTTGAATTATTTAGAACAAACTAAACTGTGGTACTATTCTAATTTGGCTCATATGAGGCTTAAATAATGCCAGCGCAAACGTGAACACAGCAATACACCTGCAAACCAAAACCATTTTTATAAGTCTTTGCTAATTTACAATAACAGTCAGATTAGTGGGTTTAGACAGCCCTAGGTATGCAACATTTTTTTCGGAGATTGGAAATGCATCAAGTTCCTCTTGATGGCTCTTTTAAATATGCTGTGTAATCCCTGATCTCCCAAAGTTTCACTTGTAAATACTTTATATGTCTGTAAGAGATTAATTTCTGTCTCCCAGGAATTCTTCTGCCTTGCATGTCTAATGTCAAAATAAAGAATCTTTACTAAGGAATAACTCAGGCAAAATTTCCGTTGATTTCAATGGAAACGTTCTGCAAGGATGGTATTGTAAATACTTCATTAGCAGGGACTGGGGGAATCCACTGATTCACCAGACCGGTATGCTACTATGATCATCAATTCTGCTCAACACATCTGCTAAGGTGTTTTGATTGAAAAACTTTGACTTTGTTCACAGATACCAGTTCACAGGTATAAGATGCCAGCAACATGCCTTAAAACATAACATCTTAAACACAAAACATGTCATCTGAGTGCAGTACATTCTACATTCCCTTGCGAGCACATTATTTCAAGAAACAACATTATGGATACCTTCTACTTTTTAACTGAATCAGACAGCGTGATCTTTCAAATATCACAAGCTCCAGTCACAAGTTTGGCTTTTCATGACAATATTCAGTGTTCTGAAGTCTAGGTAACCTAAAATAAAATACAGAACATACCCTACAAGTCTTTTCCTTAACTCTCTTTGCACCTAGGCTAGCAAAACACAAATAGATTTTACTGGGGTAAAGAAGTAGAAAGCTATTTCACTATAAAAAATAAAAATTTGAAAGAAGCAGTAATACCTTCTGTTCAGTGAAATAAAATAATTGGAAAAAGATAAATAAGTTTTTGGTACCCAAGGCTATATGTGTTCAGGGTTTGCTTGGTTTTGGTTTTGTTTACTTTTTCAATTAACTATCAACAAAAATAAAAAATATTATCTATGCTATAAACCCTACTCTGATATCCTTAAACTCATTGACAGTGTAATATTCTGTGCTCTATAAACACAGGCATGAAGTTGTTGAACACAAGTCTTCAATTGTTCTGTGTTATGAGTAGAATTAAAATGAAAAACCACATTCCCCAGACATTCCTGTCTCATTTCTGCCATGGTACTGAAATGAAATACAGAGAGTGCTTAGGTGAATTTGTGCTATGATTAGATTTTTTCTTAGCTTAGCGGGCAGTAATTTTCTGCATTATTAATTTTTAATTCTAAAATGTTGTGGCTGAAAAAGCTATTTTCAAAAGGAAAACATGTTTTAATGCTTATTTATGAAACCGAATCTCTGAAGAAAAGAAGGCTTGCATTCTATAGATACTTTCCTACAGTACCAAGCAAACTTTGGTTTATCATTCACGGCCACAGCAGCTTAGGCATTGTATTTTCAAATTGTTAGAAATATTGATGCTTTGCACTGTTAACCTATTGTTTCTGCTTTAAAATGTCATTCAATACCAAACTGAATTTGAATGTTTTACCCATCTCTTAGAGGCTTCTCATTGCTCTGAGGATTTAGTAACAGTGTAAAAATTGCTTTTTCAGTACTAAGAGGCAGCATCAGTCCTAGAAATTGCTCAAACAGCTTCCCAGGGAATCAGAGTACTGGATAGCAGCAAAATAGCTATCACCTACAGTGTACTTCACCTACAGCAGAACTCAGAAAGCCAAATTGGCTGCTGCACTGGGGAGACAAGACTCACATGTATGGAAGAAGCAGCGCTTGTTAAGGGATGGCTGGCCCTTCCTGGCAGCTCAAGTATCTGCCTATGGTGGTCAAGGAGCAGCAAATCCAAATCTCCAGATATGCAAGCTCCATTTCTTTCCATGGTCTACCGCCACGTTGGGGCTGGAGGCTTGCAGCAATGACCTGATCCTGTCCCTTTAACCTCAGGGCTACAGTGTTTTGCCTGCACTGGAAACTGAGATAGCTTTACTGGGAAGGCTGCCACATCATCATCAATTCATATATTTTGGGTGCTAGTTTGGACATAAGAACTCAAAGTTTTTGAGTAGTTACTCCATCAAAAGGAAGCAAGAAAACTGAATTTAGATTTTGGCTGATAAAAGCAACAGCTGAGGAAGAAGACAACTGCAGAAAAGAAAACAGAAGAATGTCAGAACTTTTTAGTCTGTGTGCAGATGCAGAAAGTGTAAATGCTGTTTAGAAACAGCCAAGAGGAAATACACAATACTGAAACAGATGTACAATAGTCTAAGTTTTAAGAGGCAAGTATTTTTCTTTCATTACCTTTTGCAATATCTATTTGAAAGCAGTAATGCCAAATTGTTCACTTATATTAATAACAGCAACTATATTTACTAAAGTTTACCTGTGAAGATAAAGCTCATGAGGACAAAAGCCTGAGGTTTGTCGTCTTTGACTTCAGGAACTTTTCCTTCTTTTGCTCAAATGTCTGCTTATCATTGTATCTGGAAAAAGTACCAGTGAGCAGCAAAGAAGACAGCATCATGAACTCATCATTCATCTTTGAACAATGATTTCAATGTTTTCAACAACAAGTTTTCAGCACTGCCCTAATTTTTAAGAATCACTGTATATTCCCTCCTCAAAAGGAAGTTTGGAAATTATCTTATTCCACAGGATGAACGTTTTATTTTAGAATCTATTTCTAGAAGAATGCTGGCTAACAGGAAAGTCAGAAGTGGTTCAGTTTTAGAATGAGTATGTATTGGAAAAAAGGTATTTCCTCCTGATGAATGAACTGGATCTTAATATTTCAAGGACGCACTATCTAGCATTTAAATTCCATGCCAGCATAAGATTTTACTGTACTTGCCCATCTTTAACTTTATTAACTACATTATTCTAATAATAGTGGCTATTAATCAGTTATGGTCACATTTGAAAGCATACATAACTGGTGTCATTTTAGATACTAAAATTGCAGCCATTCCTGAGATGGCTCTAAACATCTGTTAAGGCAGCTGAGTTGCTCTGCTGTGCTGACCTCAGTTTTGCCAAGTAATTGAAATGTCAAGGTTCATAGTTGCATCTGAAAGACAGCAATAATGTCACTGATAAGAAAAAGTAAAACAACATATTTTTTGATGGAATTAGCAAAATAAATCTGAATGTTGAGCTAAAAATTATTCTTGTTCTTATGGACTGCTTGGAACAGAACAACACTATAAAGCTAGAACGTAAAGCACTGATACTCAGATCCTAACACACACTGATTTTAAATGTTGTTAAATGAGATAACTACCCGTGTCTGAATGATTGCTGAGCACCTGACCTAGAATTTGAGGAGAGCCAGTTTAGTTTATAAACATGAATACTAAGCCTCTTATTTCAAGTATTTCAGACCAGAATGAGGCAGATAATGCCACGTTTGCCACCACAGACACTCCTCCACTGCCGCCAGCCACCACTGTGACCACTCCAGCTCCAGGTGACCCTCAGGCCTGACTCACCCTGGCAGCCTGGGAATCCCTGTACCTGTCCTAACAACATGCAGCTTCAAAATATGCACGGGTTTCAAAGCTTCCACAGAATAAAGAAACTTTCTTACCAGTGGCCAGTTCAGTCAGTATTTCTTAAAGAATATTAGCATAAATTTGGTTGTAAAATCATAACAGTTCTTCTTGTTTTGCTGATTTCCTACCATAAACAGCGCCGCGGGGGCCGGCGGCTCCCCGTGGGCGGGGCCGGGCCGGGCCTGGCCGCTGGGCGCCTCCCCCGCCCCGAGGGAGCCGGGCCCCGCGGGGAGCCGGGGGAGCGCGGGTAGGTCCAGCCTGTGCGGGGTCGGGGACCGCCGCGGGGATGGGAGCGGGTTGGGGCCGGGCCGGGGCCTGGGGCCGGGCCGGGGCCTGTGGCCGGAGCCGGCATCGCTGCGGTGTCGCGGGGCTGCAGCTGACGGCCCTGGGCTGGGGGCGGCCGGGGGTGGGCAGGGACAGGCAGGGCTGGGGGTCCCGCGGGGCCTGACAGCCCTTGTTACTCTCTTCCAAGGCCCACTGAGAAGAGTATGATCTTCAAAGACTTGTAGAGAGTAAAAAAAGGGGAGTTGCAAAAGCATTTTCTGTCAGTAAAGCTGTCCTTGCTTTCTACTTTTTCTGATACACACGGCAACAGCTTACTTTAATAGGTGAAAAAAAAAAAAAGATATCCACAATCCTGCTAGTGGGAGAATTATTCTAACCTGAAAAGCAAATAAAAACTGATAGGTGGTTTCAGTTTATCATTCTTGAAAAGGGACTGACTATACTTGACTGAAGACCTGTAGGACTTAATGTATTGTAATCGATTTAGGGCTCTCTCTCTTATGTTAGGCAGAGTTAGCACTGCTTTTCTGTTTGAACTAGTTAACATAAGTAAGCTTTTATCAACTTAATTCTTGCCAACTTCTCTTAGCAGGAACTGAATCTAAGACTGAGGGCTATTGTTTTGCAGTTTTCTTGTTTTATAAATTCTACTATTCAACTTCTTTAGAATAAAATTGGTTTCTTTTAATGCACTGCGTATTGGTCTTTTATTGTCATCTTAACAGTAGTATCTTAGCACCTTACTGTGTCATATTTAATTAAGTAATCAGCATCTTTCATATCACATATACTTTACTGTAACAAAAAAAGATTTTGCTCATCTACACTTATATTAAAAATTCCTAAATTTTCTTGGTTCCCAGCAGTCCTAGACTGAACATGTTTAAACTGTGAGAAATGGCACCCTGACTTATAATTTATGGCTATTATATTAATTTACTGTCATTTTCAAGTGCCTGTACACTGGCCAGCAAGTTTTCATTCCATGAAGCGAAACCTTCAAGTTTGTAATTTGGTGCTTATTTCTATAATGTTGCCTACACCATTCTGACCACCTAGTTGCCTGTTTCTTTGCCAAACTTTCCTCTTTTTTTTCAAATTTTTTGTTCTTCTTTCTTTTTCTCTTTATTTGTTGTGGTTTTACCAGTTACTGTCTTTTCTTGTCAGCTCTTCAGCTCACACTAACTCAGCCTCCTTCACACCTTCAGCCTACTTGCTTCCCCACTCTCAACTCGGACATTTTTTGAAAGATGGTCGTCTTTACTTTGATTGCAATGAAGGAGAGATCTCCACTGGTGGAGAAATGTATTGATTGTGCACAGACTGAATCTGAAGCTATGTACTATTTCATTACACAACATTTCTGCTGAGTGATGAAGAAAAAGATAGATGCAAAGTGAAGTGAAGCTCAGTGGGACTCTGAAAGTAGAATTAAACTTGGAGGCAACTGCAGCAAAAAAAAGGCATATGGGCTTTTCAAGTTGTTTGCTGCCTGCAGTCATCTGCCCGCACAGCCAGGGAAAGAAGAGGAAATAAAAATGTCACTGTAAAAGTCTGCCCTGTATCCGAAGAGGTGCTTCAGTCAGACTACCTTGATAGCAACATTACTGAATTATATCTCACTCACCCAAATGCATCTATCAAAGGGGTTGAAATTTTCTCAGCTGATTGTTTAGGCTGGATTCTACAGAATAGGGGTCAAAGTCCTTTTATAATGCTTACCACATTTCCATTGCAGAGAGTAATGAATATGATGGGAAGGAGAAAGCTTTGTCAGCTTGCAGGTATAAGGTAATATATCTCCCTACAGTGTTAATCATGTGAACATATGTCCATGTCATTTACATTATACTCAGAGAAAAATGTATTCTATAGAACTTATAGCTGTAGAATTGGATAAATTAGTTAGAAAACTTTTCTAAGGATTTAGGATAGCTGATTCTACAGTTTAGAAAGTTTCATGCATTTGGCATAAGGCTGCTGGCTATTTCATTGTTTTTCTTTATTTCCTTGGCAATCGACAGAATATTCCATAGCACCAAGCATAAATATTATGCTACTGCTTTCAGCAGTGGATAATAGCTGATGCCATATTATCGATGTAGATAAAAGATAAACTGCTGCTATCAGCTTTCTGAATCAAACAGAATAACATTAAGGTATTTCTTGGATATTGACAAATTAAACCCCATGCATAAAATTGCTGAGAAATGCCCTCACAGAGTCTCTTTTATCAAACGAGCAGATTTGGGTTTTTTAAAGAGACACTCCCTCAGGGAATGTAAAAAAAAAAAAAGAAAAAGAAAAAGAAAGAAAATCCCCACAAATGTAAATTGTTTTGCTTACATCACAAATGGATTTCATTTCACCCAGAGAACTCAGCTGAAATGGCTAAGGCCTTTACAGATGGGTAAACAGTGATGTCGTCAGATATGTTTATTTGAGGAGGGTAGAACAGTGGCCAATAAAAAAGATGTTGAGGTTACCATTGGGCAGGCCTCCTCAGTGGGGAGGAGATAGAAGAACAACAGGAAAAACAAACAGGGATGGAAATTCTCCCCAGCTCAGAGGTACAAACAAATTAATCCACTCTCCCTAAATAAGAAATACAACACTTACATCAGATCTGAACACACTTCTTATGTCCAAGTGTTTCACGTTTCCAGTGTTCGTCCCCTTTTGCAGTAAATGACTAGCATTCTGTGAATGCTTTTTCATGTTCATGGGCTCTTCCAATAACACAGATGAAGTAAATATACATCAGAGAAAGATCAGTCTCCATAGCTCCACAGAAGAGCTTTCCTCAGTCATTTTAAAATGTTCTCTTAGGCTCACTACATTGGCTTCTGACCTTAGCTAGGATGGCAGCTATTCAATTGCTGGACCAGTTACCATTATATTAGCAACCTCTATGTCTAACACATCTGTATGCTTCAGATGCCATACTGATAAACAGTGCAGGAAAAAAAAAGGTGGAAATGAATTGTTTTCATCCTTCTCTTTTCTGTCACTGTAGTTAAGTTCAAAGATGATCCACAAGTACTCAGGCAAACATCTCTGGAAATTACCTTGTTCATATCCTGCAAGATTGCTCATTACACAGAGTAGCTTTTTACCTTACCTTGACTTCTGAAAACCCTTTTGAGTGCACTGTCTGCTAATGGCTAAATCTATCATTTGAGATAATGAGCCCCTCAGGGAAAAACATCTGATAGTGTTTGCTGACAGAAAATTTAAATAGATTGAATGTATTTCTTACCACAAAACACAAAAGTGATGCAATGACAGGTTGTTCAGGAAATACTTCTTTCCATCAGCCAACTACAGCTGTAGTCAACCATTTATAAATCATGTTGACAGAGTGCAAACACAATATTGAGAGTGGAATAAGGGCATATAGATAAATCTCTGTTTTAGCACAAAACAATATAGATCTATAACTATCATAACCTTTCAGTGTCAAAGCAGGTGAGGAATCCACTTTGTTGCTAACCACATTTCCACCCACAAACCATTCTAATGCTGATTCACTCTTTTATTTACAAAGAAAGCAGAAAATATTCAGAAATACTCCTATCTTTTTATCTTGCACACATTGCCTTTTCTAATGCCAGTAAGAGCTGTAAGGTACTCTGCTTCAAATTCCCTATGTCTCAGACTGCAAGCCTCTGTGAACTCTGCAGATCTCAAAATCTGACTCCAAAATTTATCACAGAACAATAGAATAATTTAGGTTGGAAGGAATCTCTGGGGATCACCTCATTCAAGCTCCCACTCAAAACAAGTCCAACTTCAAAGTTAGCCTGAACTTCAAATTTAGATCAGGTTGCTCAAGTTGAGTTTTGAGCAAGATAGGAGATTCCACAATGTCTCTGAGAAACTGGTTCCAATGTTTGACCATTCTAACTGTGAAAACTTCTCTATTAATATCGAACCAGAATTTCCTGTATTGCAGTTTGTGTCCACTGCCTCTTAGCCTTTCACTGCTCACCTCCCAGAAAAGTCTGGCTTTGTCTTCTCTATAATCCATTCTTGGGCAGCAACAATGTCCCCCCTCATCCTTCACCTCTTTAGGCTGAACAAAACTAGCTTCCTCAGCCTTTCCTCACATGCCATGTGCTGCAGCCCCCTGACCAGCTTGGTGGCCTCTTCTGGAGTTGTTCCCATATGACAATGTCTGCCTTGTATGGAAACACACAGAACTGGGCACAGTACTCCAGCTACAGTCCCACAAGTGCTGAATAGAGGAGAAGGATCACATCCCTGGACTTGCTGGTTGATACAACCCAGTATAAAGAGAATTTTCATTGCTGCAAAAACACACTGTTGACTCATGTTCAACTTGTTGTCCACCAGGACCTCTCAGTCCTTTTCTGCAGAGATGCTTTCTAGCCAATCTCTGCCCAGACTGTACAGATGCTGATGGGGTTATTCTGTGCCAGGTGCAGGTCTCTGCATTTGTGTTTGCTGAACTTCATGAGATTCCTGTCAGCTCCTTTCTCCATCCTGTTGAGGTTCTTCTGAATGGCAGCCCTGCCTTCTAGCACATCAAACATTCCTCCCAGTTCAGTATCCACTCTCAAGCTTGCTACAGGTGCATTATGTCCAGTCATCCAGGTTGTTAGTGAAGATATTAGACAAAATTGGCCCAACAGCAAACCCTGAGGACTACCACTTGCAATCAGCTGCCAGCTGGATTTTGTACCATTGATCACAATCCTTTGAGCCTGATGTTCCAGCCAATTTTCAAACCACCTTATAGGCCACCAAGCTATAGCTCTTTAATTTTGTTTTAAGGATATGATGGGGGACAGTGTCAAAACTGTTGCTAAGGTCTGGATAAACAACACCACCTTGTCCCTATGTTAGGTCATTATAGAAAGCAGTCAGGTTGGTCAGGCAGTATTTGCCCTTTGCAAACCCTTGCTGGCTGTTTCCAGTCACTTTGTTTTCTGTCATGTGCTGAGACACGATTTCCAGAAGGATTTGCTCCCTAGTCTTTCCAGGGACTAGCGTGAGGCTGAATAGCCTGTGGGTCCCCAGATTTGCTTTGTTACCTGTTGAAGATGGGCCTGATGTTTGCATTTTCCCAGTCTTCAAGAATCTCCTGTGATCTACATGACCTTCTGAAAAGTTTTTGAGAGTGGCCTTGCAATGACATGACCAGCTTCAACACAGATGGATCTAGTCTCATGTCCATTGCTTCAAAGGACACTACCTTGAGCTTCCTCTGTTGTGGATAATTACCATTCACTGTGGATAGTTTAGCATGTAACCATGTCCACACATGATCTGCTTTGTCCAGGCCTAAGTGTCTACACATTTCTTCAGGTAGTTCTTTGTGTCTGACATCAAAACTAGGCTTCAAGACAGAAGTGCATAAACAAATACCATTTCTCACCATATATATGATCAATAGCTTCCAGAAATCTTTTGCCAAATATGATGAAATTCATAGCATTTTGTATTTGCATTGTATTTATAATATGTAAGATGATTCAGCTAATTTTGTAAATATGTTGTAACTTTATCCTTCTCCAACAAAAGAAAACATCTTCTATATCTTGAAAACAAATGTTAGAGCTTAGAAATATTAAAAATTGTTCCCCTACAGCAGAACCAAACTTATGATTTCCTTCCTGACCTGGATTTAATTACATACAATGGAAAGAGATGCTTCAAGTTTAATTTGAATTTGTTGTATAGTACAAAAAAATTTATGAGAGCTGTTTTCTTCTTAGATTCCTTAAAGGGCAGAAAAGTTCAGAGAAGCTATGAAGAAACCAGTTCTGAACATTTGAACTTGTGCCCATTACCACTCTATTCTGAGGCCTCAAAGGTAACATCAAGGGAGTACACAAAAATCTTTTCTTTGATTGTCAGTCATATATGGATTTAATTTCCTGTTTCATCATTACATGCAATTACTGTCATTTTCTTTTCAGAGTTATTTCTACCACGGCAGCAAAACAGAAGCTTTACAAACACCAAGTATAAGACATTTCCTTAAGCATATTACAGTTTAGACAGGTTGGTCCTTCTCATTTCATATGAGATCCTGAGATAAGCAATTACCCAAGATCATATAAAAAGCCCGTATTATTGCTCAAAGGATAAACTATAAATACTTGTCTACACAGAGAAATGTGCTGTTAAAATAATATTACTGGAATAGCAATGGGGACAAAAATGTTTGTTGACAAAATTTCTGAATAATTTACTTCCAAAGCAGAAGAATTATGGTGATGAAAAGAATTTACATGGAGAATTATGCCTTTGTACTTACATGATTCTCTATAAGCTGCTAGCCAGTTTCTCTATGCAGTCAGTGCACTGATCTTTTGAACTCCTGTTAAAAATCTGCTTCAAAGATGAATGTGACTGAGTAGAACAATAGAGACCTTAAAGCTTCCTTGAGATCCTTTGCACTGGACAAAGGCTTAGAAAATGAACTCTTTGTCCAAGAGGGGTGGGCACAGAATTATAACAAAAATTATGACTCCAACTAGGTAGAATTAGTATTTATGATACTGACTGGCTGTTTGCTGATGCTGTCTTTCTGAATAAATTACAGCAGTGAAAGTGAGACAGCAGAGCTGTCTTAGACACAGATGAAGTTGGATATAGGGGAAAAGAAGTATTCTTTAACTTCAGAAGAATGTTGTAGGGCTGAAAAGTGTTAACTCAGCAGAGAACACTTCTGTCAACATCTTGTAATGGGCATTTAAAAATGTGCATGTGCTATGCATAAGCACCTCATAAAAATTTTAGAATAAAGACTTGAAGTGTTACTAGGCTGCATTTTTAAACTTGATATTATCCACTCTGTCCTTGTGTCCTTCTGTCTGGTTCAGAAAATAATTAGTTCAGAAACAGTGTTAATATTATAGTATTAATTGATAAGCTGATTCAGTCTGCCAAGGTAATTAGAAGTTTTACACCATTCTTGGAAGAAAAGGGTTGCTTTCTTTTGTTCCAGTTATGCAATTTATTTTTTCTCCTGTTTTCTGTCTCTGCAGCCTGATCTATGGACTCCTTCCCTTAAACCTGTCTAAAAGACAAAAATATGGCCTCTTCGGAAAAGGAGAAAACATAAGAACAAAAGGGAAAATGACATGAAGTCTTTTCACAAAGTAAAAGAATTTCTGGAGTACAAAATGTTGAAGAAGATCAAGCATTAACCTAAATCTGACTCAGCTTCTTTTTTAACACCTTCTTTAGTCTCACTTTTCTCCCTTTGGGGAGTTTATTCTTGAACAAAACTAGCTGTTTCTACAGCAAGAATTCCTTCCAACCTGGTCAACACTGAGGTCGACTAAGAGAGTATAACCGAATATTATTATCACATAATATTCTTTGTCCTCTGATGACAGGGATCAGAGCTTTTGCCAGATACTCAGGCATCATTCTGCAGTTCACAGAATCACAGAGTTTGAAAGGGACCTCTGGAGAATATCTAGTCCAACTCCCCTGCTCAGAGCAGGGTTACCTAGAGCTGGTTGATACGGGCCATGTCCAGTTGGGTTTTGAGTATCTCCAAGGATGGAGACTCTATGGGCAACCTGTTTGAGTTTTTGACCACCCTCACAACAACAACAACAACAAAAATATTTATGATTAATTATGATTATAATTCCCTCGAACTGATAGTGACCTTCTTCCTAACGTGCCCAAGATGCTGTTGGCCTCCTTTGATGCAAGGGCACATTACTGGCTGATGGTAAATTTGTTGTCCACCAGGACCCCAGGGTCTATTCTGCAGAGTTGCTTCCGAGCCTATTGGCTCCCAGCCTGTAATGGTGCACGGGGTTATTCCTCCCTAGCTGAAAAACTTGGCATTTCATTTTGCTGACCTTCATGATACTCTACACTGTCTATATCCTAGCCTGCTGAGGTCCCTCTGAATGACAGCACAACCGTCTGCTGTATCAACCACTCCTCTCAGTTTTGTATCACCTTCAAACTTGCTGATGGTGCACTCTGTCCCATCATCCGAGTCATTAATGAAGGGGTTAAACAGTACGGGCCCCAGTATCAACCCCTGGGGTACACCACTAGTGACTGGCCTCCAGCTGGACTTAGTGCCACTGATGAAAACCCTCTGAGCCTTCAGTTTTCAGTCTGCCTCCCTTTCCACATATCTAGTCCTTACTTTCACCAACATCAGTTTGTGTATGAGGATGCTATGGGAGGCAGTGTCAAAAGCTTTGCTAAAGTCAAGATAAACAATATCTGCTGCTCTCTCCTCATCCACCAAGCAAGTCCTCTAATCATAGAAGGCCATCAGGTTGGTTAAGCACAATTTCCCCTTTGTAAATCCATGCTGGCTACTGTCAATCAGCTTCCTGTCCTTGATACGTTTGGAAATGGTTACTTGGAGGATTTGCTTCATCAGCTTCCCAGGGATGGAGGTGAGGCTGACTGGCCTGTAGGTCTCTGAATCCTCCTTCTCACCCTTCTTGGAAATTGGAATGACATTTGCTGTCTTCCAGTCCTTGGAAACTTCCCCCAGTTGCCATGACCTCTCAAAGATAATCAAGAGTGGCCTCACAATGACATCAGCCAGCTCTCTCAGCACTTGTGGGTACATCCCATCAGGGCCCTGCTTATTTCCTGTTTGTTTAAGTGTTCTCTGACCTGATCCTCTTCCACCAAGGGTAAATATTCCTAGCTTCAGACTTCCCCTCTGGTATCAGGGGCCTGGGGTTGCTGAAGGCTGGACTTACCAGTAAAGACCAAGGTGAAGATGCCTTTGAGTATTTTGGCCTTTTCTGTGTCCCTTGTCACTAGGTACCCTGCCACATTTATTAGCAGGTCCACAGTTTTCCTACTCTTCTTTTTGCTAATGATACATCTGTAGAAGCCTTTGTTGTTGACCCTCATGTCCCTCACCAGATTCAGCTCCTGGTGGGCTTTCCTAGCCTATCCCCCATTTCTGCATTTCTCCCCTAGCACATTGCCACAACACCAAGAAGACAGACCCTTTGATATAGTATACATTCAGAGAGAATTCCCTTCTCCAAGATAGATTGAAGTTCACTAGAATGATTAGCTAAAAAGGATATAAGATGATAAGGTCTTACATCAAGGTAGTTACCTTTTGGTATAGAAGGAGGACCCCTTTTTTCCTTTATACCAATATTGATTATGGCACAGAAAACTCACCAAGCACAACTTTTTATGGCTTTGCAAACCCTGACTAATTTTTTCACATGAGTTTTCTTAGTAAAACAGATTATCAGCATATTAAGTTGCTGAGATGAGCTGGTCCATAGCTGAAACACGTAAGAGATGGCTTTCTCCAAGTTGTAAACTTGTAAAGATAAGGACATGAAACCATAAATTTTTCTATCTCAGGTTTAAGCTGCATATCCCTTCCTTCCTAAGGGTCTGTATAAATTTGTAAATGTTTCTTCTGCCACTTCTAAACACTATTTTCTCCTGTCTGACACACAACTTTTCCCCTTCATACCTTCTCTCCGTTCATCCATGCCTCCAACTAACAAAAATACTCTCATGATAGATCAATCATTTCTCATAGCTCTTCCTTTGAGCTACCATTTATAAGGACCGTGCACTCTTTAAAAGACCATGCAGTCTTATCTGAGAAGTGGCTAGTATGTTACATGTGGAGCCATGCCTACCTTCTCTGAGATGGATCACTGAAGGTCTGACAAGCACCAAAATAACATTAACCTCTCAGGACCCTGAAGGATGGTGTTAATGAAAAGAATAGGACTGGACTTTCACACTGATTTTTGTGAACCAGTAAGACATTTAGAATTGTACATATATTAAACATACATACAAAGAGGCCACAATTTCTTTCTCCCAAGGATTTCACAGTGTTATTTGGAAACAAAGTCCTCCCCGAAGGAGACAATTAAAATTAATAATGCGGACTTAGCATAAACAATATAGCATACCAATAATATATGCCAATAGCATACCATCAATAATAATATAATCTCAAATAAGAGACAAGAAGAGAAAGTCTTCTCAGAAAAAAAGCACAGATGAAATTATTTTTTCTGAAAAGAGTAAAAATGTAATGGGACACAAGAGGAAAATAGTATCTGCAGAATTGTTGGATTCTATGGCCAGGGAAACGGCAGAGGCAGAAGGTAGTGGTTGCCATGGTATTTCAGTGCTAATGCAATACATTAGTACATTTGCTAGCACAATTGGTATATTGTTCATCGATTGAAGTGACATTAGTAAATGAAGGGCAACTATGGCACATAGTCTAATAGACATCTGTTTCAGCTTTCAGCTTTGGGTATTTCTGTCATTATTAAGGGTGTATACTAAGTCTGTCCTCTGGCAAATTTACCAGAATTATTCTAGCAGTTGAGAGATGTATATGAGGAGACTTGAGCTTGACTGACCAGGAAACATTGCAGCCACAGAACAAATGATTGGACCCAAAAGACTGATGCTATGTCCCTGGACCTTCGAGGCTTTAGGACACCTATTACCCATCTCTACAAAATTAATGAGTCTCCACTTTGAAATATAATCCTCCATCACTTCCAATAAATAGCTAATGTGCATGGACAGATTAGAGTGGATCATTTTTTGCACATTCTATGGGTGCAAGGATAACTAGCAGGTCCATAATACTGCTCAGTTGGATATTTATAATGGCAGACTAACAAAGGGGTATGGGGTCACTGGTCCATTCTACTGACACGTATTATTCTCCTATAATAGTAAACATTATTCAAATAACATTAATTATATAAATTCTGGGCAAAATTCAAGTTCAGAATGATCAGATATAGCTGCAGGGCATGTCATTATTCAGGTCTTGTACTGGTGTTGTATGTTACCTAGAAAGCCAGGGCAAATAATAAAATCATGAGAAATGGTAAAAGAAGCAACACAGTGAAGGGACTGAATGAAGCAGTGTAATATGAAAGCAGGAAGCAAGGCTACAGAAGCAACATTATCTTTCTTCCTCTTGTTCGTTGTGCTTTTTGCTATCTATTCCACATTACCAAGCCCCTGCATTCCACAACCACTAAATGGGATCTGAGCCCTACCAAGTAATTCTGCAGCAGATCCAATGAGATATCAAACAAGTGTGGGCACGTGATGGCATCTGTGCAAATTAAAGCGCATGAATTAGAGTTTATGAAGGTTTTATGTGGCAGTAGGAAGACATATGAAACCTGATCTGATAGAAATTCATTATTCTAAAAAGATGTTACTTGGCAGGGTAAAAAGCTTGATAGTAGAAACTGACCTGCTGGCCCCTGAGTGATTTTGAACCAGCAGAAGCTGTTGTGGCTGCAACATTTTTGATCTGGTAAAGGAGTCCTAAAGTCTGCCTTATTACACTGCCAAACTGTGGCCTCATTTGAACCGAATGCCAAAAGAGCTATGTTTTTTTACCTCTCAGACCTACTTAAAACTGTTTCTTAAACCACTGCAGCCCAATATACGACTTGTATCCATTTTTGCACCTCAGTACTGAGTCATCCTGTGAACATTTTGGTTTATTCATTTTTAACATTGTCTTTAATTTTGGCTCGTTAATCATTCCTCTTGGTGCAAGCATATTTTTATGAATCTAATCATATGACTGCTACCTGGACAATTTGAACAAGTTCTAATACTGAAAGAGAAGTACCACAGGTTCTCTGGCTTGCAAATTTGATCTCTTTCAGTGCATGAATATTAAAATAATGTGAAAGAGGTCCACCTTATTTCTATTACATCCTATACCATATAATCTGACTCTTTTTAGAATTGTTCCTTTAGATGAGAAAATATTATCAGAGCTAAATTTTAAACACAGCCCATGCCCTCAAGTGGCATTCTTTTAAGAGTCCTCTTAACATTGCTAAAAATGTGGACCTGGGCTTACAAATCCTCACATCCAATGCCTTGAAGTTGTTGCCACATGTAACTTTGACAGAAGAAGGAAGAGAGGATTAAAGGATTGGGGTTGTACCTCAATTCCATATTCAAAATAAATGTAAGTGAATAGGCTAGCCTCATGAGGCATGCCTCATTCTTGGGTTATTAAATCTGCTTCAGCATCCCCAGCCATCCAATAATGGTTCAAGCAGCAAAAGCAAACACAGAGTTTTAAACTATTTGTTGATTCAACACCTGATGATGTGCCTATCCAGGTCAATGTAAGACAACAAGATCTAACACATGAGATTAAATACAACTTGCTATTGGAAGCTGGCAACATTAGACAGGGAGATACAGTAATCCTTAAGTAAAACAAGGTTGTATAATTCCTAAATTTGTTCTTCTCCCCAGCCTTGGGGGCTTCAGTTAAGACTTGGAGTTGCTCATGCCTCTTCTTCGTTCTCCTCCATACCTACAGAGGCTGTCCAACAGCTACTATTCCTGAAGCTGCCAGGATGAAAGCAAAGTGACTTTGCAATAAAACACCAGCAACATTTACGAGGTACTCACAAGTTCCAGTGTAAATCCACAGGTGTTTTCTACATATCTTGCATGTCCAAACCCAGAGAACCCAACCCTCTGTGCTTCAGACAGAACACAGACACACTGGCAGACTTCACAGATTGTGTTTTATTTTGTTAGTGTAAATACATTCTATGATTCTAAGATGAGTTTTCAAAATAATAGGTTATCCTTTATTCTTCATATGTTTCACAGCTCTTAATAGAATGTATTTTTTATCAAAACTATTATCAAAAGTAAGATCATCACCAACACTTATTTGGAAAATACCACAGATTCATCATTAGTGATTACAATTGGGTCATATTATTACTCACATGAAAGGCCTTGGAAGCTGAACTGTAACTGAAGTTATGACAAAACTGTGAACAAATTGCTTTCTTCTGAAAACTTATTACTAGCTGGGAAATACTTGTGGGATGGATCTGGGGCTTGAAGTTCCATTAGCACAAAGCTATTAGGAGGTGACGTTGCTTATGAACTCAAGGGAGAATGTGCTAACATTAGCTAAACTGCCTTTTCTTCTGACATGCCCATCCAAGTTCATTTTAGAAACTATAAAACAATAGAAATCTTAACTACAGCAAGGGAATGGTATATGATACTTGTATACTTACTAACATAAATAGTGCTATAAAGCCATAAGCCCATACTTTCCACTGTTTGCTTTTATGAGTTGTGTATAATATGTAAGAAATACATTGTAGGAACACTTTTGTATGCTTTACCTGCCTTTTATTTTTCCTGAAAAAACATTTTGATTATACACATGGACCATTGCCATTGTAGTTTCCACTTTCCAAATAAGACTAATAAGACTTTTGGCACTGATTGTTCAAAATAAATAGCCTGGTAGGTAACAAAGGAGAAAAATTGTATTTTGGGACAGTACAGTTAAGACTTTTCCAGGCAGAGTAGCATTCCTCTTTTCTTTTTATCAGTTCTAACCTGCAATGTGATGCAGGACTAGAAAGGCATGAAATCTAAAAAGTGCATTTGAGTTCCAGTATTCTTGAGAGTCTTACTTGCCTATTTTTTATACTGGGTAATTCACCTAGATACAAGACTGTCATCAAAGTTTTTAGTTTGGAAGCAAGTCCATTTAGTAAAAACATTGGAAACCTGACAACTGTTTGGCCTCAAGGGCTTTAATTAAAATTCTCTGGTGTTTGTTTTCCCCAACTTGACTTACCCCTGAAACTGCATTTTCTAAACACTTCTTTTTATTCCTCTGTTCCTTCAGGTGAGATCTAACTGAAAGCACAAATGAATGCCAGTATACAATTTTCTGCCTAACTGACTGCTTCTACATAGATGGGGAAATTCCCCTGTGGCCAGGTAAATGTGATCCCAGTCACTTCCACTTTCCCTTGGTGTATTTTCTGCAGGAAGGAAAGCAGGCTTTTTGTCACCAGTTCCGCAGTGCTCCCAGAGAAAAATATGTACTCCAGCTTACCCTAATTCCTTTGGCAGGAATTTAATTCTGGGTCTGAGAACCCAAAGTGACAAGAAAATGATATCTTCTCTGGTTTATTTCTAATTTATAACAGCTTACTTTATTTAATGACTTTAGCTCCTATATCATTAAAACAGGATGAACAGTCAATGTTTAAATAATGGTCCACTCATCTCTTAATCATAGGACAAGCTCACACCACCACAAGGCTCTAGGTTAACATGTTCTAATAAGCAACTGACCCTGACCTGGATCATGATGACTGAAGAATCATTAGGCTATTACGAAGTCCAAATACAATGCATCCATGTAAAACCACTACAGAAACAGCTTCAGTTCAGCAGATGTCATCAGTATGTTTACATAGATTAAGGACTTGTATAAGATCATCAAAATGATGTCATCGTCTTTCTTTCTGTGAGACTAACACAGTAGTTAAGTGTTTTGAGGTACTTCCAAGTTTTATTTTAAGAAAGGAAGATTGATTTAGCTGAACTTGCCAATGAATCATTCCTCTACCACTAAAATCCGGCTAATTGAATTCCCAGATAAAGAGGGGAGCAGAGAAGAAAGATGGGCATTGTGTATGTTAATTGCTCACAAGGCAGTAGCAATTGCACTGACTTTCAGAGAGTGACAATACAGTATGTGCAGCAGAAATTCTTTAGGTTGAGAGAGATTCTTCATGTATTCTTTTCTAGGGCTTATCTGTATAATGCAGCTCTTGGCATAGTTGGAGAAAATGTCAGTCCATGTCCATTCTGTGTATTCTATTAGTTTTAAGCAGTGAATGAAAAACAAGCATTTCAGCTGCAAGGCCAAAAGCAAATCATCTCAACATTTGCAATGTTTCAGGCTGTTGGAGGGCGATTAAAGACTCCCTTGTGAGACTCTGGGATTATTGAGATTATATAAGCAGAAAACATTTAAGAAGGTCCGTAACAGTATTTATCTTAAAAAAAAAATCCAGTGCCACCTTGAAAGTAAATGGCAAGAGAGAAAGCAAACAGGACATTTTGATGAAAGCAGGAAAGCAGTAATACTGCTTTTAAATCATTAGGAGAATCCAACTGACGAGTGTAAAGCATGCCTGGAATGATTAAAATAAATCATTCTGAGAGGTTAGGAGAAGTTGAGTAGACTAAATTTATGCTATAGGGTCCTTCTTCAGACCCATTTGTGCAGAAAAACGCAATGATAATCCCAAGTGCTAAAAACTGGGGAAAGTGGAATAGATCAGGGAAAGTATCTATGAGTGGCATGAAAGACTTAAATCCTTCCTAGAGAAATGCTGCTTATTCAAATACTAAATGATCATTAGAAGTGATCGGTGAATTAAAAGCAAGGGATGCAAAGTTGACCCTATTTATCTCTTTTTTCACACATCATGTAAGTGTGTTATCTATTAACTAATGTTTTAGAAGGCAAACTGGAATTCCTTTAAATCATTCTCTTATATAATACAGTATTTTATAATTGGTAAACTTGTACTGGTATTAGTAAGATAATTTGGGGTTAATCTTGCCAGCCAAATGAGTAAGTATATAGAATCCGTTACTCTGTTGGCACAATCATTATTGCTATTGTTATCATTATTATAATTATTACTCTTATTACTATTATCACCATTATTACTATTACTATAGTAACTAATATTATTATTTACATCTTCTTCATTATTTCTTCATTTAATGTGATTGATTCTTGGCTGTATTTCTTAAAAATGAAATTCAAGGTCAGAGCAGATGAACTATCCACCTACCATAATGCCAAAATAATTTTTTAAAACCACAGTATTAGCTAAAAAGAAATAATACTTAAACACAGAGTAACTTTTGCTACTAATGCTAAGTACAATTTTGAATTTTGCTGTATTCTTTGATCCTTTACACTGTTTAAATGGAATAATTAATTCAGAACCTCATGCCGCTAATTACATAGATAAAAACATGTCAGTTATAGCGAAGTGTTCTGTACCAGATACTACAAAGATTCTAATTGGCTTCAATATGAATTATGTCTTTAATAATTTATCTGTTAAGCAAAAATAAAATGCTGTGTTGCACTGATTTACAACACCATGAACTGAATGCTCATGGTAGGCAAAAGCCTTCCAGTGTTGGCGACCTGAACAGAAATGTTGTGACAACAGCACACGAGTTTTAATAGACAGACGTTCAGTGCTTGCATGTCGTTCATTTTGTAGCTCTTTATAATATCATTAATCTGCCTCAGTTTGTTTTATACAATCCGGTAAAAACTATGTGGAATACCCTATGGTGAACACCAAATGCTCTACATAACAGAGTCTGCTTAAAACAAGGTGAATTCTGCTCAGGCCAAATTCTGTTTTCATTGACACTTATGTAAGGGGATTAAATTGTTACTCCTATCTATGAAGGAAATTGCTTCAGGACTACATTAGTAATTTTCATTGGAGGAAGAGATATCTGCAGCTACAGAATGTGAATGTATATGTATGCCATGCTTTTGAAGAAGACAAATTAGATGTTTTTAGTCAATAATAGGAAATTATACATGGTACATTCATATGAGATTCACAGTAAGCCTGTGAATGATTATTTACTATATTCCGGAAAAAACATACTGTGCAAGAAAAAAACTAGGAAGAAACAGTTGTTCAGTATTAGCGATCAGAAGTCTGCACAGATTGTAGGTGGCTGTGGTTCCCCACGTAGATCCTTGCAACTTAGATATTCAACATTTTATTTTTCTTTTATTATAGACCCTGGTACAAGAAGTCAAGATCTCATTGATTACCACAGACAAAGCAAGATCAAGTCTCACTGATGCTCATAGACAAGTCCTTAATGAGAAACTCAAAGTGATATCATATGCCTTGGTAATAATTCAGCAACAGAAGCAATTTCCTGTGGTGCAGTTTTCAGAATTTGAATCATTGTGTACTGCACACTCACATTGTACCTACTTTTTCATCTGTGGCATGGATTTCTTCTTCTTCCAAACTCCCAACATTTCTGGACACTGAAGACCTGTCCGATGTCAGTACTGGGAGTAAGTGCATCCCACTAATCTCTCAGTGAAGGCAGGGTGCAGGGCATGCTTGGGGAGCCTGGGCTGTCCTGTCTGCCCAGCAGAACCAGGCTGTACTTGGTGTCACCAGCCAAAGCACCTTCTGCTCTCCCTGACCTGCCTCTGTAAAAACTGTGGGTGCTGTTCAGCAGCTGGACTTTGGCCATAATGACCATCTTATCTGTAGGAAGTTTTCTTAGAGGAACCTGCTAATCTGTGGATCTGAATATGTGCTAATTTGCATTTCAAAGTGCTATACCACTAAGGAACTTGTAAAATGCTCTACGAAGATACTCTGTACCAGTTTGAAAAAGCTGTTTCAAAACAGTGCTGTTTTTTTAAGGCTCCTTAGGAACAATATGAACATGCCTTTCAGTGAAGTCAGTCCTCTTACATACTTCAAATGCCAAATCCTCCTCAGGCTGGCCAAAAGAAAGGAGAAAGAAATACTACCCAGCACACACTCGGTCATGAGAATCTCAGTACTTGTTTTGCTGTATGGAGTACTCCTACGTTTAAAATATTTTTGTGAAAAAGTAAGCATACTTGCACAGAGCTGTGAAATCCATGTTTCTCTTTCTTTCCACATGGCCTTCTAATATAACCCATGATTGTGAATGACAAGTAGAACCATGCTTTGGCATCAACTCTTTTATTCCTGTATATAATCAAATGTGAATCCCTTTTCATGAAATGCAGAACAATTCCACTAAACAGAAGCTGAAGTGAAATGAGTTTACTTCTTTTACTTTTCAAACTTCTTTTCCCTATTTATTTTTATCCTTGTTTTCAATAGTATTCTTAAAATACTGTCACCAATTACTACCTGGTACAACAGCAGTACCAGTAGCCTTTTGGCACTCACTTATGCATATATATTCTATATGCATATATTCTCCTGTGAATGATGGTTTTTCCCTTTATTTCATTCTCAGAATGTTGAAACCAATTAGACCTTAGCAAATGATAATGCTCTGGTTACCGTATTAGAATAATCATTTTGTAATGTTTACTAATGATTATAATGATTACTGATGTTTAGTGATTTCCCTAAGGGAAAACAGGTTCATATGGGTGAGGACTGAATCCTCATGTGACAGCAAGCCTGGTTCCTGTGGAAGTGGCATTGGCTGAAGTACTCTTGTGGTTCCCCCTCTTCTATGCAGAGGTGGTTCTGGACACTTCAATTAAATTTTGCTACTTCATATCTTTCTGAAAAAGCTAATATTTTAAAACAAAAGTATTACAGGCAAAATAACCTTTGGTATGTCATTTCTAATCTGAGAAGAAACTCTGAATATTGATTAGCATTAATTGGCAACTCTGCTGTGTAGTAGTACTCATAGGAAGTCCAGTCTTCATATCTTTTGACCACTACTTCACTTCTTGATCTAGGTCACTTTTAAACGCATGGTTAGCCAGCCTTTGAAAAGCTGTGCCATATCTAGTCTGCATATAAATACAAAAATTTATTCTCCAGGGTTGTTAGTCTGATACCTTTCAACAGCACTTAAGTTCACATTTAAGAAATATAACAAAAGAATGCAAAATCTTTGAATATGAATGAAAAGGAAGAAAGAAATCATGAGAAAAATTTCCCTGAGATCTGAAGTCTCTAAAGTACCTAAGCCTGCAGACAGTGAAAATGCCCTCTTGACTTCAACTGCATGGTGACAAGAAAAAATGACCCTTCTCCTCCTCCTCTCACTCTTTGAATAACTGCACAGACTGACAGACATAGTAATTGACTGACATCATGTCTTGTGGATATTATGCTTTCTCCTTGAGCAGAACATATCTAACATAATTATGCTAACTGCGTGGAATTGTCTACGTTTATAATGCTAGACTAGAAGCCAGACATAGGAAAGTTGAAGCACCAGCTGTGTCCTTATCTTACCCTATGGCCTTGGGAAGTCCCAGGTCCCCTCAGCTTTTGGCAGTTTCTCCATCTGAAAAATAGAGATAATATTTTCCTGTCTAGACCACAGGAGTTCATTGGATTAGTTGATGTCTTATCAGTGTTATGCAAAAGCAAATCACTTTATAAAAGTTAGGCATTTCTGTGTTTTGCAAAATGTATTTTGTGCCGAGATCAGTTTAAGAATATCAGGGATCAGTATTTTCCAGTTATGACCAGTTTTATAGAATGTTCATTTCATTAGTTTCATTAGGAGTGAAATAATTCAAGGTTGTCACTGTATAACAAATTAAACCAGCAGTTTATTTACTGAGGTCAACAGCATGTCAGATAGTAGAAAATGTGACAGACTAAATATAATACAAAGAAATAAAATGACACTCAGAGATGTAGATTAGCATGGATAACTGTGTAAACTGTAATCTCTCTTTCAAAGTGAGCAGATGCTCAGAGTAAAGCATCTTTTCATTATTAAAGAAAAAGGGAAACAGAGTCAAAATAATAGTTAACTGCTCCTATGCCCTTTTGAAAAAGTGCAAAGACTCAGACTTTTGAGCCTGCACAATTTAAGATATTTCACCTGTCCTTCAAGAGGAAAGAAAATACCACAACTCGGTATATGCTTCTGCGTAGGGGTGTATGTGTGTGTTTGCATATGTATATATAAAAACCTTTCCACAGGTCTCTAGAGTATAGCACAAACTGAAAAAAATATTTTTCTAAAAGAAATGGTGATCACTGAACATTTCGTTTTACTGTTCATCAGTAAAACTATAATGTAAGAAAAAATAATTGAGTCTTCTATCTTCTTGAGGAGCTGTTCAAATTGCACTGATAGAAATAAAACTTGTAGCAAACAAGAGAGAGAGAAGCAGGTCTTTTCAGTCAGTTAAGGCTTCCAAGAGAGAGAAAAGGGTGATAGAAAATTAAAACGGATTTGTTTCAGGAAACTTCCCTGACTGAAAACTCAAATTTCTTTTTCATAAATAAAAAACTGGGGAAACAGATTTATGTTGTCTAGCTGTTAAGGTCCTTTTCTGTCATTCTCCCCAGAGATGTTTTTCAGTAGAAAGCTGTGAAGTAGTGAAAACCTTTTCATCATGGTTCCTTGGAAAACTGAATTCATACCAACTGACAGACAGATATGAGCACTGAACTGCAGGATAAGGAACGTGAGGAAGCATCTTATAGCACTTCTCCTAAGTGAAGTCTGAACGTGCACTTTATTTTTCCTTCCTTAGCAATTATTAGACTGTCTGTAATGTTTTGGCTGCATTGTCTCCTAAGGGTCCGGGCTGCTCCTGCCAAGACCCCTGGCAGGCCATAGCTGCAGTTCCTGAGAGCACAGATGGAAACACATTGCCCAGTGTTTTCCTGTCGTTCCTGCCCCCTATAAGGGAGAATTGCCCAGCATGGATATTCACCATTGTGTGATGGTATGATGAATCACTATAGTGTCACAGAAAGGCCAGGAAAAAATAGTGCTATTAGTTACTCCTTCCCTATTTCTCCATTCCCCATACTTCAGAGAAGGAAAGTACACTTCTGTAGGAGAATGAGGAAGGAATGAAAAGGTTAATGGAAATAAATGAAATATGGTGAAGCAGGATGAGAGAAACATTCAGTGTTTGCTTTCAACATTACATTCAAATTTCCTTGACATTCATAATAATGAAAAATCAGAGACCATACTGCACCAGGAACAAAGAAGGCATGCAAAAACAGCCTACACATAAAGAAGTTGAAGAAACAAACAGGATTATTTAGTGTGCTGTGTCGGGTTATAGGTAGGTGTAATGAGATAGAATGAAAGATGTGAAACTGTAGCCTGGGGATGAGAGAATTTATTTCTCAAGACTGAGATATATTAGACTATGTAATGGTTTCCAAGTAAATGGCAGAAACTTGACACCAAATTGTACAAAGCTTTAGGGACAAATGGGAGGGAATGTGTCTGCACTGGCAGGTAGTAAACCAGAAGCTTAATAAGTCTTGTCAGCTACTACAAATGCGTCACAAATGTAACATCAGTCAAGGCCTAAATGTCATGTGTCAGGATGATATTTTATCAGTTCCAGAAGTAACCAGAGAAATCACCCAGGTGACTAGCCCAGTCATCCTAATCAGTATTGTAAGAAATTCCTAAGGAAACTATTATTATCCTAATTTCTGTAATCTTAAGTAAACCAAATTACTTTTATGTCAGATATTTCATTAAAATATGCAATGCCCAGTCAGAATCTTCTCTTCCAAGCAATAATCAAAGCAGGGTTCCTACAAGTAATAATTCAAACAATGAATTTTGTTTTTCTAATTGTCACTAGCATTGTCTGTATCCAGTGGGGATAATAGGATGGCACAGGCATGATATAGTTCATCATCTCTGTATCACTGGATATTGTTACAGAGCAAGTTTACAACTGGGTTTATACCGCTAATTAGGACTATCAGAAACCATGTTCTTGCAGTAATAGGACCTTCAGCCGCACAGGTATTTCCATGTACTTTATATTTCCTGAGGCAACATTTCTTGTCACAATTGACAATTTTTCTTAATTACATGTATTACTTCAATACACACAAGACTGCCCTATACTAAACCAAGTCACCTCACAAATGATGTTGTTATTAATGCTGCCTTGTTATACCAATCTAAATCCGGAAGAAAAAATTATCAAGTCTCCATCTAGGAAAATATACTCTTTCTATCTTCCTCCTACTATAGTAATATGAATCCTGCAAGCCTACTCATTGGTGTCCATGTTTGGCATCTATGCTTTAAAATGACTTGAAAAAAATAGAAAGTACTCACAAAATTTGTTACAAGAATTGCTTAAAGTCTGAAAACTCAGGGAACTCAGGGAAAGACTTCAGAAAAAATGTGATGTCTATACACAAAAAAGTGAAGAGGTGGCTTTATCACAGTCTAAAAGAACTATACTGGGAAAACTTTTCTGACGGCTGAGGTCTCTATTACTATAAATAGATAATGACATATTGTGCATGCAGGCACACCAGGCTGCGTGGCTGTGGTGAACCCCCGCCTTCAAAAATCTATGAAGAAGGCTGACTGCTGTGAAATACTAATTCCTCAGTTTATCTAAGTGCATTTACAGTAGTGTACTAGAGCTGTTGCATTGTAGCAACGTGCCTTTCCTTGTATTTTAAGGTGCATTTGGCAAGTTCATCCAAACGCCCCAGCAATAATTGTGAGATTTCCCATAGAAACGCTCATGTATTGTTTAGTCAACAACCCTCTCAGTAGTTATGCCAGCATAATACATTTTTCCTGTTTCCAAAATACAAATGACAGCTATGACAATGGTGGTTTAAATGAAGTCCTTATATTTCATATAACCTCCCTCCTCCAGGACTCCTTCCTCCTCATAAAGTATAAATATACTCAAGATTATACTGTATCATGGCTCTACTGAAGCAAGGTGGAATTTCCATTGGCTTTCCCAAAGCTTAGGTAAGCCTGTGCACCATAAACTGCAGCCTAGAGTGACAGATATGATCAGTCTGCCCTGCTATACCTAAAGAAGCTTATTCAGAACTTTCACAGATATTTCATTTCTCAAGGTGATCAGTTCCTTGAATTTGGTCCATAGTTGCTCTCTACCTTCCAGAATGCAAACTGGCTAAAGTATAGGAAGCAAAAGGTAGAGTCACTTTTCAGGATGAGGGACACACAGTCAGCAGTGGCATTTCACAAGGATGAGTGCTGGTGTGGCTTTGTTCATCTTCTTTCTCAGTAAAGGGAGAAGGGAGAGCATAATGAAAAGTCCCAGTTTTAGGATGATGCTAAACCATGTTGGTGGCTGACTGTTGCACTGTTGGAGAAGAAATTCAGAAAGGACCTCAAAAATGGAGTGAGTGGGCAAAACGTGAAAAAACAGCTGCATTATAGATAACTGAGAAGTAATATGCCTAAGGAAAAATAATGTAAGCTATGCTTGTGTAATACTTAACTTAGTACTGGTAATTACAACTCAGGAAAAAGGTCTTTGAGCCATTGACATTTTTCAGAAATCAGCAGCTCAATGTACAGCAGAATCTAAGAAACCGACAACATGTTGAGCATCATCAGGAAGGGTGTTGAGAACCAGACAGAGGGTGTCTTTTTGCTGCTGTATAAAATTTTGATGCATCTACATCTTGGTGTCATATGCAGTTTTGGTCTACATATTTCAAGAAGGATATAGTGGAGTTAGAAAAGTTACAGAGAAGGACAACTGGAATGGAGCAGGCATCTCAGAAGGAGAGCATAGACAGCCTGAGGCCTTTTGGTTTGGAGAGGAAAAGCATGAAGGGGTATATGTTAGAGACTTACAGAGCGAAGAAGACATTGTATAAGGTGACAGAGGAACTGTTATTCAATAATTCTTGCAGTTCTGGAACTTGGGGACAATTGATAAAATTAATAGGTGATCAGTCCAGGTAGTTAACATCTGAAACTTGCTGCCAGAGGAGTTTAGTGAAGCAGAAGTATTTTCAGGTTCAAAAAGGAGCTAGACAAATTTGTGGACAACAAATGATCTAGTCATTAGATCATTTGCTCTCCTAACACTATTTGTCTTTGCTTTTAGATTTAATGGAGACATATTGCAGTATATATGGAGACCTGTTGAGACTTTTCATTAAAGAAAAATAAAAGAAAAAAAGTGTCAGCAAGAGTCCATTTAAAAATCAAAAAACTCTTGCCGCAGGGAATTCTTGCTTTTTAGCTCATTACAGACTTACAAAATATTCTTCATGCTTCCTGTTTTCTTGGCAAGAAATGGCAATTTTTTAAAAAAGTTATGTTTTAGGCTTTAGTTACATTGTTAGTTTAACACTTTTATAAATTCTGATATAATACATTTATTTCAGTGAAGTAGCTCCACCAACTTTAGTCAAGTTGCTTTTAATTTATTCTCTATGTTAACAGAATTTAATTTAAAGTTTTTAAATTTCCAGCAACTGCCAGTCCTTAAAGTAAGTTAATTCTGTCTGCCTCCTAAACTAAAATTAAAGATATCTCCCCTGACTCTGAAAGAACACTTCTTTAATAAACAAAAAAAGACTGGGAAACTCTGATGAAATAAAAAAATCTTTTTTTTTATTAAACAACCTGAGTTTATTTATACAGAATAAAGTGTCAAAACATCTTTCTATGCATAATTCAATTATAAGTTATAGGACTTATATTTCAAGTTCTTATGACCTTTTAATGATATTTAATTTCTTTCTCTGGCTAATCATAAAGAGGTTTTGATGCTGTCATGAAAAACTGCTTGCTTTCAATCTTTCTATTTTTCAGAGAAGGTAAATGTCAAGCTTTGTTCTTTGAATACAGCTCCTGACTTATTAAGGCTTAGAGTTGTACAGATACATGGCTATCTGTCTCTAGGCATCTTTACAAAACACATTTTTAATCATAGGGAATTCTGCCATGCACAAATTCCTTATCTTATGGTGAACAACATAGTGCCTTCTGGCAACATGACTGGGATTATTCTATGTTTTTATTAACCAGTGACATGACAATCCCTCCTTAGGAAAGCACTTCAGCATGTGCTTACCGTTTGACAAAGGCTCTTTTCAGCTCTCAGCAGCACATTGAAAATACTGATTCTCTTCAACTCTGGCCTATTGTAATCCACTCCATTTGCTGTGTCTTCTATTGTCTGTTCTTTTCTCCTTCACTTCCTACCATATTATGGTGAATCTGCACCACCACCTCTTTTTCACCATGAGTTCTTTTCTTATAAGCTCAGTTTGTTAAAACTGACAAGTTACAGATTCATTTGCTGGCTCTGACACAGACCAGATATGGCTAATGGCGGACATGTTCTTTGTTGCTCAGAAAATTCTTTGTTGCACAGAAAAATATTTTTCACAGTTCACAGACAATGCTTAAATCAATGCAGAACTGACTGATTTTTCTGAGATAGAAAACAGGAGCATAAGAAGGGCTGGAGATTATGGAGAAAAGGTACACTTCAGAAATCTCTCCTCATGCATTTAGTAGGAAATCAGTCCTTGGTTTTGATATATTAAAGAACAGCTTTTTTGAGAAACCCCCGAATGTAACCTTTAGCTGCTGTCAGATGGCCAGGGACCTAGAGCACATGACCTTTGAGGAAGATATGCGGCAGGTGGCCAAGTTTAGTCCTGCAAAGAGGAGGCTAAGGGAAGGGAGGTCTACTAGCAGCCGACACCCACTTAAAGGAGCATTACAATGAGCCAACCTCTTCTTGGTGGTGCCAGATGATATAACAAGGCCATAGATTAGGAGGTTCAGTTGGACTTTGAGAAATTAGTGTCAGAAGGAGGGTTGTGCAACACTAGAACTGGTACCAAAGGAGCGGTGTATCCTCCACCCTTAGCATTTTTCAAGACTTGGCTAGATAATCCTGCTTCAAGTGGGAACCTGGACTAAATGATGTCCAGGGATCCGTTCCAAAAGTTTTCATGCTTCTTTGGAATTTTATAAAGCCTTGAATATTCCAATTTAAGAAACTTATATTTTAAATTGATTGTGTCCATTTATCATTTTAACTATAAGCCCTGACCCTCTTATTACAATAAAGTCCAGTACTGCATAAAGGTAAAAGTTCTTTGACTTTAAAGCCAAAGAGAATCTTTCTTTAATCTTAGTTGTAATTTGGTTAGTTAGCACTAAAAAGCAGTTAGAAAAACACTTAGAAATTGCTCACTTCACTTCTGATCTTAAACTTAGAATCATAAAATGGCTGAGGTTGCAAGGGAACTCTGGAGATCTAGTCCAAACCCCCTACTCAAAGCAGGGTCATCTAGAGCAGGTTGCTCAGGGCCATGTCCAGTCAGTATCCTCTGGATACCACTCAGAAGACTCTGGCTCCATCTACCTTCCTTCCCCTCCATCAGGTATTTATACACATTGATAAGATCCTCAGGAACCTTCCCTTCTCTCAGCTGAACAGTCCCAGCTCTCTCAGCCCCTCCTCATATAAGAGATGCTCTGATCCCTTAGTCATCTTTACGGCCCTTTACTGGACTCACTCCAGTATGCCCATGTCTCTCTTGTACAGGGGAGACCAGGACTGTATAAAGCATGACAGATGAGGTCTCAGTAGGGCAACTTTGCCACAGATGCACACTACTTGCACATGGTCAACTTGCTGTCCACCATGAACCCCAAGTCCTTTTCTGCAAAGCTGTTTTCCAGCTGGTCAGCCTCCAGCCTGTACCTGTGCATGGGGTTATTCCTCCCCAGGTGCAGGGCTTTGCATTTCCCTCTGCGGAACTTCATGAGGTTCCCCTCTGCCCATTTCTGCAGCCTGTCAGGGTCCCTCTGAATGGCAGCACAGCTCTCTGGCATATCAACCACTCCTCACAGTTTTTTCTCGCTTGTATGATTCAGAACTATCTTGAAAGTTAGACAGCAAAAAATGCTGATAATAAGCATGTATTCAGTGCCTTCAGAAAGACAAAATGGAATGAAAACAATAATTCTGCTCTCCCACAAGCATTCAGGTATGTGAGCCTATTATTTCCAGTAGATGGCATGGCTAACCTCTATAGCAAATGCCAAAACCAACAAACAAAAAGGTCCAGTAGTTTTTATTATAAGAATTGTTGAATTGCTGCTGCACAAAATGGAGAATGACAGACAAAATGTGACTTTGGTGTCTGAAGATTGCATACTTTGGAATATTACAATAGATTATGATGGGAGAGAATAAGATTATACATATTTTTTCAGTTCTGCCTCAAAATTTTTATATCTTTTTTTCAATGTAAAATTATGTATGTATATATAATATCATATTATCTCTATTCAGGGAGCACAACTTATTTTGGGTATCTTGATATTCTCTATAGTCAAAAGGCATTTTAGAGGATTCAGGCATTGTACATAAAAGGCATAACAGCTGAAACTAGGGTTGATTAACTATTACCAACAACAAAATTCTGATGCACAGGCATCCTATCAAAATATATGGCAGCACTAGGAATCATCAGAGTTGTAATACCAATTTGTACAATACCCACATAGTACACATATGCACACAGTATTTGTTTCAAGTTCCAGGCAATTTCATCACCAGATATAGCAGAAAAATGCAATGAGGGAGCCTATAACTATTGTCACACAAGCCCTGCTTGTTACCTCTGAGTATTTATATTAATCCAAGAGCATTTAAAAGAGAGGTGCACTAACAAACATTGTCACAGCTGCTCTCCATCAAAATAAGTAAAAAGAAAGTGGAGTGGTACCTAGCTTTCTGTTTGTTTCTTCTTCAAGTTATAGATGGGGTAGAACTGTCCCTGCTTTTTCTGCTCTGTCTAGAACTGATTATCAGAAATGGAGCCCTAAGTAAAGATCACAATATTTGGAATAGTAACCACCTATGCTTTAAATTTAAAGAGGAAACAATAAGGTATTGATGGAGGGAGATGGAGATGGGCAGTAAGTTTCCAATAGTTAATCTTTTTGCAAATGCTTTATGATTGAGACATATATTCTTTCTGTATGAAAGAGAGAAAAATCCAAAGGATCACACATTGTGAAGAGCATTTAAGGAAGGTGAGTTGCTTCAGCCATGGACTGTTCACCTCTACACTTTTCTTTGGCTTAATTCAAATCAGCTCCCACCATTGTCAGAAGTCATACTTTGCTAGTGGGGAAAAAACAGACCAGGAGAGGAGGGATGAGGTAAGGAATGACTGCACACACAGTTTATTTTCTACCCTTATCTCTTTGAAAAGGAAATAAGAAATGAATTTTGGGAGCAAACTTCTGTATTTAAGATCTATAAGGACTATCTGACCATAAATGACTGAGAGCAGAAGCTTAGCAAATTAAGAGCTGGGAGCTGAGGTCTTCTTAACCCCCACAAGACTCTCATGCTATGTCTTGGTATAGTAAACTCTTTGAAGAGAACAGGAAAAGTACACAATAAATTTAGCTGCCCTGATGAATAGGGTCAGGCACAAAGTCAATAACACTAAACTTGCAAAACCAGCAGCTTTTTCTGTATATAATTCTGGTAGGTAGGTGGAAGAAACTGCTCTTTGAAAGTCCCTTGAGCCATGCAAGCATCTCTCCACTGATATCAGTGATTAGGGTGTGTACAATGACTGGCAGTAAGCTGTAGCATTCTATTACACATATTTGTGCTTTGTCATTTTGTCTTCAGAGCTTCATAAACAGACAGTAGATAAATCATAGTTCTGTTCTGCACAGATGATATTTTGCATTTGATACCTGAAAAATTGTTTTGAATTGTGAAAATGTATGAGACTTTTAAAACTTGAATTAATTCCTCATGGGAACTCTAGTGCTTTGTATCTCCTCCGTATGCTATTTAGGTCTAGAAGTATACGATATCTGATAGTATAAAATATTCTTTTGAGATATTTCTGGAGATCAAGTAAGAGCTATTTTTAAGCCAAGCATTTTGCTGACAATAAAGTTTAGTTTTACTTATTAAGTTTTAGTTTCCACATTCGTCTGCTCATATGCAGACTAAAATTGCTGTGGCTTGACTTAAAATAAAAATTAAAAAACCCACTTTCCTCTGCCATTTCCTGTTCTCATGTCCCAGGTTTGAGTTTTGTAGGCTCTGCCCAGTCCCTGGTCACCTATTAAATCTGTTCCTAGTCTGCTCCTATTCTTCCACTAATATTCCCAGACATTTCTAATGTTATCTCCCAAGCCATCCCAATGTACCTTCAGTGTAAATAGCCTCATCCATTAACTCATCAATCCCCATGCTTATACTTGACACTAACCCAAAGGCTAAGGCAAGTCAGAAGAGGATGCTGTTCCTATGCTGATGAATGAGATCTACTGCTTGTTTGGGATCTTCGTTCTAAAATGCCTGTCTGAGCTTGTCTTAGTGTGGGCTGTGCTAGAATTGAGGACTGTACAGACAATATGGGCATTAAAGAAAAAAATTGCAACAGGAAAGAATGTAAGTTCTGAAAGATATGTAGGAAGCTGAACAGTTTGAAATGTGGAGTGGGAATAGATGTGAGTGGGCTAGATGGTGAGAGGTAAGGGAGATGACTGAGATTTATCATTAAGTTTGTGGAAAAAGTTATCTTGAAGCAATTAATCAAAATACATTTAATATCATTAAATTTTTCAGCTTTATTTTTGTCTGATCTCTTGTCATAGTATATGAATGTATCACATGTAACATTTGTTTTTATCTTGTTTATTTCTTTGGAACATATTGTTTACAGTCTGATCATATTTACAGTGTTGCACTTTCTTTTAGAATTTATTCATGAGGCTGTCTATTACTGACTGAGGTAATCTAGGGAGATTTTTGTTATTTTTTCTTAGCATACATCTTAACTTTATGACATGGTTTAAAAATGTTAAAGATTCACCAATTCAGAACAGGTAAACTGTCTCCCTTATGCTCTCAATAGAGAAGATGTTAAATTTGATCAAGAATTTAATGCAGGATTAACTAGCATGCCTATCAGCTTAGCAGAGTCTGCATTAAAGTCTTGAAGTTTTCTACCTACAGAAGAATTTGAAAGCAGTTGACGAGCAGAGATGATGACAGTGTCATACCATGAACACCGTGCATCCAGTTCTTTCATGATTTCCTCACTGAGTGCAGAAAGGATTTTTTAAGGACCAAAGCACCCAGAGGATAGCTTTAGTCATAAAGTTACACAGCCATGTAGATATCTGCCAAATTAGGTCCATAGTTTGTAATTATGGCCCAACTGCTTCCTTGGGAGGTGGGAAGTTTCTAGCACCACTGAAGGATGAGGTCCCATGTCTAGTTTGCACGTAAGTTATGTTACATTTATATTAGCAAGTAACCATGCTTGAAAACAGTTGCATTCATATGGCATAGCCCAAGAAATGCTCAGTTACATCATCCTAAGTGAAGAGAAGAGCCAGCCTGCAAGGCATGTTTATTGGTTCACATTGAGACATATCCAACAAACAAATAATTAGATTTAGATACATTTTCAGCTGACTTTTGACATTTAGCATTATGAGCACACAGTCTTAAAGTTCTTGCTGGACTATGATCATGGAAAACAAGAAAAAAAAAACTCAGAGATTGATCTCAAATCTTTTGAAGTCAGATGGAATATTTCTGTTAAATTTAGTGATCCTTGAAAAAGGCTTTGAACTGTTACATAGTTTTTCATTATCCACAAGTGTAGGCAATCTTAGTTCAAGGAGATTACAAAATTAAAGACATCTAGAATTTACTATATGCTTTTGTTGACTGTATGTAAATATTTGTCAAGTGTTTACAACACTTAATTGTATGAAATTAATTATTTACTTTAATAGAAAATAATGAAAGTCAAACTCCTGTTCATCACTGTTTTCTTTGCAGAATGAATCATATGATTGTTTAAAAAACTGGAAAATCTTTCAAAGTGATTTTCACTCAGCCTATTACCTTTATAAAGTTGAGAACTAAAAGCCAATTAAAAGTTTGAAATACAATTTGCTTGTCAGAGTCTCTTTTCAAATATATATTGTCACAATGATTGCTTATGGCACATGTGACTTTCAATAAAAAGGCTAGTAATGGTTGGAAAACTTTTGACACACTCTATGGATGTGAATTTTACTTGATGTTGAAACTAAGCATGAAACTCTTCTTTCCAAATAGCAAGGATTTTTGATTCGACTCACACATGGGATGCTTTATCTTCTTTTCGGTAGCTGTTCGTAGTGGTTTTTATCCAGACTAGAGCATTGCCTAAACCACCAAACAAAAAAAAATCTAAATCGAAATAAATTTTAATTTACAGATTTTAGCCTTCGGGCTAATGAACACAAATGAACATCTTGCATTGAAGTCTTGGCAGTCCAGAACAGTATAAGTAAGTCTACATGTTTGCAGCTTAGCCTGTGCAGCTGAGTGGTTAATTTTTCACTGAAGTGTCCTTTTCTTTCATAAGGGTCAAGTTATTCTTCATCAGCATCAGCACTACACTTCCTAAAAGCTCAGCGAAATATACGATGAAATCTTCCTTTGTATATGTGAAAATAAAAATATACACTTTTATCAATTGACTCTGTTCTTACTTTAAAATTGGAAAACTTTCTGTTAGCTAGCCTGATGATCTTTTTTTAAATCTGTCAAAACATGATTTTTACATTATCTCAGCTTGACATTGCTATTTTTACAGAGCAGTATTAAATATTTCTTGATTATGGAAATTGTCATTGCTTCCTGTATTTGCACTGGACTATTGCATCACACATCAGACCTATCAATTTTGGATCTGTCTGTGTTTACAACATTTTTCATAATTAATTTGATGAAATCTTCTGAAAAGAACTATGACTGATGTATTAGTTAGAAAGAATATTTATTCTTCCTTAATATTTTTAATGAAAAACAAACACAAAATATTTCCTGTGCAAGTTTCATCTCCTAATTTGATTTGATTAATCTCTACTGAGATGACAATTTGATCATTTAAATGTAATTATTTAATTCTAAATGCAAGTGTAACTTGAACTTTCCACTGGTCAGTTTTGGTTTTCTTAATAAATTGTGGCATATTTTTTCAGTATATATTTTTATTTTTATGCTTATTTAATTTTTTTCTTAAATCCACTAGCAAGGTTCACAGATTTACCAGATTACAAAATGCAACATTAACTAAAGGAAAAAAAAGCAATCTAAGCTAAGAGGTTTGCAAGCCACTGGTCGTTCTTTCAAATTAATAGCTAAACTCGCCTATATTACTATAGTTAAAGATGAATTAGGTCAAAATAAATTAATAATAAAACTATATAGAGAAACTGCTATAAAAAATCTTCATTATTTGAGCACATTTTTACTGAGCTTGTATACCTGGAAAATTTGCATGTATTATTCTCTGTGAACTGTGCTGTACTGCAGAGCAGAGTAACTACAGATTTAAATTTCTACATTGCAAAAATCTGGGACTTCCAGTTTGCGATCAAAGCTGCACACTTTTTAAATACATTTATATGCTGTTGCATACTGTTTTAAAAATCTTTTTTTTTCTTTTGTATGAACATTAAGCCCCATCTGTGGCTGCAATTTATTATACCTCTTTTATCCTTCATTTATTTGCATTTTATATAGTAGTGGTTTAGTTGCAATACTCCTTTGCAAGTGGTATGTAGCGTATGATGAACCATATTCTAATGATGGTGTATATCCTCTTCAGGACTCTGATTAATTAAAATCAATTGGTTTTTTGCACGTGTTTGAAAGTACATGCAGAAGGAATGGACTGAAGTATGCATTTGAGCACCCTGCCAGTTAAGAACCTACATTCCTAATGACTGCCAGCCTGTTCTGTTTTGTCAGCTGTAAAAAGCGTGTTTAAAGACAGAGTATTGTGGACTCAGTGTAACTTTTACGTGGTATTGCATGTGTGTAAATACATGTACCTATATAGAAAGTATGAGTAATTGCTTATGCATGCATTTGATGTTTGACCGCAGTTCACAGAATCACACAGAATCACAGAATGGTTGAGGTTGAAGGGACCTCTGGAGATCATCTAGTCCAAGCCCCCCTGCTCAAATAGGTCACCTAGGGCATGTTGCCCAGGATTGTGTCCAGAAGGCTTTTGAATATCTCCAAGGAAGGAGACGTCACAACATCTCTTCTGGGCAACCTGTTCCAGTGCTCAGTCACCCTCACAGTAAAGAGGTTTTTCTTCATGTTCTGACAGAACTTCCTGTGTTTCGGTTTGTGCCTGTTGCCTCTTGTCCTATCGCTAGGCTCCACTGAAAAAAGTCTGCCCCCTTCATCTCTACACCCTCCCTTCAGATACTTATACACACTAATAAGGTTCCCCCCTCAGCCTTCTCTTCTCCAGGCTGAACAGGCCCAGCTCTCACAGCCTTTCCTCATATGAGAGGTGCTTCAGTCCCTTAATCATCTTAGTAGTCCTTCGCTGGACTTGCTTCAGGAATTCCATGTCTCTCTTGTACTGGGGAGCCCAGAACTGGACACTACTCCAGATGTAGCCTCCCCAGGGCTGAGCAGAGGGGGAGGATTACCTCCCTCGACCTGCTGGCAGTGTTGTTCTTAATGCAGCCCAGGACACCATTTGCCTTCTTGGCCACAAGGCCACATTGCTGTCTGGCTCATGGTCAACTTGTTGTCCACCAGGACCCCCAGCTTCTTCTCCGCAGAGCTGCTTTCCAGCAGGTCAGCCCCCAGCCTGTCCTGGTGCATAGCGTTATTCCTCCCTAGGTGCAGGACCCTGCACTTCCCTTTGCTGAACTTTGTGAGGTTCCTCTCTGCCCATCTCTCTGGCCTATTAAGGTGCCTCTGAATGGCAGCACAGCCCTCTGGTCTATCAGCCACTCCTCCCAGTTTTGTATGACTAGCAAACTTGCTGAGGGTGCACTCTGTCTCTTCATCCAGGTCATTGATTGGTAAGTTGAACAATACTGGACCCAGTTTGGCCAGAAGAAACTGAAAATATCTTATTTCATAGATGTGCCAGTAACTCTGAGCTGAAATAGTGATTTCCATTACAATCGCACCCCACTGGGTAAGAAATTACAAATGTTTTTTATGATGTGAGGACAGCAGTATTTAAAAAAAATATATAGTGCCTATGTAGTTCAAGGAGAAGTGGCTAAAGATTAATGTGAAATCACTCTAAGGCAGCACATTTGTGCTGATCTCATCATTTAAGCCACATAAATGGTTGTAGGAAAACTTTTTTTTGCTTCACCAGCATCCCAACAGTGTATGCTGTTGAAATTACTCTAAGTTAGACACCTCATTTGACCAGATAATGATGAAGAGAGCAGTGGTTTCTGACACTACTGTGTTTTGCTAAATGAGCTTTCTCCAATTCTCAAGCATATTGCTTTCAATAAAACATCAGCTGTTTGTCACAGGAGAAGCTATACTATTTATATTAACATTTTCTAAAAAATATCAGGATTTAGTAGGACTTCACAGATTCCAAGCAAGCCAAATCTGTGGTTTGCTCATGACTGCATGACTGAGAATGATATAAAATTCACTTAATGGGGAGTGAGCAGCGAGTATGCACCAATATAAAAAAGAAGTATTTGCACTAGTTGCCAAACAGCATGAAAATTATTACTCTCCCTGGTGGAGATGCCTCCAGTATATTCATTGCACAACCTGAATAGCAGAAGTAATAACTTTGTATGTGGCTGATACAACAGGCTATGTTGTGCTTAATTGTCATCTTCAAGTTCTGCAAGATACTTTCTAAGCTGAAAATATTTGTTAAGGGATCACTGTTCATCAACTCATCTCCATGAGTTGATGCTGGTGATTACTCTTTGAATGGTGAGTTTACTGTTGGCAACTAAAGAGGACCTGTGACAAAGCATGCTTAGACATGTCTTAATCCCATACTTAGAGACCTGAGTAAAAAAAAAAAAGGTTTTATAGTCATACTTCTCCTCCCCACTACCACAAGATCTGTATTTATTGAAGGTGTTCAGGATGTCTGTTACTGTGGTTTTTAGAGCACAGTTGGAAACTATCACAGTGTAAATAGGAGGTGTGAAGCTGAATGACATTCTGATGTAATGCCAGGGAGCACACAAGCTGGACCAGTACTGTATAAAGGTGAAAGGAGAACTAAAGTCACTTTAGCCCTTCTAGCAAATACATGCTGGGCCATGACAACATCTGTTCTCAGCTGTAGAGGTTTAAATCTTCCTGGGCAAATCGATGCAACTATTCTGAATTTTCTTTACCACTAATATTGAGGAAAGAATCTTGCCCTGAAATGCTACTAATGCTAAGTCCAATCAATTGATTAAGTACCCATCAAGGGAAAGAATGTACTATTGGCTTGTCATCAGTATAATGAAAGTGAAAAGCTATTTCTTGAACCTTTCCTTTAGCAGGAAAAACTCCTACTTGCTTACTTTGAAAGATCCTGTGGGTTGATAGCTGTAAAGGCTTCATAACTGCCATATGTTTTTTAAAGAATACAGCAAATGCTGGTAGTAGCATTCTTTTGTTCTGCATCATGTGAGACAGTCTGAAGTTCTCAGACTGCAAAATAGAGGCATTGGCCCTAATGAAGAATGGGAGGTGGCAGTGCAAGGCTTGTACAGCAAGCTTTACTCAAAACATCTGTCTGCCTGGCTTGCATTACTTTATGTCTGCATTTTCACCACTGCAGCAGTGAAAAGGAAACTTACTACTGGGCAGCCCTCAGACTACTATAACAACATATGACAAAGTAATAAAAGCTTAATATTGAAGTAGAAACAGGAATCTTTTTTGTCTGGTTTCCATTGACACTGTTCACTTTTCAACATGTTCTCAGGAAGCATTTACTAGATAAACATTTTCTGAGTATAGTGTGGATTTTCAGAAATATTTCCACTATCTCATAAAATAAAAAAGTATTTGTTGTAGAAGAAGAGAAGCATCTTCAAACTCATATGCATTTCCCACAAGTAAGCTTAAATACTCTTTCAGTTTTCAAATATTACAGATTTTCTCCTCTTATTATTAGACCCTCCATTTTTTGGAATTTCATCTTCTACGGAGAACCAAAGCCTTATAGGCAAGCATCTGATATCACCATAAAACTTTCATTCTTTCTTTCAAGGGGAATACTCAGATTTCTGTCTGGAAAAATAAATTAGTTGTTTTATTCCAAAGTTTCTTAATAAGTCTTCTTCCCAAATGGTAAGTTTTTAACATTGTAAAAGGTGTTTAGAACAGGTGTTTAAAGGTATTTAAAGAATACTTGCAGATATACGGGTCACTTTGAAGATATCCTGTTATAGACAATTAAAACTGATATGTGTTGAGTGCTGTGTATATAAACTAGGTTTGAAAAAGTAATGAACAAGACAAGGAGCACTGAGAAACCTCATTAATGAGGGACTAGATGCTGGCTGCAGAGATAGTTGCAATGAATAGCTGAAACATGACCAAAGAGGAAAGCACGTAGCTTCATCTGGTACGCTGAATGACTTTCAAGTGTATGTTTCTTCACATAGATTAATCGTCTTTGCATAACTCACTCCTTTCTTTCACTTGCAAGTGAAGAAGCAGTCTTGCAGAAACTGCTCCATAGGTTTACCTCTACTCATCTGAAATGACTATGGCTAGCGCTTGTAGGAATACATGATCACTGCTCTCAAACTGAAACCCAAGGACTGTCTGTTGCCTTTCATGAATAGATAGCCTCACGTACAATTATACATATCTCCTATGGATCCTGCTTATGGCTTTTCTTAGAAATGCTAGTGACAAAAGAACTGATGGGATGGTCAAAACTAGAGGGAAGAGTTCAGACACATTTGGAAATTTCATGACTGTCAGCTGGCTCATCTGGAAATGTAGAAATATCTTCAACAAAAGAGGGATTATCTCCTTTCCTGGTTCTTTTCTTAAAAGTGTTTTTTTAAAGGGTTTTGTCCCTATCTTTCCCTCAAGTAGGAATCTAAGAAGTATGTATAGCACCACACTACAGACTTCATTGATGCATTGAGTGTGCTCTAGAGCATAAACAGGCCAAAGTAATAAGAAATAAACATGTAAATTAAACAAATGTTCTTTTTTTCTTCACTGCTCTAAAAGTGGCTGGAAGAACAGAGTATCTGTATAACTTCCTATCAAAATGTTAGGAAGAAAGTCTGAAATGTTTTTATGCCTTTTTTAAGCTTAACCAACTTTCTCGAAAATACTGCAGTTTTATTTGTCTGTTCTCATAACATTGACTGTAATGCAGCAGTGACAGAAATGGTGGTATTTAATAAATTATGAATTATCAAAATTACAAATTAAGCTTCATTTTGTTCAAACTTGTATATTCAGGGCTTGAGGCTGTGGGTGACTGAGTATCTTTTCATCATTCTACTTTCTCTTCATTTATCACCTTATATTCCTATCGGTTATTTACTACAGCAATTTCAAATCCTTCATTTGCTCATATTCTCTCTCTCTCTCTCTCTCTCTCTCTCTCTCTCTCTCTCTCTCTCTCTCTCTCTCTCTCTCTCTCTCTCTGTTTTTTTCATCATGAGGCTGATCATGCAAATATAAGAACATTTCTTACCAACTCTCCTTCTCCTTCAGATCAAGTATTATCACTTTTTTCCAGACAGGTAATCAGTTGCAGTGTCAATGAAAACTGTGAAATGTACCAATTAATTATGAACTGTTATCTGAGACATTTAAGACTTGATGATTTTAGGGAATACCCATTTGACTATAAGTTGGAATTCTTCAATAAAATAATTCTAGGAAATAATACAAATTTTATGAATGTAAAAACGTTTTACAGGAAACATATAGGTAATATATAGCAAATTCTTAGAAAATCAAAGGTATAGATTCAGGAGGAAATGCTATTAACTAATCTCATTCCACAGTCTGCAGTTGTGAGACAGCTGCAGAGCTGTAAGAGCCACAGAATTCAGTGCAACTGTCAATTAATTTATACTGAGATCAAACTTTCTTTTCCTACAAAATTTGCTTCACTTCCTAAGCACTTTTCCACTTTTCCAAAGCAGGTGAGGATGTTACAAGCAACAGCTTCCTGCAGGAACACAGTTCATCTGCAGGTGTGGTCTGTCATATGAATGTGGAAAGTTGGTATATCATCATGATACTCTAAAATTATTTATATGGCATGCATACAGAGGGTTGAACTAAATATTTTACAGTATTGTTTGTCATCTCCTATTTTAACTCTGATTTTGAAATCTCTATTCTTTTTTTAAACCATTATTTCTCTGAAATTTACTGTAATACTATTATGTGAAGCCATATATTTGGTGCAGCTACATTCTAGATTATCCTGTCAAAAGTTCAAGTTAATGGCATTACACTGCTCTCTGCAAAGGCGGTGAATGACAGCAGTTTTTTTACTGAGTCCCAAAAAAAAAATTTATGCCCAAAATTTAACAAGAAAAATATTATTTTTATATATAATTCAATGTAGTGGTGAAATTACCATGACATATTTTATTACTGTATATCAAAGATGTATTTTGTTCTTTTTCTCACTAAGTAAAAATATGATCTCTGTTTAATCAGTGTCATACCACAGTAAATCTTTGCATTTAGAGATATGAAAAGCACACCAGGAAGGAATAACTTATAGCTACTTCACTGCACTGTTCTGAAAGGTAACCATTCTCAAGAAGTGTATTGCATTGATTGTGATCGCATGCTTGGTACATTATTTGGAAGGAGAGGCTGTTTTTTCCTCCAAAGAACTTACAGTGTAAAAAAGGCAAGCCAGAGACTGATTCAGAAGTGAAACTGAAGCTGGAACTATGAAAAGAACTTTCTCAAGGTTGTACATTATGTCCTAGCCCAACATGCTATTTGATAGTTACACCGGCCTAGTAAATCAAAACTTAAGACAACAAAAACCTACCTTTCTTGACATCAAAGGTATTGGCAAATGATTTTCAAAAAACTACAAAGTAATAAGAATGAGTGTTGACAAACAGGGCAGCAGAACCCACACTGAGTCTTCCCCATATGAGCACATAGACAGGTCAAAGCTGTAGTCAGACTCATGTCTAAGTGAAACTTGGAAAAAAGAAAAACTGAAAAAAAATCCATTGGTTTATAGGAAATAAATTTACTGCTCATTATGTGTGCTTCTTTATAATGTTGCCTTGGCATTGGGAGTGAGAACATAACTAAAAAACATATTCTCCCTGTCAGTGATTTACCAGTTCTTATGATAACTCTAGCTATTACTAGTATTTGTTAGGGCTTTTGTTGCAAAACACAGATATGTTCCCTGATGTCCCCGAACACAGTGGTGAAAAGGAGTTTTGTAAATGTGGTTATTTGTCCAAGCTGAGTGGCTGATTGTTCCTCTCTGGATGCAGACTTTCTGTGGATGATGGGGTTATGCTTTTCTGCCAGGCATCTCGAAACTCTGAATAAGTACCTTTCTAACTCTTAATGGATGGCCTCATTGGCTGAAAGGCATGTGTTATTAGCTGCTAGCACTTGCTAGTGATTTCTGTAGCAAGAACTAGGTGGATCATTCCCCGCAATACGATTAAAAAATAAACATAGTGAATAAAAATATGACCAATCTGAATGGATTAATAGTACCCAAATGATTTACAAAGACATTTATTTTACTCAGAACAGCCTGTGAAAAATGTATGTCACTATTTGAAATATATACACTGTAATTATAGTATACTGATAGGTGCCACATAGGCATGCATGGGACTCAGGATTGTGCAACCCATAGAAGAGGGGTTTGCTCTGGAGTGCTCCCCAAGAGTTTAGGAACCCTGGGTGCACTATGGCTGGAGTCACCACACTGTGGAGGTTGCTGAAGCCTTCCAATGACCCCATTAATGCTGAGCAAACCTAGTCAGCAAAAGAAAAGTGACACAGCAGACACATGCTGTAAGCATCTAGGTACTGTGGAACTTTGCACTGGGTTATTTGTTGACCTGTATACTGTTATCGGTTGACCATGCATACTGTTATCAGTTGACCACCCTGTTGACCGTATTGTTTGGCTGAGGCCACTGGTTCTGTTGTGTAACCATGGTCCAGCACTGTTTGATTGAATAATGAACTAAGCCTGGAAAGGGTAAAAGCAAGTAAACCACATACCTCTGGTGTGAACTCAGACTCACTGTCAACTGGCCTGAGGACCCGACAACTCACCCATCAGCGGGGATGCCCCTGATGCCAACAGCTAGGGAGAACCTGAATCATCTTGGTGCAGCTCGAGCACGGTGAGAATAATCCATGGAAAACTCTACCAGAGGAGTAACCCGTAAGAAGAAGGAAAGGGTGAGAGCAGTCATTGTACCATGCATCCATGGCTTAACCATAGAGCTCTGGTATGTGTATTCTGTTTTTGGTTCTATTTCTAGTTCTTTACTCACCTTTTGAGCTTTGTTATACTTGTAGATTGTCTGGTGTTAATTGTTTAGTGTTGTCCAGTGTCCATCATATGTGTAGAACTGCTTAGCTCTAATAAATTCTCATGCTTGACAAATGCTGATCTCTCGAGTTCAGTGCAACTAACCCCAGAATCCAAAGGAATCCCAGACACCCCTGTAGTGGTATGTCACATATACACAGATCTATCCTAGGCCTCACAGCAGAATTATTTTACTCTTTTCAAGAAGAAACAAGCAATAGTAAAACTTTGTAGATAAGCAAAGTCTTTAAAGCACCCTGAGTGCAATGACCATTCTGGTTTGGAAGAAAAACAAGCCTATATTAGAATGACTCCATATTCCAAAAGAAAAAGTCACCAGAAGTTTAGATCAGGAATCCTTTTCTATTTGATCATTGCTGCCTGCTGTAGTCTTGTAGGGCTCCTAACAAGTTAGCAAAAAATCCTACATCTTTATCTCATGTGCCCACTTTTTGGGCAGTTTTATATGACCCCTGAGGATGAACATAAAGCACAAACAGAGAAGTCAGGGATACCTTTTTAGGATTCCAGAGGTTCACAGGAATTGAGCACTGTTTTAACAGTGCATTGTGATCTCCAGGCTAAGTTAAGACATTCCTCTTCAGGTAAAAGGAAGATGCTATTTTGACACCACTTCTGGCCTAACATAGCTTATACTTTTGCAAGCTTGCAAGTATCCTCAGTGACCCCTCCCTTAAAGACAAGTAGCACAATTCAATGGCTGTTAGGCAGACTCTCAGTTCCTAATGGTTTTGATACAAACTTAGCACTGCAGGTGGCTTATTGACTGCTGGTATATCTTGTAATATGTCATAGTATATTTTCTGGCTAAATCTTTTTTAGAAGATTACTGTCAGTTGGCATTAAAATTCATCTGACATATTTTGAACAACAGACTGGCAAAAAGGCTGACAAAAACGAATGTCCTTTAGTGAACTGAAGAGCAGGAAGAACATACATATCTTTGCTTCTGTTTTTCAAAAAAGACATAATTTCTCACTGAAAGAAATATTGGCACACATAGTACTCAAAGGAGAGGAGGAAAAAAAGCACTCCATCTTCTGAAAAGACACATTTAAGAGGAAAAAGGAGAGAGAACGCTGCATTCCTTTTATATCTGGCCTTCATGAGAAATGGTTCTTCTGAACACTCCTACAGCAATTCCTACAGCAAATAGCCTTGGAGCATATGAAAAATCCTTTCTACCAAGATGCCTAAAAAACCACAGGTGACAGATAAGCAGTGCTGTCAGCACATTGAATTGCATGAACAATAATTTAACTGTCTGTTATTCATCTGCTGCTGCCTGTTTCTTGTGTCATGAATGGACAGCAAACTTTCTGGAGCATGGCTAATTTATATATCCTTCTTCAATATAATTCTAACAGTTTCTGATACTGGTCCAGAACTGATGTCTCTAGTTACTGCAATAACATAAATAACAATTATCTACAGCAAAATCTTCCTCTTTCCTATGCCAGTCAGGGAGATGGGTCTAAACAGAACTAACAAACAGAATAGAACAGACTATGACTAGAACAGTCATAGAAAAGTAGCAATCCAAACATGTAGTGCTAAGGCAATAATAAAAGCCAGAATTGCATGCACAATCCTCCTTTGAAATATCAAGGATTTCAAACTCAAGTGCACAGCACATTTTCTGAATATACTTTGTCCCCTCACTTGCTCAGTCTGTCTGACCACATTCCAAATTAAAGGGAAAAAAATAAACAGAAATATCCATGTAACTGATGTTCAATCCCTATTTCTTTTTCTGTCTCCAGAAAGACTTGCCTATCTTAAAATCAAGAATTTAAAGCAATTTCAGAAAGTTATCTTTTTATCTCACCTTAGGGGGTCATTCTTCTGCCTACATCCAAAGCCACATGGGAACTGAGTCATTCTGTTTCCCTTTTTCATCCACTATACCCATATAGAGCAGGATAGATTTCATTGCCCTCAATATGCCCTCATAACACTTCTAGCTTTGCATTAGGACTGTGATTATAATCAGATCTCATTCTTCAGGGTTTCAGCTGATCAGCTGTAAGAGTCAGGGCCATAATTTGACTTGTAAATTCTACTCTTCCTCTACATATACGTCCTTTCATTTGAAGCACTGACAATTGGCTGCAGCTGGCGATTGAGTGGGGGGGGGGGGGGGGGGAAGTACCCATACTTTGAGGAGGCACAGTGCTTGAAGGTGCTTGACTGGTGTGTCTGATTAAGCACTTGAAATCATACTGATAACAGTTTGGGATCAGGAAGGAATTATCCAAAGAAATAAGACATACAGTGGGGATTATTTATTCAAGACTGATCAAATAGAATTTTTTGACAGATTAAAATTGGACAAGATGGACCATTACAGAACTGATTTGATTTCAAAGCAGTTTTGGAAAAAGTTGGTTTGGGGATTTCTTATTTAGCTTTGAATTCTTTTGAAGTGATCTCTTTCTGTGTCAAGTAATCTTGATGCAGGCAGCATCTGAACATTTTACAGTTTGGTTTGGTGAACTTCGAGTTTACTTAAATGCCCAAGTTTCCCTAGCATTATGTGACCAAATTACCTATCACAGGTGATTACTTTTCACTTTGCTAGATCTACTTCAGCTAGATGAGCTATTCTGCTGTTCTTGTCCTCTGGTGTATTAAAATTGTTTAATACATCAGCTTCTCTGTGGAGCCCCACAACTATTTGAAAACAGTAGAAACGGATCTAGTGAATAGTCCCTAAAACTGATGTGAGTACTGCTGTTGTGTCCAGGTTGGAGCTTGATCTTATCTCTATATTTTAATCCTTGTAAGGTGTCTAGCTCTCTTTGAAGATCTGGTTCTTTGCCAGCCTTACTTAACTCATAGATCACCTGCAAAGGCAGTTCTTTGATCCTCAAATACAATTTTTATTATTGTTTCCTGAACTGCATTTTGATTATATACATATTTCTCTGTTGTTTATTTTCTGCTGAGACAAAAAAGTAGGAGATATTTTTAATCCTCTGAAACCTAGTGTGTAGTGCAGGGGTAGGGGAAGTACTAAAAATTATATGTGTAAAGAAACTCAGACTGAGAAAAAACACATTTAAGGAAGTCCTTAAACTCTGTGATTCTCTGCAATCTGTTCAAATGCACTTTATGTTTTATAGTCTCATTCTATAAGCCCATAAGTTGACTGTGAGCCTAGACAGATCCCACTGCGGTATTTCTGATTTCAAGAAAGAGAGTCATACAGTTTTCATCAAAATTGTGAACAACTTAGTGCTATTTTGGGAGCAGGATTGTGGCCCTATAGCCTAAAGAAACGTGAGAATTCTTACTCTGATTCTGGTTCTGATTCTGATTCTTTTCATTTCTCCTTAGATAAAATTCAGAAGGAATTCTTGACTGGTTTAAAGCACAACAAAGTAAAAATTGCTAAGCAACACAAAGGTAGCATCCTTATTGAATGTGACATTTGACAGATTGGTCCTTTGCTTATCATCAAATAAAGTCTAATGGAATTTGTGGAAGGGAAACGCAGCAGCCTTTCCCGGCTTCCAGAGAAGAAAACAGAAAATTGGTCTGAATAATTCGGTTGAAAGGGCATTGTTGGTGATTTATGAGAACATCAGTACAAATCATACTAAATAGGTCTTTTCCACCAGAAGAACGTTCCTCTACTAACTACAGTGTTCAGAAAAGTGTATAATCAAGTTAGCAGTTAATGGATTGTAAAAACACTGGGAAGTTTAATGGGATGAAGAAAAATTCGGTATGATTTCTAGTAAAAGCAGGCTTATTAAAACTCTTATTAAAAAGGAATTTTCTTTTCATGGGATTTCTTACAGAGGTATATGATATTTTCCGAGTGGTTTTATTGTGCTAAGATTAGGTCACCAGTCAGCTGTATTTCACACTGGCAACTGTATCTGTGGTAAATTTCAGGAATTTAAAATAGCTGTTCTATTCTGAAAAGTAATATTAAAATATGGTTTCTGATCAAAAGTTATGCTCTTTTTATAGACATAGCTCTTTTTAGCTCTCCGAAGGCTATTATATTCATCTTTTTACCATTATTTCTTATTCTTGATATCTGTCTCTGAAATTTTCAGTTTTAGTGAACCCCAGATCTCTTCAGTCAAATATTTAGGTTAAGCTCAAGATATTCATAAGGGAGAGAACTCCTGTGTATTCAGTTGCAAGAGCACATTGTCCAGCCCATGGGTTTTTTTCAGCTGCTTAGAGCCACTGGCCCTGCACAAGGCAGGCAATTCCTGTGAGAATATCCCCAGAGTCCCATGCAAAACGTGCACCCATCAGCTGAGAACTTGAAACACAGGAGAACCACACTACATGCGTCCCAGTTGTGTTGCTTTGATAAGACTTCAGAACATTTTTAAAGTTTCACTAGCTTGTACTTCACGTTGATTAGCTAAGGGTGTTATATGTTATGTTTATTTTTGTACATTCTTGTCAGATTCGGACTGCAACTGCTATAATGTGCAGACTGGGGGACCTATCTTATTCTCTGCTATAAAAGTTAAATGAACAAAATACTCCATTTTTGCTGCTGGCTTTAACTAAATGAATTCTGCAAAGAGCTGTATTTAGGAAAGGCTTTTTGGATTCACTGTGCTTTGCACTACTTCCATAAATAAATGTGCTGGTATGAAGAATGTGGATGGGTTTCTGAGATATGAACTAGGCCTCCTCTGCACACACCAGAGAACTGCAGCCTCGCCATCCCAGTATTCACTTTTATTGAAGTCTCCTGGTGCATTTTTCAGGTTCATATTTTTGCCTTAAAGCTGCAGATTTGCTTCCTTCATGGCCTAGTCCTCACAGAATTCTTTAGACCTTGCATAGTGGGATCTGTATATGATTTTCCATGTGGGTTTTCTTATTAATTTTGCTAAAAGTATCTTCAGATAAATAAACAATTAGGGCTTTTCATTTTTCCTCTTCTTCAATTCCTTTCTGTGTTCTGTGAGTAAGTGCATCTGATTGCTAGGTGAAAGGGTGGAGGTTCAAGCCTGCCTTGGGACAAGGAATTTCTCCGCTGACTCCGTGAACTTTGTAGGAGCAATGGGCGCTGCCAGGGTTCCTCCACTCAATGTCCTCCTCTGGTGCCTTTGTGACCTGATTTTTCTGTCCTTGGCCCTCAAATCCCTTCCCTCTTTTTTTTTTTTTTTTTTTTTTAATTTGTTGTGTGTTGGATTTAGTATCTTTTCTCTTTGTTCTGACCTTTTCTTTAGACTTTTTCTCACTGGAAAGGAATCAGTTCTGTGGTTAGAGCTACACTAATGTGGGTCCTGAAAGGTGAAGGACCAAAGAAAAAGAAGAGCAATATTTCATAAATGCATTTGAAATTGTGTGATGACATACTGAATTTGTGCAAGGTTATTGGAAATAAGTCTCCGGTATGTCATTCATCCATGGGCTGGTCTACCTAGGGAAATGGACCCTAATGAAGAGCATATTTTACAGTAGTACCTAGCTGATCTTGTTTTCGATATACACATCCATGAGACAAATGAGAAAATATACACATACACGAGACAAATGAGAAAACTGGACTCATATGTCACACAAGTCTTCATGTGTTTAGTTGTGAGGGTACACATTCATGTGGTCACCTTCTCTGACAAGACAAAGACCCAAAGAGTCTTTGCCGGGTAGGTGGGAATAAGGCAGGTGGGGAAGGATCAGCCCCTGCAGCTCCCTGCCCTGCATCCTCAGGGCTGCTGAGCTGCCATCTGCCACCAGCTTCATCAGCACTGGGGACACTGATGACTCAACCCACTGACCCAATGATCCTCAAGTAGCTTGACTAGCCTCCCTGTTTTTATTTTCTTTTAGGATGTTATAATTCTTCATGCTGTTATATTTCTTCTTGAGTCCCTGAGCAACAAATGATCCCATCTCAACAATCCTACCCTATCTATAGCTTTTACCTTTCTTGCTACAGCTTTTGCTCATCAGTCTGAGCTCAGGTTACACAGAGGTGCCATGTTAGACTTCATCCTTGGTAGATAGGTAGGTAAAATCCCAGGGAGAAGAGAGGGGCAGCTTACTACAGGAGTTACAGAGAGGGCTGCAGTTGGAGGGCAGCTAGGATACCCCAGAGCACTCAAAAGCATACATTGTGTGGGTAATTGATTCATTTACAAAAATGAGATGCCTTCAAATAATCAGATACTTGCGAAAAATTAAGTGAGTTTCAAACAAACGGCTCTCCTTAAGTACAACATCCTTCTCTTTTTCTTCCTTCCTCCAGAGAAACCCTCTCACTTACTGAATATATGTATTTCTTATAAATATCTGATTAATTTGTCGCAGGCTTTCCCCTTTAAGGTTTGTATGTTTTTTTTTCAGATTATAATCTCTGTAAAATCTTTTACTTTATTCTGCATCTTGTTATACTGCATGTTATAGCTACCCAACCTCCCCTCTCAAAAGGAAATAAAAAAATACTCCTTATGTTTGTCCTTTCAGAAATGTAATTTTAAAAGTCACTAACTAATGTATTACTTTTACTGTGTATTTTGCTGCCATGCAGCTTATTTGTATGAAGCTCTCACACCTAAATGATTTATTTCTTTGTTTTAGGTATGTCTCACAGATGGTCCTTATTCTGAAAAAGTACATCTTTGAGATATATTCGTCATTTTGTTTTCCGACTTTAGTAACTAAGTTCCCGTGATCCACTCAGTTGGCCTGTTCATCTCTTTTTTTCCTGATTCAGAAAGCCCTGTCAAAACAGGTTATCAGAATGATGAGCAGCCTCTATAACACAAACTACCAATAGAATTCAAAAATTACATTGAAGAAAATTTCATTCTAGAAGGCAAAAGTTTTATATTTACTTCTCTGAAGAAGTGTGAATAATGGATGTTGCATTTAGAAGGCAGACCAATGAAATGCTATTTCCTTTGGGCTAATTCCTGAACAACAGAAATTTGGACAGTCACAGGCAGTCTCAGTCACAGCGTCATAATGCACTCTGGAGCACACTGCCCTGAAGTCATTGGAAATATCTACATCTTCTCTACATAGAAAGAAAGTAGCTTCAGTTTCTTTATTGGTGCTTACAATATATTGTCAGGAACTAGCAAAATGTATCTGATGGTTTGATAACCCAAGGTTGTTGCTCTGGTTACCATTAAGGCCAACTAGTCTTACTGACCTGTCTTAGTGACCTTTATGCCTTCTTCTGTATAAAGTACTTAAAATTAATGATAAGTCAAGTATAAACAACACCCGCCATTTGCCTAAATATAACCCATTTGACATTGCTTAGAAAGTCAATAACAGCTGAACAATTCCATTTCTTCATCAGATGTGTTATTGCCTTGCCTGACAGCCATGAATGTCAGAAAACTTCAGGGAAAGATGCAAAATTTGCCACTCATTTTACTAATCTTCAGCTGGGAAATGGCAAAATGGAAGTTTTCACATATTTTCCTTTTGTCTAAATGCCAGCCTATTTTAGTTCTGTGTTATAAATACTTCAAGTAGAGCAAAAAAACTATTAGTTTTAAATATTGCTTTCACAATCACATGGACTCTATAAAAATATCCATATAATGAGTAAAGGTTTATCTAAATTACTCTGTCTGCAGTGGTGTCACAGGGAGTGCCTGGGATACTGTCTTGCCCCAGGAGTGGGCTTGCAATCAATCTCGAGCTCCCCACTGCTTATGCCATGTTTCACTCTCTGGCTTGTGTCTGAAATGACCCAATTGATTTGGCCGCTGAGGAAACTTAAACACTGGAGGTGAACTGAATCAAATTCACACACACATGTTAATGATCATGCACCGATCTTAAATGGATGCAATGGTGCTGGCCTTACTCAAGATAATTTGAGCTCAGTCCTCAAAAATGTGTCTTAGGAGCTCTGAGAGCCCCCAAGCCCTTTCCCCTGCCCCCGTGCCTGTATATGCCACTCCAGTGCCGAGCAGCCACGGTCTGCTGTACCTGGGCCATTGTGCTAGCTTGGCCAGCTGCAGAACAGCCCTCCTGCATGTAGGGCATTGCCCCAGGCACTGTGCCTGTTCGGAGGAGGCTCCAGCAGACATCTGGTCCCTGATCTGAGGACTTTCAAGAAGTACTTATTTGGGAGGCTCCTAAAGGAGCACGACATCCACCACACTGAAGAGCTAGTTCTCAGGGAAACTCTACCAGACAGACCCAGGAAGGAAGGACCCTGCTGTTGGTGAGAGGAGAAAAGCCTTTCTGCAGTCTTCTGAGCCCTTTCCCTCTCACCCCTAGAATGGCCATACTGCCCAGATCTCTCCTGTTGCCCAGGAGCAGACCCCTGATGAGCATGGCTGCTAACCTCAATCACCAAGAGCAAACAGCACGGTAGGTCTTAGGAGAGAGCCTTTCCTCACAAGGCAGACACTGCATCTCACAAGCATATAAAAGGCCCTGCCTGACCTGAACGTGCGAGGTTTATATCTGTAGTATGTTTTGCACCAACCTAACTCCAGAGAGTCAAGACACTTGCTTTACAGCAGCAGAAAGAGAAGAAGAAAGCCACTGGAGCTCTAGCCCTGATTTTGCAGCCACTACTGAAAAGCATTAGCATGCATGCTTGATTGTAAATAAGATAACATTTTTTGTGGCAAAAATCATGCACAGATGTTTCATAGATAGCAAGATGTCTACTGGCATGAAAAATAGTAACAATGGTAGTAATCCTAACAAGCTTCACGTAAATTCCCCCTTAAATAATGCTGAAACCTTCAAATTATGCAACTTTCCTGACAACTGTGCCAAGCTGGGATTAGGCAGGCTTGTTCTTACCACCTGCCACTAGCTCTTTAGTTCTGGTGTGCTCCAAAGCAGGTTAACCAGATGAAAGCTGATCCCATTGAAGTCAGCAGGATTTTTTCCACTGATTTCAGCCACAATTAGACAGTGGGAGAAAAAAAAAAAAGAGAGAAAGAGAGAGAGAGAGAGAGAGAGAAGAGGAATTCCAGACACCTGGTCAGCTGGTACTTTTGAAAAATTGATTCAGCAGCACTGGAACATGGTGATATGAAATGACAGAGAAGCATTCACTATGAGTATGCTGAAGTGAGGGGTGGGGAAGGTTACTGGTATATATTTCCCTAAGAAACACGAAATTTTTCAAATTAACAAATAATTTATGCTCTGCTCTGCTGTACTCTGCTCTGCTATGAACTACAGAAAGATTCCTCACATTCAGCTATAGGGTAAATCTCTGGCGCATATGCAGGAGTGCAAGAAAACAGTCTTACCCTGAGGTTAGGTCAGGTAAGTGTTTTGTATTTTTTACCCCTGCTCTGAGTATGATGAAAGGCTGTTTTGCTAATTTGTGAAAATTATTTCATATTCCAGATCAGTCTTAGAGTTACCACAAGAGGCCTGGTATCAAAGCAGAGTGGGAAATTCAAGTGTTTGTTGTTACCTCTCACACCGTTTTTTCCAACAGTCAAGGGATTTCACCTTCTGGTAGCATGGTAGTACATGCAAGTAAGTATTAGAAAAGTACTGTCAAAATCTTCATGTTTTAAAAGTAGGTTTCTGCTCATGTTCTCAATCCTTACCTTTCAAACTTTACTTTTTATAGAAAAGAATAGCAAATCATACGTGTATTTGTAAAGTTGACAGTATAATCAGAACTGCTCCTAGAAAAAGTCTGTGATTACAGGGAAGATATCATCTGAGTCATGTCAGCTTCCCAATAGCAGGCAGTTATCCTGAACGGAAAAGGTATTATTTTAAATTAAAGCAGTACAGCATTTTTTGCCCTTGGTCTGTTCTTCCTGGCTTCAGCAGTCTCCTCAAAAGGGTATCTATTTTAAAGCTAATTCAACCCAAATGCTTTCTCAACCCCTTTTGTTGGAGGAAACAACTACTAACATGGCCCGAAAAACATTACAAGGTACCATTGCAATATAGTAACAGAATTGCAATTTATGTAATTTACTTCAGTAAAGTGAATCCGCTTGTCTGAACTTCTTTTAGTTCTAATGTTCTTAATCATATTATTGGCAGGGCTGGTAGGACTACCTATTCTCATTACTCCCCAAGATCCTGTTTTCAATGGCATAGAACTTTTCTAAAATTGAACCATTTAGGCTGAAATACTCTATGCCAGCAGACTGCCTCAGTATGAGTTGGCGATTATTGTAAATTAGTGCTGATGACTGTAATTTAAACCAATATCCTTCAGACATTTCCAAGAAGAGAGCTGGCGAAAAATATATCTCCATCGTAAAATCTTTGCTGATTTTTTTTTTTTTTTTTCTTGTTCAACAGCCTATTCAGGCTATTCAAGGGCAGGAACTGAAATTTGGCAACCAAAATCTGTGTTTGGGATTATATGACTTTTGCAGTCCTGGTGGAAATCTGTCTACATTTGGTCACACTAAAAAAGCCTTTGAAAAACTGCAGTTTGGATTAATAGCTTTGAATTATTCTTGGAATAGTGATCTCATGGGATGCCCTAGAGGAGGAATGGCTTTCTGTTTTTTGTGCTTATTATCATCTTTGCTGTAGTTTGTTGTGTGGTGACCTGAAAGCCTTACAGACTTCAACATGCAGAAGTTAAAGTTGTAGGTGTTTTTGTTTTGTTTTGTTTTTACCCAAAATAACTTTTTTCATTCAGGTGTTTATTTCTCAGATTATCTAGCAATGTTTAATTTTCCCTCTGCTGTTGGCTATGGAAATATATCTGCTCTATCTGCTCTGTTATTCCTTTCCACTACTGGTTTGCTAGACTTTGGCAAAGGTCAGGAATATTTTGACATTTTTCTGAAGACTTCAAAACTCATATATAGACAGTCAGTGTTTGAAACTCATTGTATTTTAATTTCCATTGCTTTGCTAGAGGATTGTTTGCAAATCCAAAACATGTTCCTGTAAAGAAAAAGAATTAATTTAGCCAGAAATGACTGTCTCTGAAATGCGTATCTTCTCCTAAAATGTAAACACGGAAAAGAAAAAAACAAATTGGCCAAGAACGTAGGAGATGGTTTTAGAAATATTGTTTCATTTTGCCTCTTTTTGCCAAATATGAGCCATGTAGTACACATACCTATACTATAGCATAACGGCTATCAGAAAATTTAGCACAGCTAAAGATAGGTAGGAGTAGCACATCTCATGTCTTTCACACATTAGTGGGTAAAAAAATGGTGTTTTCAAAAGGAAAACACATGTAGGAGGAGATGGAGGCTGGGGAAAAACATCTACCTAGGCATTTCTTTTTAATTTAAAACATCAGTCAAAAGCTCTCATTGGATTTGAGGAACTATTATTCCCAAAATTACTGTCACAAATTTATACTTAATTCCATTATATTATTTACCATCTGCGGACCTCAAAGCACTTTGCAGACATTAATGAAGTGTACCTTACAACTCCTTGTTTGTAGAAATTGTTACATTCATAAAAAGGTTATGAAATGGAAATAAAAAGAGGTTAAATATGCCCAAAGTCACATGTAAATTATATTGGACTCTTGTATTTTTTTTTTTTCCTGCTAGGAAATGTTTTCATGGGCAAAAGACAACTAGATTGAAGAGGAGAGATGGCGTAGCAGTTAATGGGAGCAGTTACCTTGTGTGTTGTTTTGTGACATGACAGCAATGTTTACTTGGAGAGCCAAATGCCAGGTGCCATTCTGGGGACAGGTTGACCTCATAAAATATAGGACCAAAATTTAGCCACTAGATAGCAGTATTGCTTATCACTCATGTTTACTCTCCCTAATTTCCTGTCATCTGTAATTACTTCCTCTGGCAAAATAAGTCTAGTTGGCTTCCTGATCACTGTCCAACTTTAGGTTGCCTGTTTAATTTATATAGAAGACAGATGAAGATATAGACAGTCACCAAAGAGTCATGATCTGATTTTTTTGTAGCTATTCTTTTGGGTTCCCAAATATTAAATGAGGCATGCAAAATGTGTATTTAAAATTGTATAGATGCCAATACAAACACATATATGTAATGTTTCTATAAATTCCTTCAAAGATGTATATATATATAGGTCTGTATATATGCACTGTACATAGAGTTAATCTCTAAATCTAGGAAGTTTTGAGCCTCAAATTTATTTTGGCTCTGATCTTCACAGAAAGGTTTCAGTTTGATTTTTTTTGTCTCTCTAACGCAAGTGTTAACACAAGTTAAGCCTCAACAGTAGGAATCTTAGTAAGAGATTGATTAAGGAGACGATAAGTGCAAGCTTTTGCTAGTTGCATTTTATGACAGCCTTGGCTAATCATAATAAAGATGCTGTGTTTCACTGGTAGTTGGATTTCTGGGATTCACAGGGCTTTCCTTCTCAAAGAAAAAGAAAAAGATTCTTTTCTGAGTCTTTCTGAAGGTGTTTCATTTTCTTCTAAAAGCCACCTATAGACTTAGCACAAGTTTTATTTTTCACAGTTGCTAAAATTAAAGTTTATTTCAGTCCATTTTATAAATAAAGTCTTAGCATCTTAACTGTTCCTCCTCTGTCTACCAAATTTATTATATGTACCTTGACCAATGTTTGGAGCCTGTAATAATAACTAGACAGTATTTTTAAAAGTCCAAAATACGTGGTACATTCTTTAAGATGACACAGTAGAGTTCTCTTTTTCTTCCATACTTTTCTGCATACCTGGTTTCCAGTTTAATAGCTGGAATCAGTTTTTAATTGATCCCAACTGGTAGGATAGCTGTAGCTGAACATCATCTTCAAAAATATCATGAAATTAGTCAGTATTTGATATCTGATACAGAGTAAAAATGATCTGAAATAATAAAGGCGAAGTATGGACAAGAATATATTACGTACAGGCAAGAACACACACATACTTCTGTGGGTAGATATGGCCCTTGTAAGTATAGCCAATGAGAGTTTCCTATTTTCTTTCAAGATTTGTTTGCTCATTTGGACAGTTTTGCATCCTACGGGTATTTTAGATTAATGTAAGTACCTTTTCATATATAGAAATCAGCTCCAAAATATAAGGCTGTTCAAACTCACAAATAGAGTTTTGAATGATCTTAAGAAACATACAGTAGATATTTCTAAGGTAATTCTCTCATTATTTTTATATAGTTAGGAAATATCTTTTTAAGTTGTGCATTTGCATTATAAATGGCAGACAGAATTGATGAGGCCAGGAAGATATGATACAGAGAAAAAAGTCTAGAAGTCAAGAGACATCTGACACCAGAACTACATGTGAAATTTTGAAAGACTCAGAGAAAGCACAGAGAAAACAAGGAACAGGGTTAGAGTTCTCATAAAATTTCCCAAAAATAAATCTGAATCTTTATCTTTTTTTCTAAGAAATCTTATGGTGCTTTTATATATTGTAAACTGTTTTAGTATAATACTAAAGTTTGCAATAATTTTTTATCCCATCTCTTTCAGTGGATGCCTCAGATGTTTCAATGAATGAATCAATTTCATTAACAAAAACAAGTGAGTTAATACCTATGTATGTACACCTATGTAGTAACAGTGCTTGGAATAACACAATAATTTTGAAATGAAGTAGATTCATGTAAGAAAATGACATTATAGTAAATTTAATTTAAAAATCCATTCACATTTTATTTTATTATTAAATTTAACTAACTGTGTTTGCACAGTGAAAAGATATTCTGTGAAAGAAGAATCTTGCATTCTACAAAAACTGTGCTTGGAAAACATTTCCTGTAAAATTCTTTTCTAAGGTCTGAAAACATCCATTAAGTGATTCTGTATATTGCTGACTGCTTGTGGCTGAAACTGTAGGGTAAGGAGATGAAAAAAAGATGTCAAGATCAAATGCAATAGAACACTGTATGTCTGTGGCTGAACAAAAATGAGCAAATCAATATAATCATCACCCGTTCAGAGTCTCATCTCACTTTGGTGGAGAAAAATTTCTTGAGTTAGATTCTAATTAAATTTCAGTTCAGAACCCTGAGTCAAACATTATCCCCCTTTTTTTGTTATACGTACATTTTATCAATGACAGACCCTACTAGGCGTCACGGTAACTGTGAAGTTGATTTATTTGATGTTGACGCTTACTGTGCTTTAACTCACTTTCTTTCTACTGAAGACTGCTAGTGTCATCTGTTCAGTCAATGGGAATGAGTTGCTACTTGAGACAGACCTATACGTACCTCAGTATTTTAACAAAAGTAGAGCTAGACTGTGGTGTATATCTCAGTCCCTGTCCTCTTCCACACTCCTGAAGAATGTGGATAAAAAGTATCTTTTCACTGTCTTAAACTCCTCTTTCAGGTGGCTGAAAAGTAAGCTGGAGAATGTAAGGCTGCACCATTCCCAGAGTATCAGAGAAGCTGAAAGATGCAGAAAATTCATTTCTAATCTGCAGGCACTTCCTCTAAGAAGGGACTGTGCCAAACCCACAGTGCCAAAAGATGAATCTGCCTAGAGATGTATTATCTGAGAATGAGGAAGGTGAAAGGAAATGTTTAAGGTACCCACAGAAACTGGTCTAAGCACTGTGTCATTAACAAGAGCCATTTAAAATTGTTTGAGCTGAATGGAAATATCACTGTCTTCCAACCTCACAGCATACTGGGATATTACAGGTGTATTTGAACTTAATCCCTGAAGAGGCTGCAGATTCTTATGGCATGTCTTATTGGTATTCTGCTATTGGATATAGAAAGGCAAAGGTCCTTTCCCCATGAATGAAGCTATGTATTATTTGTGATGGCAGCTCTAGGTGCACACTTTGTCTCTGCACTGCCTTTTCTCTAGTGTCTCTTGCTACACACTATTCTGTGTGGAAAAAGTCATGTCTTGTACCAGCCCTAGCTCTGATGCAGACGCTCTACAGAAGCAGTGGTTTACCAGTAGATATGAAGACTTTGCAAGGGTTGTCTATGGAGCTACAGACAGAGATCTTGCAAATGATGCTTCTGCTATGTGTTTTATGTGTTCTCTCTTCAGCAACGTGAGATTGGCTGTAGGTTGATCCTATTAAATACCCTGTCTATTAAAATATGCCTTGGGTGAATGACAGAACATTCACAACTCAGATATATTCCAAACGCAGAAAAGTACCAGGAATGCAAACAACTGGGTTTATCTGTGGCCTTTAAATATACTGGAATCCCAATGGCTTTATAGATTACTGAATTTTGGGCCATAACTTGGTCTGTTCCCTAGGTATAGCTCTCATGTCTTCTTGTTTAATTACCATTTCTGTGAAATCAAAGAAATAGAGCCTTCTCTAAAGTACAACCATAAAAATCACCAACATACACAAATCAAGGGCACAAATATAGAAATTAATGGTATTATTGTGGGAAAGTGTCACTTGGACCAGACTTCCCCATTATTCAGTAGCATAATCCCACTAACTTCAGCAAATACTGGCTTGAGTTAAACCATAATGTCTTGATTATGTTTTTCCACTCTATTAGCGTGAGCAAGTGACTCACAGCAGCTCAACAAACAAAATCACGTTTTCTAGTCATGAACAATTAGTGATTAAGCTTTGATAATGCATTTGTTTATCATCTGTGATTCAAGGTACGGTTTATGCCTGTGCAGTTTAACCTGGGATTCGTTCACATGGTACCTCTCACATATATTGTTTTATAAATGTGCACTTAGTAATTTGTTATATATGCCATGTGGTAGATGCTTAATTTACATTGTATTATTTCTGTTTTCTGGTTAGAGGACTGTTCACCTTTGGAAAAGATTAAGTCTAGGTCCACAAACATGAATGCCAACTGAGGTTTGACCAAATATTTGTGACATTTTCTCTTACAACAGATATTGTCATGATCAAAACCATGATTCATATTGTATGAATAAAATTAGTCCTAAAGAAATAGAAAAAAACTTATTTTTCTCAAATAGATGTTCACAAGCAACTTATCACTCACTCTCATTTAACCGATTTTTGGTCAAAAAAAATCTCTTTGACAATGATTTTTTACAGAACACACGATTTGGACTTCAAGACAGTTTCAAGAGGTAAATATAAATTTTCCTTCTTTTAATAATTTTCTTTATAAATTTCAATCTCTTCTACTTCTTACTCATCACTGTTTTCAGGACACACAAATAAAGTTTGAATATTTATGTATTGTCACTTGAAATTAGCTTTTCTCAGTTATTACTTCACAGCCATAATGAGATGATAATGCATCTTTGTGCAATTCAAGAGCCAGCTGGATGTTTCTTGTCCTTGCTGCAGAAGCCTGATGTTAATTCAGCCACTTCTTTTGATGTAAGGAGAGCTGTATTTAATATTTGCTAATTTATTCTACATGACTCATCTATTGTGACATAGTTTGGATGACTGCTACTTCAAAATGAACGTAGTGCACTCTGATATTATTGCCCCATCTAAATTACCTCTTACTAAATCTCATTTAAGTGATCATAGTGATTTCCCTTCCACTAGGTATATATATATTTTTTCTTAACCATTTGTTTTCTCTCCATTTTAGGAAAATAAAGAGTTAAAAACAGAGGCCACTGGAAGGCACGCAAACAAGGTTTGTAAAAACTATAATTGAGATTAAAGGAAAGAATGAAGTATAGCAGAGGTAAGAGTTAAAATATTTGGGGAAAATGAGAAAAATAATGTTTCCTCATGTCAGGGTAATTAAGCATATTGTAGCCTGAAAGGATGATGATTTGAGCTAAATTAATAATATATCATGGCTGTTCCTTTAGCTTTATATCTTTTTTAGCAGCCTCAATTTACCTCATTGCCTCATTGTGAGGGAAGTCTTAATCTGCTGGCAATTCAATGTATTGTTGACACAAAGATCAAAATCAGGTATTTAGTGAGGAGATAGCAGAATAAATTCTTCTCTGTTCCTAAATCTGGTCTGATGTATGGATTTGAGTTGGGATTAGAGGTGGGGTATCTGAAAGCGTTCTCTGTTACCAATTAGTCTTTTTCAACCTGTGGTTTGAAGTGATGCTATGAACTGGTCAGAAGAGGGAAAATAAAAGAACCAGTTTAAACTGTGTAGTTTGGATGAATGTGGAAATTTTGTAACACTTCTTGAATTTGAACATATTTATTTTCAGATGTTTTTCTGCATTTCTTTTTTACCCTTTCTCTCTCCTCCATCTTCAAAATTTTTTGCTTTTGCAAATGAAGGAAAATGACACAAGAGATAGGGAAGAAAGAATGGTAAATCAAAAATATTAACTTTTTTGGTAATTTATATTGAAAGACTGAATGTTTCCAAATTGAAGATTTTTTTTACTCCTTTTGATATGGTAATCCTTGTAGTTTAGAAAAATATAAATGGACTTATTTTTGATGTGATCTACATTCTGAGCCTAGCAAACTACAAAATGCTGCAAAGAACTTTGAAGATGAGAATTATTATTCTCAGTGACCACTGTATACCTGGTTTGGCAGACTCTACAGTGGTCCTTATCCACAGCTGTAAATTAATTAGTCCCTCAACATCCATTTTCTTTCCTGAATTTGTCCTCACAAGTTGCCTTGGCTTTCAGATGCTGTGTGACACATGAAATGGTGGAGCAGGACTGCAAGAGCACTGGTAGCAGAAGTCCTACTGCAGGCTTAATAGCTATGGAAACACAGGGCCTTTGATTACACTATTTTATCAGCCTTTTGAATATCCTGTTTTACTGTAGCAGTATTATCAGGATGACATATTTACCTTATATTATCTCTTCTATGCAAGATGAGTAAAGAGGTGAGATTTGTAGCAATGGCTCTGGACAGAAGAAGATACCAGATGTGCAAGCACTCTAAAAAAGAAGAAAAATAAGTATGGTTGCATCTATTTTACTAAATAAAATAGATCCAGGGACTATTCTCTGGCCTTGAAGCCAAGTGGCACAGACTGACAACCCCTGACTGACTCTCCCATGAGTTCCACATGGTGCCTCTCCAAGCCCAACATACAATTATTTGGGATCATTTTTTGTCAGTTTAGAGCTTCTGAGATAAAGTGAGTAGCCTGTCATGGCTGATAACATCAGCCTGAGATTGTGTGTTGCATGCCCAGGTGTTCTGCATGTAGACATATCTGGGTGCGAGGAGGTATAAAGTCTAGTGCTGGAAAACTGTGGAGAGAGTTCATGTGAGTTGCATCTTGTCCATACTGCACATAGAGTATTGCTTCTGGCTTGTGCCCAGTATAGTCCAAACTGTGTCAGAGGGTGTGCGAGATGTATGGATAATCAGCATTGCTTGAGTTTGCTCTCTGTCCCTGTTTTCTTCAGCATATATGTGTAGCCTGTAAGACTGCCTAAAAAGACCTTCCTCCCAAGATCTGTCTGAAGAAGGTTCTAGGGTAAGAGTCTGACACGTCTAATAAAACAAAAAGTGCTGAATGCATTACTGAGCTACAGGGCAGTCCCAAGAGACTGCTTTTTCTTAAAAATATGCTTTCCCATCTTTTGGAGCTGCTCAGATTATATCACTGGATCTGGCTGTATCCAAAATACCTATTGCTGGGAGGGAGTGGTCTGTGCCTCAGACAGCTGAACTCTCAGCTTTTGTGTTTCATCTCCGCAGGACCATTGCTCCTTCACATACACTGCATATGCTTTCAGCAGGACATTACCTTTAAGCAGAACTTGAACCTTTGCTCATTTGGTACTGAGTACTTTCTGAGTTGTTTTAACTGAAGACCTATGCACTCATAAAGAGAAAATAAACCTTTTTCTTGTACGTTTAGATAGCATGAACATGATGATTTTAATGTATTTTGATAATTTGGTTTAGGATTTAAAATAACTCAGAATAATTTGTTTTGCTTTACTTTGTTTTATGGGTTATTACAAGCATATTTCAGCCCTATCCCAATGTATTTTCTACCCAACAAGTGATTCCCCCCCCCCCCCCAGATTACCAACTAGTGTGTGCCTCAGAAATGCATTTTTATGATCAGAAGGGCTTCATTCTCTTATGGCAATTAGATTGATTATTTCTAAGTGTACAGACCCAGGCAGGCTAATGGAGTTAAATACTTCTGTCGCATTAAAACTGTTGGGAGGGATTTGCCTAGGCAGTAGTTATGCCATTTGCCACAGCTGTCTGTGGGTTGGGAAGTGCTGGACAGCCTGATTAGCATGGTGATTAATGTCTAGATGAACACTGCCAGGCACACAAAAGCCTTTGTATCTTTTTTGAGATATCTGGAGAAAATTACAAATGCTGGCACACTTGTCTTTTAGAAAACAATTCAAGGGCTCTCCAAGATATCTTGAAAACAGGTGAGCACTCAACAGGAGAGCTCCCTGTTTGCCAAAGGCTCCCTGCATACCTTAAAGTGGTCCAAAAAGCTGTTATGACCGTAGAATGCACTGGATTAAATAATACTTTGACCAAAAAAGTGGGTAGATGAGAGATTTAGAGACAAATAGAGAAGATCTGTAAAATCAGTAGAGATAAACAGAGAGTTTGTTCTGCAGCCTGAAGGTCTTTCATGGCAGCAAGACCAACATGATAGAATAACATGTAACGAGGCTGTTAGAAGAGTAATTCACTGTCTCTACTAGCTGGCTTTTGTTGCTTGCATTCCTGTTAATGCCTGGTTGGGATTTATAGCTGTCCTCTTCTGGGGTGACCCTCTCTCCAGGAGAAGGCAGCACCAAATCCAGGCATAAAGTTAGTGGAATCCAGGAGGGATCCTGCTCCAAACTATCCTTGGGGAAAAATGGACAGGAAGTTAAAAAGAATGTAGCCTGTAGCTGTTGCAGACACCAAAACTATAAAAGTGGTTTAAACTAGGACTTATATTTGTGAATATACAAAACAATTATTACTCAAAGAAAAGTTCAGAGGGAGAATAGGAGACAGCAGAGGATTTGGAACAAATGGTGAGGAAAGCTAGGAGGTAAGTCTCTGAAGGTGACTTATTTTTGTGTGTGTGGAGTTTATAACTTGGGAAATTTTACACAAAAATGTACACATAGAATAAAATTACATTACTAGAAAAACGTCTTGGAGGACTTGCAAAATATCAAAATATAAGATATCTTATGTCTGCCTTAAAAAGTTTAAATCTAGTAGAGATGGTCTCTGCTCATTTCTGAGCACTGACATCAAAAGGAAAAAGCAAAAGTCCTAGACACTAAGTTAAAAATTAGTGTCAACAAGAACTATGTCAGTCTGGGAGAATGCCACAAATAAACTGACAATCTAGGAAACAAATCTCTTGAAAGAACAACTGGTATGACACAGGAAAGAAAACCTAAAACAATGTGTGGAATCATTCAAGAATGTATTTTCTCCTCAAGGTAAAGCAACATTCACAAATATTATTGTCAGGAAGGACTGTTACGGTTATCATCTGATCTCTTTCATAAAAATATTAAACATAATTCCTTGTCTTGTAAAACAATAACTTTCTATTTTATAAGTTCATTCTTCCCAGTAACAATTTTTGAAGAACCTCCATTTCTCTGTTTTTTACTGAAATAATTGTCTTATTTCAGAGAAAACTCAAGAAATGCTACAGATACCGTAGTGTCTACTATAGTATACTGTAAACACTTGTCTTCTTACCCAAAGCATGATCTTTCCAAGTGGATCTCCAGTCTAGCAGAAATGCTAGATATCTTAGATTTCCCTAAGGACCATAATCCTCAAAGAGGAAATGAGACTGGCAAATTGGGGAGAACTGAACTTGTGTTATGACCCTCATTAGTTCTGGGGAAAATATTATAAAACAGTATACTTCAGGAAGGGGTCTTCTTGGAGACTGAAGTACTGGCTTTGGGTAGGTCTGCCTGTCCATAGGCCCAGAAACATATACAAGTTTCTCTACAGGAAAAAACAGAATGACCTGTAAGAGAATGCATTGTTTTTAAGAGGACTTGCAGAAATTTATCATCTTCTAAGACTATCAGAGGAAGATGGAAAAATGAGCACTGCTCTGTGTGCTGCAGAGTATGTCCAGAGGCATGACAGCTGTAAGTAGACGCGTCTCATCTGGTGCACAAGAGCCATCAGGGGCAGAGCATGAGGCAGAGGACCTCTGCCATCTACTACCTGCTGCAGCTACTGCTAGTATGAACCCTGCTTCTTCTAGCCTTGACGCATCTCAATTACTCCACTAAAGTAGTGTCTCATGTATATTTTCCATTCTTTCAAAATGCTGATGACTGATTCTTAAGACTGTTGGTATTTAAATTACTACAAAGTTTAGTTTTCAAAGACTCACAATTCAACCTACTCAAAGCCAACTCATTTTGCTCCAAAGCTTTCTTTTCACTGAAAAAAATGGTTATATTATCAGTCTTGTTCTATTTCCTTTCTAGAGTTGTTTAAAATGAAGGTTTTTCTCTTATTTAATCTATTAAGAATAATTTCCCTCCTCCACATGAAACTGCCTGAGCAATTTTTTTTCTCTTTCTCTGTCTCTGTCTCTGTGTCTTTCTCTCACACACACACACTTTTTTAATCACTCTGAAATTTCTGCTGTACCTAGCATGAACACTAGAGCTATTCTGGATCCATTCTGAACTTTATGCAGCACAATTTAATTTTGTATGTATCTCCTGATGAAAAGTTCAGATTCAGTGTTCCACTTTCCTCTCAACTGCCACATTTTTCTTTGCTGCTTTTATGAGAGACAGATTCTTAGTGAGTAACTTCCCTTCAATGCAGTGTTGAACACCCACAAAATGGCCTTAAATCCAGTGGATACTGTGTATTCAACATCTTATTTCAAAGGACTAGACTGTTAGGGTTTTTTATTTTTCCTTGAACGCCAACTGTAAGGGTAATGTGCCACATTAAAATTAAAATACCTTAAAATAAGAGGTCTCACGTGACTAAATTCATGAAAATGACTGCATGAATTCTTTCACCATTAAGTGAATTCAGCTTTCTTTACTTTCACACAACAGATTTGTTTTTTTTCATTTCAAGAGTAAAATTTCAGACACAAAGATGTGTCTAAAGGCAGACGAAGACATCTATTCTTTCATTTGTCTGACATCTTTCACAATCTAGATGCAACTGCAGGGCATTAAAACAAAGCAAAAAAAAATAGCTCATCATTTTATAGATGTCAAAAAAGCCATTAAAAAATAAGCTGTTTAGAAGTGGTAGCAATTAGCTGGCCAGAAAGATTTTTCTGTATATACTTACCATACCGATCAAGGACGTAGACTTGCTAAATGAGGGAGGAATGAAATGACCAAAGATATTCAGTGCATAATAAAGGAGGTAGGGAGAAACAGAAGGAAACATCTCTATTATCTAGAGACAACAGTGTCACGCCATTGTCATTCTTAATTTCAATCCTAATCAGTGAAACCTCAAAGATCTGCTCCAAACCTCAAGGTCACAGCAGACTGGTATGACTATGCTGCATTAGTTTCTGTAGCTACCGGGCCACGAGCAAGAGGTGTGCCTAGAACTCCCTTTCCTAGTGCCAGCTGGATAACCAGGTACTTATTTAAGGGCAGTTTGTTGGGGAAGCAGCTGTACCCACTGGCCTAGAGATGCTACCCCAGGATCCAACCTAGAGTGAGACACCATGGCCTTCTCCTTCATGCCCTTTCTTTATTGGAGAAGAAAGTTTAACTTTTCCAGTCAAGACAATTGCCGTAGGACACACTTCAGCACCAGTGATATGTACCTGAACTTAATAAAAGCATCCACGAGACCTCAAAAAGTTTCATTCTCAGCTTGTATGGGGACATTAGAGATAGAAATTATAAAGCTGAAGGAATAGATAAACAAGGCTTTTGGGGGCAGGGAAGAGGCAAGGCATGCAAAACCATTCAAGTGTCTCCACCAACGCTAGGCAGGAATGAAAACAGAACTATACCACCTCTTCTGTGGTCATAAGAAAATTCCTCTTACTAGATGGAGCATCTTAATAAAATGGCATTGCGTTACATTTCCAAAAAGAAGTTGCAGAGACCAGACCCCTAGAGTGTTGGCCTTTGCCTTCTTCAGATTACCTGGAGAGTTTGGAGGAAAAACTATAGGTCAGTGTATCTGAAAGGAAAGATGTCCAGTGCAAACCAATCAAAATTCCTTTTGGCCTTTTCTATATGGAAAATATTGATTCCCATTAGCTTAAGATGTTTCTCTGTGCAAGAACTTCAGGGTTTTACTGGCTACAATTACAGCAGTATAATGTAACTTTGTCTTCTGACTTCTAGATATGCCTTTTCTTTCCTAAATTACATAATCTACTTATTCTCTTTGGCTTTTTGAAAATTTATCAAATTATTCTTGCAAAAAAATTCTTGTGAGTGATCATAAGTGAAATAATTCCAGGACTGGTTTTATTGAAAATAGTCTCTTCCTCCAACAAGAATAACTATGGCAAAATCTAGCTCCTGCAGTCTAGATTCAGTCAAACAAAACAAAACAAAAAAATAAAAAAGGAACTTTTACAATAAGGTCCACCAAAGCCTATTTTCTTTTTTATGGAAAGTTTTCAAAATTAGGAACATTTTGACTGCCTCTATTTCCAAATTCTCTGAAGCACTTTAATTTAATTTTATATAGGTAAAAATGAAACAACTGCTACTGTTCGTTCTATGTTTCCACTAGCACCCAGCTGATTCACAACAGCAGGGAAGCTGACTTAGGGCATCTGGTTATTACCATGTGATATTTTTCAGACTGATTTTTTTTTTCACAAAAAAGTAAATGAAGGTGGTAGCTGAACTCATAGGGTGAATATTGGTACACGACGACATGCTTTATCACTTAATTATTCTGTCAATTTTTGAACACTTTCAGCTATAGTTCATGTTGTGTTTTTTATTTTTCAGTCTTCAAATCACAGAAGCTACTTATAACATGGTGATCATGAGGAGACCATTCTGTTCATTCTGTACTTCTGAAAGGAAATTAATGTGCTCCGGAGAAAATTCTTTGCTTTAAAAGCAAGCTCAAAATTTGATGGCTAAGAGCAAGATAATACCAGGACAATCTTTTCATCATATGGAATTTTTCAAGGTCTCCCCCCTCCAGTTATGTTATTTGTTGGGTATTTTGCTCAGAAATAATCTGTAAATTGCAGAAAAAGCTCAAGTAAGAGTCGTTTTGAGGAAAACTTCCACATTAGAGAAGTTGGTCACTGCAACAGAAGGTATTGCTGGAACTGACAAAAGCAATCATAATGTCTTCTTGAACTTCTGGGACCTGGGTGAAGCTTCATGAATAAGGTAAATGCCTATCTTTAAAAATGCAGTTCATTCAGTCTCCTTTCCTACATCATATTTTCTAGATGATTATCTCTTTCTCTCTTCAGCACTGTCTCCAGTCAGTCCACATCTTTCCTGAAAAGGCCTCCCAGAACTGTTCCAGACTGCCCATTACCCTGGCTAAACCTCTGTGGGTGCCAACAAAGTGGAAAGATTACCTCACCTATTTAATACAAGAGCCATGTTGAAATATTCCAGAATTGTGTTTGCATTGGAAGAGTAGCGCTTTTTTCATTCATCTTGAGTTTGTAATTCATGTAACTAGCAGAGTTTTTGTGAAGAACAGCTACCCAGCCAGCTGTTCTCCAGCAAATATTGGTGCACGCATTCTCAACAAAGTGTGGAACTTCGCATTTATCCTTTTTGAATATCATCCTCTGTTTTTATCAGATTGCTTCCGAATTTGCCAAGATCACGTTAAATTCTCTCTCTGTCCTACAGCATATCTGCAGTTTCTCCAAGCTTGGTCCCATTTGAAAATGTAATAAACACATGCACTAGCCCATCATCAAAATCAGTAAGGAAAATACTGAGTAGTACTGGCTCGATGATAAATATAGAGAGAATCTCAATACATCCAATATAACAGAAAACCGTTGAGAATTACACCTGGAATACAATTTTCCAAGCAGTTTTCTACTCCCTTTTCTCTACTGAGTTCTCATAATTGATCAGTTCTTCAGTTTAGACTATATCACTCTCCTTTGCTTGTGAGAATATCATATGAGGCAAGATGAAATTCATCTTGTTTCAATTTAAATGTCTACAATGCAGACATCTTTGCACTCCATGTTGCCTTTATAGTCACTAAAGAGAATAGGTACGTCAAATTCACAATTCATCTGCCCTATTCTAAATATCTTCATTATGATGACATGAGCTGCTTTCTAGAAATCCTTATTTTTCTCCAATGACTCTGAAAAGGATGATTAAACTGGATGGGGATGTCTAGACTGTGGGTGTCTACATATAGTCAGATTAACTCACAGTCTGAAAAATGTTACTGAAGTCAAGTTATATCTTTTGTATCATTCTCCCATATTTGCAGAGCCTATCATAAAGATAAATTTGGTTCGACTAAAATAATTTTCATAAAAAGTAAGACCTTATAAAACCTGTTACAACTGAATTAATGTACACCAACCTTCTTACCAACTGAAAAAATTATCTTAGCTAAATAGTTACCTATTTAGGTAACTAATGGCATAAACATGTACTAAGGACTCCCTCCAGACATATTTTTGTTCTTAGAAAACAATTGGATTTGAGATCCTTTTTATCATGACATATAGAATTAAATAGAAAAGAATGGAGGAATCAATAAAAAGTTTAAATTTTCACAATGGCCTACTCCCTTCAGCAATGAAGAAAACTAAATCTTGCAGGAATATCTGCTTCTCCATGCCTAGTTTCCAGCCTGCTTGGTTCTGTAGTTAAAATGTGATGGGGATTCATGATAGTAGCCTCAAAGAAAAAGAAGCAAAGTGGGAGTAACTTTCATTAGAAAAGCAGAGCCTAAGCCCCATGATGCTGTCATGAATATAAGAATGATGAATGAACGGTATATCAATCCCTGCTTCTGCCCTGCTCCATTCTCCAAGAAAATGAGTGGGGTACATCTTGCTGCAAAAAAAATGTTTTCTTCTTAGGGAAGAAGGAGGATGGAGAGACACAGAGAAATAGGAGATTCATCCTTCAGTCAATCCATGCTGCTGTTTTTTCTCATAAGATTACTATTAACAAGTTATGAGATAGCTTGTACTGATGCCCCAAAATAAATCAAGAGTATTACTGTTAATAAATACAAAATCTTTACACAAACAAATACAAAATCTTTACACAAAGTCCTACAAGCTCTTTAACTAAAGCAATTAATTTTTGAGGAAGTTGCATATTAGCCTAATTATGTGATGGCCTAAAGATGCAAGAAGAGCCAGGCATTTATCAGAAATAGCCTGATTTATCAGACTAAACTATTTATCTTAGCAAAACAGACAAGCTTTCAGTAAGCTTTCTTTCTTTCAGGTTATTATTATGCTTATTTTTTTCTATACAAGGCAATAAGCACATTTGTATGTTGTCCTGAAAAATATAGGTTTGAAATCTATGCTCTCTTTACAAGAGAATAATTCTATATATCTTTTTGAGTTCACTGTAGTGAACAGTGCATAATGTATAGTACTTAAAAGCTTAGTGATAAATAAGTTATTGCTAATACACTTTGTGTTACAATACACTAACCGAAAGTTATATTCTATTTTTGGAGAATAGAAAATGTGTGAAAACTTACGTAAACTTGCTTTCCATGGAATCTAGCTTGCCACAGTTATAAATGCCTCCTAATCCAAGACGTACCACAAGTTTTCTTTGTGCTTCATCAAATTCTGCTGGGATTTTTGAATCTATTATTCTGGTCCTGAAAAAGATTGTGATCATTTTCAGAGTGTTGTTAGTAGAAGACTTTAAGCTGCCTCATAGATTTTATACAGCTCTCTGAACCCGTAACTTTCACTGACTTGAATAAGAGTCCTGTGCAAGGAACAGCTCTGATATTGCTTACCTAAACACAAATTTTTCCTTAAATTTAAGTGATTTTTGAAGTAGAACAAATGTACTTTTGTTAATCCTATCATTTGTGCCATTTAGTACTTGCATAAGGACATAAAGAAGAAAAAACTATGTTGGATAAAATAGTTGAAATAATCCAACAAAACAAAATACTTATATTTCTCTTCACTTATCTGAAAAACACCAAAATATTAAAAGTAAAAAGCTGATAAATCATTGAAAGTCAGATTCATCTTGTAGTTACCCTCTACAAGTTGTGAGGCTTCTACAGAAAGGCAAAAACTCCTCCCTCCCCCATTTTATCACTGAACATAAAAGAATCCTTTAAGATCAGCTTAGCTTATTTATCTGTTAGTTGGCGAAAACTGGGGAAGATTAACTCCATCCTCCCTGTGCCTGCACTTCCCTATTTAAAATACATTTTTCAACTATATAATATATACTGTACAATATGTTTTGCTACTGCCTCAGTATTTGTACAGATGAGAAGTGCAAAGGTCTTGGCTGAGCATCACATGCTGCTCTTCTGGAAGCAAAGAAGATACTGTGCTTCAGGGAGCTACAGTTTCTCACTCTGATCCCTCAAGGTAGTAATTTGCTTCTCTTGGAAATCTCCATCATTCCTTACCTCCTTGAACTTCCTTACAGAGTGGGCAATTGCCCTGTGAAGGGAGAAAAGAAAATTCTTCCCCTTTCTTTTCTTTCTTTTTTTTTCTGCAAACACCGCTTGTCTCAAAACCTGACTCTTCAATTGGTCAGATTCTGGTACTTAATCTGGTACTTCCTTCAATTTAAGTAACATTTTGTTTTAGAAATTGTCTACAGGATTCTTTTTTCCCTTCCCTCTCTCTCTTACTCTCCCTCTCTCTCTTTTTTTACCCCCGAAGCATGGTATTACAATTACAGAAATACCAGTTTACCCAGCTTGTGATGTTATTTTTAGTGTTTGAGCCTTCTTCAGTGAGTCTGCTCATGAATAACCAGTATGAATGCCACAGGTCACTTGTGCCTTATGATGTCCTAGATGACTGCACACATTGCATAAGCTGGTCCATTTGGGAGCAGAGCAGATGCTTCCAAGAGGAAAAAGCTCCAGGTAAAACCATGTAAGATGCAATCTGCAGAGCTACACCATGACTGTGTTGTCAACCTTGACTACTGCAGCTGTCAAAAGAATAAGAGATAGACAATGAAAGACGTTCTTCATTTCAAAGCAATCCTTTTTTTTAAGTTTCCATATTCATTGATTCAGCAGCTTTCACAATTGCAAATATACACTTCATTTTAGTTCATTCCTCTTTTAATACTCCTTCTTGTCTTTAAATAATTAAATGTCATGCAAGACATTTACTTATTGTCAGGTATCAAACAGTTAGCTATGAAACAAAAGAGAGATCATTTCCATCTAATCCAAACAGCTCTTACTTTCTTCTTAGCAAGTAACATAGATTAGTATTACAATGAAAATCAAGAAGGGAATGAACGTCAAGGCACCAAGTAACTTCATTGCTAGCCATTTCTGCTGCAGAAGGGATTTATACTGAACACAACAGAGAACATAATATACTTTTTTAAGTTCAATCCATCCATTTACATTGCTGAAACAACTATATCATTAAAAACAATTATCTTAACGAATAATTCAGTCTCGGAAGGCCTGATTCTCAGAGCAATGAGGGCAATCTTCAATGTAGACAAAATACTTGCATATAAATGAAAATATCCAACAATAGAGTCTGAATAACAAAATGTGTGGATTTGTCTTTCCTATGGAGACTCTACATTTTTTTCTGTTATTCATTTCTCATAGGGAAAATTAACTTCCAAGGAAAAGAGAACTTGCAAAAAGAAACTCCTGTTAAGCAATTCGTTATGTTGCAGTTATGAAAGAATTGTCAATAAAAAGATTGAATCTCACGGAATCTAAAACCTAAATTTTCTGGAAGAGGCCAGTTTATCAAATCAGCCCCAGAGCCCCAGTAGACTTTTAATTAAAAGATCCAAAATATTTCTTCAGAGGGCAGCTCAAGTATATGATAAACAGATAGCTAAGTGACAAGTCACCCTTCCATGAATATTTTAATTTTGCCTTCATATGATTGTACAGAGATGATTATCCTCAAAAGGACCGTAATCTCAAATTATACTTGATTGCGTACAGTTCCTGATATGTCTTTGAAAGCACAGAATACCCCAGGCCTTGTGGCTACTTTTATGCAATTCTGTGGGCACGGCAGGTCTGCTTGAATGCCCTGGCACACTGACAACGGAGCAGGAGGGCAAGGGATTGAGCAGCAGCATTACCACAGCTGCTGTTGTGGGAGACTGTCAGCTGGATGTGGGGGAGAAAAGCCTCCCTGTTGAGGAATCTCCCCAGGCTACCCACCAAGAGCAGCAGGTACCTCTGATGGGGGCAGAGAAGTTGCAGAGAGGTGATGCTGCTCCCAAAGGGGCTGGGGAGAAAAGGAGCCCACGGGCATGGCAGGTGTGCTGTTTCCCGGGTGCAGCGGTTCCCAGGACTCGGAGGAAAGGGGCAGGAGAGGACCTGGCCTGACAGCAGCCATGACTGGGCGGAGGAGCATGCACGCAGGCTGCAACTAGAGAAGATGCCCCCTCCATGGGCCCGGCGAGCAGCGGCACTCTCCTCGCAAGGCAGCCAAGCAAGAGGGTCCCACTGCAAGTGGCCAAAGGCATTTGCCAGGCTCTGGAACCTGCAGCTCTGCCGCCTCCTGGCTTTCAGCTCTCCTCTGTATAAACCAGGAGCCTTTTGTCCTTGTGGCAGAGATGGGCATGAAGAGACAACACAGGCACTTGGGGCCGTGCCAAGACTCAGAGGCCACAGAACCAATAATGAGAGCTGCAAAGTGTCTTCAAGCAAAAACACATGGGTTTCTTTGGTGGCTGACTCACTCTAGTTGCCTGCGACAAGACACAAGGTTCCAGGAAGAGGAACTGCCACTGGAATGGGTATAGTCCGATTCCAAATAAATAAATAAATAAACAAACACATGGAAAATTAGGAGCAGATATTTTATCTTTTGAGTAAGTATAGGACCTCAAATGAAGGCAAATATTCATTTACCTTACAGACAATATTTGAAATAGTGAGATTTGAAAGGACAAGGATTAAGAAAATACTTCTGGGATCAAGATATTTTTCAAAATCCCACAAGTTTCATATTGTGCTAGGAATTAACCGACTAATTTTACAAAAGCTAATGAAAGCAGAGATTATTTCTATGGCTAATTCCACTGTGGCTTCTTGCTTTTTCCTTCTGGTAAGTCTGGGTTACAGACGCTTTCTGAAAAGCCACTGACAGTCATCTAGATCACTGTGTTGTATTTGCACAGTCATAAAGTCATTTCATATATAGAAAACATGTATTGTCCTTCTCATGTCCAAACTGCACTGCAGTGAAGAAAAGTGAATGGATGATTAATATTTCTCCTTTCCTGCTCTGACTTTCAAATTAAGTATGAGCAAGCTACCTTTATATTTAAAAAAAAGCCAAAACTATGCAATTTTGTTATGAAGGTAGACCGGTTTGAAATAATTATACCAGTCACAGTGTTTAGAACCCTCTAGACCTTAATAATGAGACAAAGATGGTCTTTACCCTGGCCCGTGAAAATTTTGAAATAATCATTTTTACAGCCACAAGTCTTTTTTTTTTTTTCCAATAAAGCTCAGCTCAGTTCTATTACTTTGCTACTTAATCTGTTATCAACACTTTTCTGTTTGCCAGCAGTAACAAATCTGGAATCATCTGAATGCAACTGTTAAAGACCACTTTGTTTTGTGAATGCTGTGTTGCATTTCGACAGCCTTGTTCATTGTAACCTCCACTTGTTGGGGGGGAGCTGGTATTAACTCGGAGTTTATTGCAGACAAGTTTATTGAAGATAGCAGTACACTGTAGTCACAGCAAGCAAATCTTACTGCACATTTGTCATTGCCCAAGTCTCAGTTTCTTACCTCTCCAATGGTTTCTTGTCAGAGGTTCCCTTAACTCCCGGAGAGTAACCTTGAGAGGCATCCCAACTCCAGGGAAGTTTCACTGCTGTGCAGCCCGCTGCCATGCAGGAGAGCTCAAAGGGCTCTAGGCTGGAGCACTGTTTATGGGCACAGAGTTTGAGTCATGGTCGTGATATTTGGAGTGGAAATACAACCTTTTTGCTGATCTCATGCCCCTTTCTGGCCTCACCAGTTGCAACCAGTTTCGCCTAGTTCCTCCTGGTCAGCACTGGGTCCTGTCAGTTATTTGTGGTCAATGGGGCCTGAGATAAGGAGGGAGAGGGGAAGGGGTTAGTTGCACACTATATATCTTCATTTTGTTTTGTAGTCTCCACTTTGGAATTAGAACAGCCTTCTTATTTTATGGCTGTGCGTCCATAAATGAAAAGCCTTTTAAAGTGCTTCATTTCTAAATGACATTTTGCTAATGAAATAAAATATTTCCTACTTGTCAGAGGATGTCGGTACCACCTGGCTAAGGACATGGCCGGGGAAAATGTTAACTGGCTAAAGAAAGAAAGCTAAAAGAAGAAAGCTTATCTGTTGCTGTATGTCAGTAGACCAGATGGAAAGGAATTCCCAAACTGTAGCTTTTGATGAACTCCAGGACTCAGAGTGATGGTGCTGTAGAACAGCAGAGGTTATGTGCAAAATTTCTGTTGCTGGTTTGCTAGTTTTTTTGTTTCCTTCTCAGAGATTTCTAACTCTCTCTGGCTTTAAAAAAAACAACTGCTATGTCTGCAATTTAGAAATTCCTCTGTTAAACCTGCTTGCTTTACTTGCAAAAGGGGTTACGTGCATATTTGGAGCCTAGAGCCAGAGGTTCCTCATGGAGCACACGTAATGACTGTCAACATGGGGAAGGTGGGGCCCTGGCTGGCCACGAATATCTACATCTACAATCACTGGAGTTAGAAATTGCTTTTTACTGTGTGTAGTTAGAAACAACAGACAGCATATGAATAACACCATGCTGCAAGTGAGCCAAAAATTTCCATAAGTGAGATTTACCTGCTTGTTTTGATCTGTTAGTACAGTATGCATTCTTTATATTAGGAAGGGTAGTCAACTATGTAGCTATTTAATCTGCCTGCCTTCTCCCCTTTCATGTCCAATTCAGTTGCACTAGCTCTGCCTTGAGTCTTCTCCACAAAGGTGTGGATGATGATACAAAGTATATAGCAGAGGAAATTCAGGTCTAGAAAAATTAAGTAATATGAGCAGGATCAGACAATGAGAACAGGACTAGAAAGAGAAAAAAGGAAAAGGATATCCTATTTTTCTGTCCTAACCATCAGAACTATGTTCTTTCATTTTGAATTAGTGCAACTAGAATTAGACTGAAATGGCATGATTTCAGTATAAAGCAGACGTTCTTGATGACTAGCTAAATGAACTTTTAGCAATGAAAAGGTAATAAAAACTGAAATCCTCATTTATTTGCTGTGTTCAAGACCAGTATAAATTATATGCCTTAGTATAGATTATAGTCATTTAAACAGAATGACAGAAGTTCTACTAACTGTCAAAGATCTGTGTATGATACCTTTAATAATGGCATTCAGTGAGCAGACCAGGCTCAGAATACAGTTTTAATTCAGTACCTTCAATAATTGACTGAGTCATTGATTTTTGTACCACGTATTTTGGCATTCGAAATCACCAGGAAGAATAAACACATTTATACCTGAGAGCAAGCTATGGAGAGTAATGCTTTTAAAGGAAAAAAATAATCAATAAAAAAGAGCACTGCTCTTTCTTGACTTACAGTTTTGAGATATAAAAACGAATTATATAACCATGACTCCCTTCATTAAGTACCAACATGACAAGGAAATCAGAGCACAAGCACTAACTTCAGTTTCAAAGTAAATTTGCTCAGAAACCAAACCATGAAATTCCACACCTGGGTAACTATTCTTATGGTTTATACGTCCTTTCTTATACTTTCAGACTTTTTGCTTTTCAAAAGATTTGGTGAACGTTTTCCAATTCTATCCATGCAGGGAAAATGGTAGCTACAAAACTTTGTATCCTTTTACTTTTTTTTCTTTTTAGGACTACTTAATATCAACATTTCAATAGTTTAAAATACCATGTTTAAAATATAGTCAACTGCTTTCCTGTTTTCATGATAAATGGGTGCTTATGTCAAGAGTCATATATTCTTTCCTCATACTGTTCACTTCAAATGCATGAGACGTGTATATAATTTAAAGCAAAAACACATAAAGGTTTTTGGAAAATTCTCTGGTTTTGGTTACAATAATTCAGAATGATTCAGAAGATATTGATTCCTGGGTAAAGTGGTACATAGGTTAATCACAACTTTGACTACTTGCTAATCTAATATTTTAGCCTTTGGAATCAGAACTCAAGGGGTAAAATCAATTCTGATGACATGCTGTTGCTAAATTGTGTTTCACTAGGTAAGTGTATTTTTAGTCATTACTCTGCAGGAAGAACTCTGACTAGTGTTTCTATGGATATGGTGGAATAGCAACCATGTCTTTGTTTGTTACACTGCCCAGTGAAATTTCAGACATTATGTTAGAGCCTCTATAGTCTTGTACATTTTTAGTTTTCTACAATATTCTCATTCAGTAGCATTTTTTTACCCAGTTCAATCAGGCTCATCTTATGCACAGAGTGCTAAAAAGCAATTTGAAAGGAGTCTGTGCAGTGAGCTCAAAATCAGTTCATCTTTCAGATGTCAAGGGAATGACAGTATATCTTGTTAAATCCAAGAAAATTGTGGATGAGCATGGAAATATAGGCATAAAATTTCTCATTGTAGAACAAAACACACAGGCATATGCATTTTAAGAAAACAGTAACAAGCAAACAAAAAAGTTAAAGATGGCACAATGCAATGAGTAGCCCAGAGCACATGTCTATTATACATTCTGTTCTGAGTATGTTACTCACACCTTGAGTTATTTAACTGCTATTTTCTGGTCAGTGTTACTTTAAGTTACTGTTTTATGCCTTAAGGGTTAATAACAGAAGTAATCAGATTTTTATTTCCAGCAGCAATGCTATTTGATAAACCTCCTGAGGAGATGGCATGCAGTGCCAATTCTTCTGCATTCACTCTCTGTCATGTAGGCATAATTACACTAATTTTAAGACTAGAGACAACTTCAGCATCATGTTAGTTAATATCTCGATTTCTTTTTTTCTTAGACCTGATTGATATGTTGTAGCTGCTGTGACTTACAAGTGGTCTATAGTCCTAGGTTTCAGATATCACATTTCAGATTTAACTGAGTCTATAAGAAAAGTCTTTAACCTGCAGGCCTTTTTGTTCCTAATTACATATTCTAATTTCATGAATATTAAACTTATATATATGTTGAATCTATAACTAGCTTTATAAAATACTGATACAGTCATGTCTCCTGCATACAGTTAGGTTAATTCTAGATTGCATTCACTCCATTTCTCCTTTTATTCTACCTCTTACTTCATAAAAATGCCTGTTCTTCTGCAATTTCTTCCAGAGTTTGAAATATTTCTCCTATTGAGAAGGTACCGAACACAAGTCTTTTCTTCTGTGTTTAAGCAGAACAATTGTTAGATTGTAAGCATTCTAAACTTTTCATTATTTTGTCTCCTTCCTCCATTTAAAAATATCAAAGATCAAGTACCACAGTGTTGAAGATGTCCCACTGAGATACTGGCAACAAAAGGTGATCCCTTAGAATTCAATCAATGAAATAAATTTTAAGTTTCTTTAAGTCAGTGAAGAAGTCATCACTGGTGGTCATAGAAGTAGGCAAGGAGCAAAACTGCACCAAGCCAAACTCAGCAGGTGTATGGGTAACTACAGATATAAGTTTCTTAGTACTGTATCAATCACTCTGCTCTTCCAGCTGCCCAGCTCATTGCACACATTTCCCCCCCCCACACACACACACAGTGCTCAATGTTTCTATTCAAAAAGGCTTCTCTTGCCTTGGTTCTCCATCAATGCCTGTTTTCAGGCAGCAGCTCCAAAGTGTTGGCTGCTAATTGCATTGCAGCCATCTTAGTTTTCCTGTTAGGACATGCTCAAAGAGCTCCCTTAAGCAGCAATGCTTCCCTTCTTACACTGTCAGTTCCTGTACATGAGCTTCTGGGACATCTGAGCCATATGCCTCACTCCTAGCAGTAGATCCTTTATCATTAGTGCCTCGATGGACCTGCTGTCCACAGAGCCAGCAAGGGCAGTACTGGTCAGCTGGTTTGGCTGCTGCACAGTTTCCACATTTGCAGGGGGGATTTCTTCCATAAAAAAGGGAATCTCCCTTAAAAAAATCATTAAGAGAAAAAACGCTTTAAACACCTTGATAGTTTTTTATGACGCCTCCTGTAAAGCATGTCTGTACAGGAAACCCGGTTCCTCAGTTCAAATTCATATGACTTCTATGGGACTGTTTGCAGATCTGTCCAACCGTCTTCTTATGTATTTCGGCTGAGTTTTTAAGCTTCCACATTTGATCTACACTGAGGAAAATATACTCACTTTTTAAAATTCTGCAGTTTAAGTGTACCTGAGGCCTGCATCATCTGCTCTACCATGCAAATGCCAAAGTTCTTATATTCTTCTACTTTGATGCAGTTGCTTGAATTCCTTTGCAGAAATGTAAATTTCTCACTTTCACTTTCAAAAATCTTTGTATCTATGAATGTCTTCTTTTTCTCTTCTTTTCTTTTCTTTTCAGCCCTTTCTGGCTTTTCAATCCACCTGTTTTCTACTATAAACTCCTCTCCAGATTTGTGCTTTATGTCCTCTTTAGGGATGAGGTCTACCATAGGAAAAATCTTTCCCATTCTCAGTGCCATGATGTGTAGGGACTGCCTTTTTTTTATTGTTTAGGTGGGAATCTAGCATAAGTGCAAGAAAAAGGTTGCACTTCATGTGACCATTAGAGAACCATTAACTTAAAACAAATGTATGAGCAAAAGAAAGCAGTAAGACTATTTAAAAGTATGGTTAATTTTCTTTTCTTTGCAGAATGGATACATTGACCTTTAAAGAGACTTGTTTCTAGGCAGTTCTGTCAGCATTTCATCTTGTTTTCTCTTTATATCTATAAAACATCATTTCCTTAAAACACAGCATGCATCAACATTTTGCTACAGCTGCAGCACAATTTTCCGCTCTTGTTAAAAGGCCTCTTCATTTTTTCAGAAAGTTCCTTTTTTAATGAAAATTCTTTTATGTTCATTAAATGTCAGAACAGATTCAGGAAAGAGGACAAAAGGAAAAAAATCAAATGCATATACATGTGCTCAGAAGTCATGTTACTTTTCTGTCCTCTATTAATTCTTTATTATAGATTCTCATTTGCTTTACTTCCTCATAAATCCAGGATCCCAAAAAGGTGTTATTTAGCAATCAGAGTGGATAGCTGCTGTGAGAAGTGAGGTGTGTTGGCTTTTTATTTTGTTGCATGCCCTTGCCTAACTGAATATTCATTGGAAGTGGAAGCTTGTTTAATCACATGAGATATAACTGCAGGTTGGCTCTGAATATAAATAATGTTCCACTGTCTTGGAATACTACTGGAGGAGTTGCATCACAAGAGGATTTCATCTATACTTCAAACATACCTTGAACAAAACCTCTGTGAAAATGTCGTATTTTTCTAGTCTTAGTGAAGTAAGAGACAGATGGCAGCATCAGAACATCTAGTCTGACCTTCTATATACCACAGGTCAATAAGGTTCACACAAATAGTCCATTATCAAATCTAAAGATTTACTTAAGCCAGATGTTTCAGTTCTCAAATGCCATAAGTAGAGAGAAAGACAGACTAAAGTATCATCAGGTTTCCTCACAGTTGGGAAACTGCTGTGGTGTGATGATCCTGGCAGGTGAGCCATACCTGATGCAGAAAATCTTCTTCTCCCTTCTCTGTTTCTGCATACCATGTCTGCCAAGCTTATGAAAAGATTTCTTTATTTATCCAAAGCCAGAAATCACTGTAAGTCCAGTTAAATGAGGAAGAAATGCCAGCTATGCACTGGATCTCTGTGTTACCTTGGACCACTGACCCATACCACTCACTATTCATCTTGATTAAAAAAAAAAAAAAGAAAAGAAAAGAAGAAAAAGAAACAGCATGTTCTTGTTTCACTTTCATCCACTACTTTGTCAAATCACTTTAAAAGTCTGGATGAGCTGGAACCCCCCAGAGTGGAGAGAGATACTGCCCTTGAGCCTGCTCAAGGGCAGAAGGGACTGCAAACTGAGGTGAGCAGAGAGTCACAACATGGAGTCTGAATCCACCAGCTCCCGCAGAGAGACAAAGACTGAAAGACTTAGAGGTTTAAGCATTTCTAGAGAGATTAAGAGCCTATATTAATATTTCTGATATCACTCTCTGGCACTGAATTCAGCTGGCATGGAATGGCTCCTATGGAACGGCACTATCAAACTCTCTCACTGCCCAAAACAAAGTGTCTGAGTCCAGTGCGGCTTTTGGGAATGGTCTTTGGCTGTGCTGGCTCTGGAACCACCCCTGGTATTTGTCAGGAAAGGTCTCGGTTGACACAGAGCAATACCAGGGACCATTCTAGCCATTTGGCAGTGTAAATGACTGACTTCCAGCGCCTGCACAAGAATGCTCCCTAGAGCTGTCTCACATGTTTATATAGACTCAACCTCAGAAACAAAAAAGAATGACAGGGAGCAGAAAGTCAGACCTCTGAGATTAGAGAAAGAAGTACTCTAGGTAACTGTTTGCTGCTGATAGAAAGTCACTGTGTAACTACCTAGAATCAAAGATGTGCATTCTAAGTACGCTGTGGGCCGGGAGGGAGGTATGTATTACACTTTTTTTTCAATTCCTTTTTATCTTCCTTAGTCACTTTGAATTTTTGCTATTTGAAAAATCAACTGTTCTACTTTACATGTAATAAACTTGGCTCTTTTGAATTAAAGGCCTTTAGGCTTTCTTTGAAAACCTCTATAGGAGAAGGTATAGACAGATTCACCTGAAAGCTCTGGCCAGCTTGTCCCAGCAATCTCTGTCACTTCAGAGAAGCACAAGGAGGAAAGAGAAGTGACACAGACCAATTGCATAAAGGAGAAAATGCGGATCTTTCCTACACCTAGCAGAACCTGGTTGAGTCCCAGAGGCTGAGATTTGAAAGTGTTTGTCTAACAATGCAATATTCCTATTTGCTTCCAATAAGATACTTTTATTTTTTATTTCTTAGAAGTAAGGGCTGTAGGATGGAATTAAACTTTTTGAATTGATGGGGGTAATCTGGGATTTAACTTCTACAGCTTTCCTTATTTGGAAACAAGCTATGGGAAACTTAGAGAGGACTTACCATCAAACAGAATAGTTTGTGGTGTTTAAAACAATCCCATATTCCATTTGTCGTACTAAAAGCACAGCTTTACAAATGGCCAAATTAATTCCATTTGCAGCATAGCACTTTGAAGCTTCCTTTTAGAATGTCTGAAAAATAATGGGCTGTGCACATTTAAATTGCTAGTGACACTGTTTCAAATGACTCAAAAAAGAGAAACCCGTATTCATGATGTAAAAATTGCTCAGCATACCACTATTTTGAGCTCTAAAGCCTAGCTGCAAAGCATAATGAAGTCAATAGAATTCCTTTCCCTGACTGGAAGGGATTTGATCAGGCCATTTTATAGCCAATTGCCTTTTCAGGAAAATAAGCCTTAAAATGCCTTAAAACACTTTTTTCTTACATTTCAGGTAGACTTTTATAGTTTTGTGAGTGAGCAGGGATGAGAAATATCTTTCAAGATAGGGTAAAAATTTTAAGGAACTACAGCTTAGGAGGTATATCAGGTTCAGAGATCTAAAATTAAAAGTGTACCATGTAAACATGTCATCTCAGGTTCACGTCTCTGTTAAATAGATCATGGAAGCTGGTATAGAGATGTGTCTCAACTAGTCCTTATAATCTCAGAGCAATTGGTTAAATGCCAGTGACAAAGAGCAGAAAAATTACATTTTCTCTCCTTAGTTTTTAGATACTAGAAAGGCAATGCTTTCCTTAGTTTATGTGCTTAGATGGAAGTTTATGTGCTTAGTTGGAAGTTTATCTTAACAGACTTTTGTTTACACTCCATGCCTGTCAGGACCTCTCCTTCTTTCATTCAGATTTAAGTGTCAGTGTTTTTCCACAAAACGGATAATCATCTTGCTTCCAGCCAATGTCATTCACTTTTCTGCCAGAAGCAGGCAATGTGTACTTTAAGAGAAGAACTGAGAGACTGCCTGTCTACTTTATTTACCCTTTGTATGCCTTCAGTCTCCCAAGGCTCACTCCTCTCCCGTGTCCTTGTCGCTTTATCCTGTCTGCCATTGCAGAGGCAACTTCAAGAGAAAAAAAAAAAAAATGTTCTCAGGTTGTTCCTTGAAGGCATTTCAGTTTTCTTTTTAAATACAGTTCAAAAGGTACCCGAGACAGAACTAGAGCATTTGGGATGCCTGCTTCTCAGAGATCGCTGCAATTCAAGGCTTTCTGGGTGCTGTCTGAGAGATGTAGTGTAACCACATAGCCCAGCAGACTGGAAGCTCCAATTTTTTTCTGCTCCCACCTCTACAGACTGATTTTTAATCTTTAGCGTTTTGCTCACATATTCCTTCTGGCAGAAGCTGATGTAAACATGGTACATTCTTACTTCTAGGTGTAATTCTGTTCAGATATTTTTGTACTTTGATAATATTAATCCTATAAGATATATTAATCATTCATGTCAGTGTTACTCAGACAGCAAGTTTTGTGTTTCTACTTACCTCACCAAACTTTCATCCATCCGGGAATACAGCATATGATGGAAAAATATTTACATAATAATATGATATTTCAATGCCAATGAAGCAATGAAAGAGAACTGAAGATGAATTTGAATCTGCTGCATGCCTGAAGAAGTAAGAACAGAACAGCAATACCCAGGTGGTTGCTTTTGTTTACAGCAGCACATGGGAATTCTGATCCATTGGACAAAGAGTGGCTGGTCAAGATGAAAAATAAGTTCCTTGTATGAAATCAAAATAAGGCTTTGAAAAGCTACATGAGATAGAAATGGATTTTCAGATTCATTAGAAGAGAACAGAAAGAATCAGGGAGTAATATGCAATATTTTTGTGTGATGTTTCTTTGGGATTTATAGAGCATATCCTGAGCTATGTTACTTATTCAGTGTTAACTGAGCAAAATAAAGCTAAAGCAGGTGCGGGCATGACCCTTTATTTTTTCTTTATAATTCCTTATTATTTATTATTATAAATGGATTATGCTCCTCATTCTATGCTAACGTCTTAAGATTTTATAGTCCTATTGTTTCTCTTTCAGTCATACTTTTATTTTCAAGGTTTAAAAGCATTTTCAGGCTGGTTCGACACACCAGTTACTCCTGAAAGTATTTTAAGAGCTGCTTATTATCTGATTTAGTTTTATGACTATGGAGAACAAATCACAGTTCTTTTCTTTTTGATTGTGCTAGTGTAAAATGGATAAATAAATATTACAGCCAAATCCCTCCAAGTACCAGTGTGGGAACTATCCAGAGGCAACTCAAGTTAATATAATATTAATAAATTTAATCAAATCAAGTTAATATATTAATAAATAACTTTCCGTTAACTTGAGTGAGAGCTGGTCTGAGTCCTGATGGACTAAATGAGTTTGATTTCATATTGGAATGGACTCTTCCTGCTCCAGTATCCTGAATCCTGGTGCACTGCTAACCATGGCCTCAGTGGTGCTGCAGGTCTTGTGACAAATGCTCGTTCACTAAGGCTTACAACTATGGAGCAATAGCACCGGAGTATTGTACAGTCACTGATGGTCCTCAACTGACAGTATTGAAAGAGACCCTTGCATTTGTCTCTCCCCTCTACACTAAAACTGCACAGATTCTGCTACCTATTGCATCCTGCATAGCTACTATAGTTCCCAAACAGCCATGTGATCTGTATATAAAATCATCTTTTCTATGCAGTAATTTCTGTAAGTAATTAAGCTTTCAAACACCATAACAACTGCCAATGACCAATAAAGCTGCAGAAAAGTAAAAGTCTCACTCTGTTCAGAACTTAATTTGTACAAAGTGAGCTATATCTCAGCCCTGTGTAACCGTGTAGCCCTGGAATACAGTATTGACATTGTTAGTAACATAAGCCATAAGGCTTCTACTGAATTTGCAAGGCCTCAGTAGTGAAGCTTGTCAGGCTTGCTCTGAACTTTTCTTGACCTGCCTGCAGCTTTGTCTTACTTGGTTTAGCTGTGACAGCAATTTATCTAATTGATGTCTGTCGCTAATTTATTTTTATGTTTGTATGTTACAAACATAGTTTCATATAGATAGCATTAGCAAGCAATTATTCTATGTAGCGTGAGATATTTATGCCTCTGACGTAATAATTTAGTGCAGAGAAAAACAGGCCTGGTACAACAGCAGAAACTTTGAGAAGCTGGGGCACAGGATGTAGTGTGGAGGAGTACAGGCATGGGATGATAAGAGATGGGACACAGGCTGGCACTGGAGGCCCCACAGCTATAAACAACTTACCCATGGTCAGGTGAAGAACTGCAGACCTGGAGCTGGAGAACACTGGTTTTATGGGTTAAAAAAAAAGACAACAAAGAAATAGTATCTAACATACATAAAAGACACCATATACAGTAAATTCACATGTAACATGGAGCTGCAGAAAAGTGAAGAAAGAGCAAAGATTTAAAAGTGTATTAGAAAAAAATATAAAAGTGACCCCAAGTGGATCTTAGAGTGAAGAGAAAGAAATCATCAACACGAACATGACATTTCTCCTGGCAAAGGACTGCAGATCATCGCAACTCACTGTAATGCCCACCACCACCAGAGAAAACCAGCAGGTCATTGGGAAACCAACTTAGGGCACAGAGAAGCAGGGTAAGAGTGAGCATTACACAGGGAAAAGGGGGTAGAAACTAAGTGTGCTTACAACAGTTTTAACTGCATTATTACGGGGTTTTTTTGTAACAATCAGATATGGACTAATAATGATTAGACTCTTAACATTATACTAACTATTGTTATACTAACAATAAATTCTATATAAGGTCTGTTTCCTCTTTGCCACCCCCAAAAGGATATTGAGCATAACAAAGTTTACATCAACAGCAAAATGCAGTGATTTCAGTGGGAGTCAGCACTTCACACACAAGGCCAACTTTATTCTACCCTGACCTCTGATTCCTGTGAAGTTATGCAGCCATACATTTCAGTCTACACTTTCTTTCAGTGTTTAAAAATAGCTGGAAGATATTTTTCCTGCAGCAGCTCTTCTGTGTCAGTTTTCAGTTGCTTCTGCCCCCAAGGCCTGTCCCAGCTCCCCTGGTAACAAGTGACATCTGCCTGCTAGCATGGCACACCTCCAAGTATGCATGCGACATATTGGGCCAAACCTTGACGTTTCATTCAGCAGAACAGTCCTGTGTACTTCTGGAAGGATCCAGAACCACCCATGAATTTTACATAAAAATGTAAACTGTTATTGTGTGTATACATAAATCCATATCTTCATCCGTATTAGATGGGAACAGTGATTTTCACAGAATTTTAGGAACTGCTTCTCAGAACTTCATGTGTCTACATGATAAGTATCAGTTTATACATATCTAGTTTATATTATTTCTACTTTACTATTTTACATAATATTTTTCTGATTTATGTTAAGGAGTCAGGATGTGAATAATTTAACTTTGCTGTTAACCTCAATTTTTTTTTGAGGAGACCACAAAGATCTAATCTTTGAGCCACATTTCAAATTTGATTGTTTATAAATCATCTGTTATATTACAATTGGAGGCTTAGGGAATGTCAGCACAAAACTAATATTTCTTTCTTCCCTTATTTCCCCAGTGGAAGGAATATGTTTTTCCATTTCAATTAGTTTTCCATCTTTCTTCTGCAATATGATCAGGATGTTCCGTGCTGGCCAAATTATTAGTGACAACTGAATGGCATATGAAGAGTTGCATGCAAAATGTGATTTAACAAACCAGGTAAGTCCTAGACATGGAGCAGACTGACTTTTAATGGACCAGTTCAAATCCATTCTATTATTATGGGAAAACTAATTCCAGTGTTTTTTAAACCATTATTGACAGGATATTTTATAGTCTATTTCTTCTGCCTTCTTTACATTTTCCCTAGCTGACTTGTTCCATTGCCTATTATCAGCCTTGCTTAACAAACAGTAAGTTAGTAGAAGTTCCCATTCCCCAAATCCTGAGCAGTTTCCTGGTCAGTGGTCCAAATCTCCTGGCCACTTTGCAGTATAGATCTCTGTTGTATTTTCTAGTCAAATTCTTTGCCATCCTCGCAATTCTAAAAAGAAATTCTGCAGAGTGCCTGGCATTAAAGGGAGGTCTGTGGTAGGACAAGAAAGCACAGTACAGCTCAGAAAGAAGTTGCAATCTTACATCATTTCCTAAATGCTGACTTACGTGCTACTTAATAGAGGATAGGCCTTTTGTTTCCAGTTCCGAGTCTTTTTGTCTAGTAGAAATAACTGGTTAAGATACATCCTATAATATCACAGTTCAGTTTTGTTCAGTAATGGGATATAAAATGAAATTATAACAAAATAAAGGCAACTGTTCAGCAGAAATACATGCATGCAGTAGTGCAGGGGACACATTTCCAAGACGTTGCACATAGCAAGAGAGGCTTACTACTGTACGCCTGAACTGGACTTGAGGCAGGGAACAGAAGAATACAGCCCTGACAACAACTGCTTATATAACAAAATAACTGGCACTAACCTGTCATTCACTTTGTTCAGCAGTGCCTACATCCTAAGAGGCTTTTGAACATAGGCTGAATATGTTCGCTAATAGGCTAGAAAGGCTCTTCAGATAGTGCAAATTTGCACCATCTATCTTCTTTACTTTCATCTCCTCCTAAATTGTGAAGAAAGAGAATGTGCCACTCACTCATACAGCTTTGTCAGGGCCGTGTAAGCACTTGTTCTGAACTTCTTACCAGATTTGAAAGAATTTTTGAAAGAATTATCTGACTTGCAGAAAACTGCACGTTATGTCTAAAGACATCCCTGGAGACTACTGTGAGTGCCATTCACCCTTTAGATATGCTGTGTTCCAAAAGTCCAGATTTAAATTTGTACTCAGTCAGTAATTGTATCAGCCTTCCTGCTTACCATGAGATGCCACGTCTTCTTGAAATGCTGCCACAGACCTCTTAAAATGAACATCAGCAGAGTATGTTCAGTCCCCTTTTCATCTTTGTATGCTTACTTGGATGTCTTTTCAGGGATAAGATGTCCCCAACTTAAAAAGCATATGGTTTTCTACAGAAGTGTTTTACTATTAGCAGTATTTATCTTCTCATTAATAGCTGTGATACAGGGACAGTCTTTTACTCTATTTCTCTAACCCATTACTTCTGAGCCAACTGGTCAGCTGTTTATTACTATCAAAGAGTACACAGCAGAGACTGAGCTCTTAGCAGATGTTATGTCTCCAATAAAGAAATTATGTACTTTTACATGCTGGAGTGGGGGTAGAAGGGAGAAAGAAAAACAACATTTTCTAAAAGCCTCAATCCACATGCATCTCTCTTATTAAAATCATGAGCACAAATACTTATTACTCTACTTGAATCAAAGCAGAATATTTCATAAGTTTTATGAACAGATGTTAGTGGGTGGACTGTATCCCTGTTGCAATTTCCTTAAGCTTTTCCTTGGTGGTATGAAGTACTTGTGGTGAAAATATAAAAGCTTTTCTAGAACTCTGTGTTTTGCAGTGTGAAATACTATTTCATATTCTGCTCTTGCTGACACTAATGGGCAGCTGTGTCTGTGTGTGGTTTGTCATTTCACCCCTAATAACATGTGTCCTAACTAGAGTTAGTGTTACAGACCAGCATAGTGATAGTGAGTCACTACACTATAAATTTAAAACATTATTTTATTTTTACACTCATTTCAAAAGAACAGGAAGTCAGTCATCGATAGATTGTAGATCTTGTCATAGATAGATAGATAGATCTTGTCCTTGGCAGTGGCAAAGTGGATTCTTGTAGAAAGTATAAACAGACCAGTACAGAGTATTCTTTCTCCTTATGGGGCTTAGCTTCTAGCAAGTAGCACTTTCTGAGATGGAAGCTGTGTCTAGACCACTGAAATGAGGTATAGATAGATTAGATATATGCTCCATGAAGCAACATAATCTTTCTTTGTATCCCTTTATACTTTGATTTTCAAAACATCCTAAAGCAAAAAGTTCCTCAGGAGACTTATGGGCTATATGCAATGGCATTTCCTGCCGTTTCCTTTAAATCTGCTGTGCTGCTCCTTACTTCTATTTGGAGAAACAGTGCAGAAGCATTCCCATCAATTCTCAGTATCATTTGTTACTTTATAGACTCCTATCATTTCTAGCATGCCTTTCTCCAGGTTGAAAAGCCCTTAATAAAAACTGTCTCCTTGAAAGTTGGGAAGTCATTTTCTTGTTGCCATTCTGTATGGTTTTCCTACTTTGCAATATCCTTATTCAGATAGGGAACATGCAGTATATTCTACTGAACCATAGACACTTATAATGACACCATTTTTTGACTTTATTCTCTAGTCCATTTCTAATCATTCATTATACTTTATTTGCTTTTTTTTGACAATTACTAAGGGCTCTTCTGACATACTCACAGAACTACCCACTCTGACCAGATTTCTGTCCTTAGCAGAATAGTTATTGTAGCATTGTATTATTATTGTATTGTTTGTTGTTGTATATTATTGTATTGTTTATGTTTAGTTAGGACTCCTTTTCCCCATTTACAGTATTTCCTACGGGATGACAGAGTTTCTATCATTTTGTTGTCTGCTCACCCAGTCTGGTCTTCACCCATTCAAATTCAGCTTTAGTTTTAATATTCCTAAATATCCTCAGTAAATTTTGTCCCCTCACTATCCACATCCTTTTTAGTTCAGTTATGTATATACTGAAAAGCATGAGCCCTTGTGAAATTCTACTAGCAACCTCTCTCTACTGAGAAAATTGACCATTTGTTCTTTCTCTTTGATTCCTATCCTTTCATGAATTATGAATCCACAAAAATTACATTCTCTTTTCTCTAATAACATCTTGATTTATTTAGTAACCTCTGACAAAGAAAGCTGCCAATTTTTTTCTTTTTCTTTTTTTAACTCTAAATAATATCTATCCAGTGATGCATTTTATGTACAAGAAAAGTGACAGTTACTGTCATATCCTGTTTTCCTTCATCAATTAAGGACTCCCCTTAGTTACAAGTCAATACTGTCAATATTCTTAGTCCGATAATGGCTCATCTAGCATTCAGCTAGAAATTACTTCAGGAAAGGCTTATGGTTTGTATGGTAAAGGAGATTAAGTGCAAAAATCACAATGAGGTCTTATGTAATGAGAACTTTCAAATTTCTGAACTAAGCATTGATACGCATGATGGAGACAGGAGTTACTCTATATTCATGAGGTAGATCAAGTATACATCCAGGGTGAATTCAGAGTGATCATAAAACTCAAGTTCATTGATTTTTAGGGATGCAGTAATATTTTCAAGAGTTTGGTCAAGAGATGAGCCTCTCATTGTTTTCCTTAACAATGTATGAATGGGAAAGACAAAGGTTTTTTTAGTTGTGTTCATTATTGTAAGTGACACTGTTGTACGATCCAGACATTTTTCCTCTTCTTCTTGAGTAATCAATGAAACAGGAGCAATGAGTTTACTGTTGCAGAACTAGATTTCTGTTCAAGGGAAAATTTCTGTCTATTTTACTTTTTCTTATGTACTGTAAATGGCTGTAGCAATCACTGCATGGAAATTTAATTATTTTTGCAAAGAGCACTTTATTTGTCTCAATATGTTGCATACATGGCAGTAACTCAAGCACACAGAATATGAGAGAAAAATTGTCTAGGACTAAAGCAGCCATAGGAAGTGTTTTAATTCAGTGGAGGCCAGCTGAGATGGTAGGATATGGATTATACTAATAGTATTATTTTTCTTCTTGTTTGAGGGAAATGTAGTTAACACACTTTGCCTTTCCCTACTGTACAAAAAACAAATGATTGCATATGGTCCAGAGCTGGTAAATACGAGGAACTTAGAACTGTTATGAGTGCAAGCCTATGGCTATTTATGCATGAAGGGAAACTTATTTGCGCATCTCACTGCTGGAAGTAATTTCCTTGCACAATACCAAAAGAATCTTCAGATAAGAGAGAGAGATTTAGGCTTGGGGTATAATATAGGGACAAATGGAGGATTCGAGTCAGGGGAAGATTATCTGGAAGTAGGCTGCAGTGAACATCAGCCAGCTTTTAACGTCAATTTGAATAGCTGCATGCTACACACCTTATACAGTGTTCGAAGAGAACATTTCCAGGTCCCAGACTGAAATTTGTTTACCTGTACTGCATTTGCTGAAAAGTTGTGGTGCATGTATTTATTATTCTTAGAAATGTGTTATGGTATATGGTCTTCTACTGATCTCGAGTTGGCGGAAAGTTTATGGGCAGATTTTAAATGTGTCTGTTGTGTGTATGTATACATACACACACACACACACACATCCATGGTACCATTAAAGATGATTTTCTTTGTCTGCCTGGCTACATCATTGACCTTTCTCCCTTAATCCTTCACTTTCTACTCCGCCCAGACTACTTTGTCTGTACTTGTAAATGACTACCCAGTCAATTACAAGACTTCCTCAGATGACTGTAGGAACAGGATCAATCCCATTAATGTGGATCAGAGACTGTGCTGGTGAATATTCAACTTTATTCAAGGTAGATAAGAACTGATTTCTAACCCATATGTCTTTCTAGACACTTAAGTGAGGTCTTCTCTAATGGTAAATACTGCGATGTTTTCTTTTCTGCTGTCCCTTGCACTGAGAAGGGACAGGGTAGGAAGTACTACAAGACCTCCAGTATTTCCAACTGTCATACCCTTTCTTCTAGGTTCAGTGGCCCTATTGGTCTCATATTTTCTAAACATTAAGCCCAGTGAGACTTTGAGGAATATATTTTAGTAATATCTCCTATCCCTTTCAGCTAAAGTTTCAGACAAAATGGTGGAGAGGCAGACTTTCCACTTTAACCTACAAAAAACATTGCTGAGAAGCCTGAGGTTTTTCTCCCTGGGGTTAGGTGTAAGAATCAGTATGATTTAAATAGCTTTCTTGGGGAAAGAAGAGTTGGAAAAAGACCTTCTTCATCTCCACAGAACTGCAGCTGCTCTTTGGTCTTCATTTCCTGGAACCTTTCCTGAGAGGGAAATCAAATCAGAGATGCTAAGAAGTAAGAAGATTACTGAACTGACTTTATGGTGTTTACTGAAGATTATAAAAAGATTATGTAAGTCTTATCCTCATTTTCTTCAATCTCATCTTGACCCAGTAAATCATTTTATATACCGTTGCCTTGAATTCTCACCAAACAACTACTTTTAAATGGAAATTTTTATCTTATAACTCACACAGATATCTTCCTCTGAGAATAAGAAATGTCTATCATAAAAGTATGCTCTTACTTAGAAAGAAAAAAACCCACAATTTCCATCCAATTCTCTATGTAATTGTCATTTTTAATATAGCGTTTAATTCATTATTCCTGGGAAAGTGTTCCCTGAATTTTTATGCTATGTGTTCAGGTGTAAACTATTTATCTTTATCTATTTATCTCAAAAATGATTCTAAGTCAAAACTAAATTAAATGAAAGAGAGATTATATCAAAAATAAAATTTTCAGATATTTTCAAAACATTGTTTCAATTTTTGCTTTAAAAGATTTCAATTACAATGGAATGTAAATAAATTGTGATTAGTTTACATTTAAATAAAATATCTTCTCTTGAAAGAAAATATAGGTATGTTACTAAGATGAAGCTTTGTAAAAATATTGATGTGAAAAGTATGGTGAAACTGATTTTTTTCCTCACTACAAGTTTTGTTCTCCATAAAGTGATATTTCCTGATGAAATTAATATCTTTCACTGAAAAATTGCTGCCAGGTCTAATTTCTTCTGAAATTACTTCTTCTGTATAAATACGTGGTCCAATTTCAATTAAATTATCTTTTTATTGTCTCCCACAAACCAGGAGACAGATGAGATTATCATTTTCTCTGTGGAGACAAGTTTCAGACATTGCAATTATTTTATTAAAAACTAGTAATTAATTCCTTTATAACATTTACCAAGATCCAGTTAAATAATTGTTATTCTGTTATATAAAAAAGAAATATATATATTTAAAATACCGCCAGTCATCGTAGTCATGGTGGTCTTCTCCCCACCTGCATATCACAGTTTGATTCTTCTACCCAGCACACTGAGTTTTCAGGGTTTTATCAAACATCTATGCAATTTTGGCGCCTTCAGCCCCAGGAGTCATGTGATAACAACCCAGCATTCATCCTCACTCAGAAAAAAACATATGGAAGGTGGGATGAAGAGGACATGCTAAGGGGCCTCTTCATCCTTCACATGTTGGGACTGTCACAGTTTAGGGTGCTTTGGTTTAATGCTCGGTGGCAGCATTACAGTCAGCTTCGTATCACAGTGCTGGCTCTGAACAGTAATATAAAAATATTGAGCAGAACATTTAGGAAATGCAAAATGTATTTTTACAGGCCTTCTCCACAGTATTGAAGCTTTGTCTGCTAGCTGAAATGTATTGCCTTAAGACTGAACTGACTTGCTCTAAACATAATTGTGCTGAACTGGCAGCAGACTCCAACTAAATATTGACCGTATATACTATCTTCATGGCATTTTGATATGAAAGGATATGTTCTAGGAAAAACCGTCTCTGCCAGGAGGGTCGGGGGCAGGGAGCGGGTCAGGGAGGTTGTTTCAAATTTGTCTGTCCTTGCCAACTGTCTGAATACATGTAAGCTAAGTCCATAAACTAAGATACTTTGTTTTCTGCACCCTCCTCATTTCTTCATCTGTGGATGAAACAGCTGATTAGAAAATGTTGTAAGAAATGCTCCAGAAGTCATGTTCTCAAAAGGCAACTAAAGGTCTTGGTGAAGAGACTGTAGGGACTACACATAAACATGGGCAAATGGACACAAGCTGGGATAACTGTCAGTCAGCAACTGGCACCTTACGGTCAGGCTATTTGTCACACAAATGTAAGATGATGGTCAGTGACTCCAGAAAATGTGAAGGTGTGTGAAGGGGCTTGCTCAGACCTTCTTCTGCCTACACATGCAGATCCTGAAAGCCCTGCTTGTCCAGATGCAGATTATTATTGCTCTCTGGAAGATACCCTCATGTATTTTCAGTGCCCCATCATCTGGTGGTGGTAAAGCAACTGCTGGTGCTGTGGAGTGGTAGAAATTTGGTAAGCAGCTGCTATCTATTTATCCAGAATTTGCAGTTGTCCATAAATTACTGTTCAGTATGAATAAATGGACTGACAGCACTCCACAGGCTACCTCCCTAGTGCATGTCTCCAAGCTTTTCCTGTGCTAAGCTGCACGGAAACATATTAGCCAAAATATTTCTGTTGATGATCTGCAGACCTAAGAGCAGATTCATGGGCATTAGCACAGACAATTGCTTGGCTGGGTGGTCAGTAGATCTGGCATCTGTGTGTTTGGACAGAAAGAACTAGATTCCATTTGGGTAGTATGCGTAGCCATAGGATTTCTGTGTTTACTATCATTTTAAAGGGTTAGAATACGCTTTACTGATGAATCTGAGCCTTAAGGTGGGGGGCATCTGATAGAAGAAAGCTTAATTACAAATGGAACAGTTGTAAGTTGGTGCTTAAATATACATTTAATCATCTGAAAACCTGATACCATTGCTTGGAACCTGCTCGAATGCTCATGTGTTCCTTGTCATTCATACTAATAAGATATGTGAATGAGGAAAAAATTTGCTGAGGAAGAAAATACAAGCAAGTGATTGCTTATGGACCCAAGTCAAGAAAATGGAAAGTGCACTAGTGATCCCTAGAGCTTAGTCTAAAAAGCTTTTGGGCCTTTTCTGACTTTCTGTCAAAAGTAACAGCAATTGAATCTAAAAGTTACCATGAAATTTTGGAATGGACAAGAGGTAGCATTCAAAAGTCATCATAGTATGGACAGATGGCTGCCTGCTATGGAAAGAAAGATGGAATCAGAATACATTGACTTAATCCTTTTTGCTAAAGTCAGCTGTTTTCTTCCTACAGAAAAAAGAACTGGTAACTGGAGGCTTGTAGAGCAAAGGGAGTCTGTCTGCAGCAGCTTGGAGATCTGAATATAATTTCATTTCAAAGAGCTTTTTGTTTTCTCAGAGACAGCCATCAGAAAAAGAAAGAAGATCAAAATAGAAAATTCAATAGGACTATCAAAGCCTTATGGAGGATTTTTGGGGGAAATGATGTTGTAGCCAAAATTCAGCTTAGATACAAGAGTCTAGAAAGCTAGGTGAATCTCTTGGTTCAACTCTGATTATAAGAAGCAGATAAGAAAGCAGGGAATTGTACCAACTTGAGAGTATTTTCCTCTCCAGACATCTCTTTGCACTTCAAATGTGAGGAGGCAAATGTGGCTCACTTCTTTTCAGGCTGCAACACACATCTAATTGTTCCACATTTACCCAACCATTTTTTTGCTGGCAAGGCTCACTTGCATCATTTATCCCAAGGAATTCAGGAGTAAAGCCATAAAAGATTTTGTGAAGAGAAAGTAGCCTATTATCTAGGAAGTTTTTTAAAGTTTAGTTGTAAAAGTTTGCCCTCATTGTCAGTAAAACCAATTATTAAGAAGCTGGAAAATAAGACATCAGACAGTTGAGTAGCACAGTGCTACAGAAGTAACAAATGAAAGCTCTTCTTCCTGAGTGTGTTCCAGTTACTCAGTATATTCAGTTCCTGAGAGGGGCCTTAAAAAAAAAAAAAAGAAAAAAAACCCCTGGTACTGGGGATCTCACTAGGGATTTCCACAACAATTTTGCATTATTATTGTGATTCTAAGGCCTTCCTCAAGCTCAAGTTATCTTTCGGTTATTCCCTTTACACAGGTAGGAACTTATGATTTATCCATTTAACTCAAACATTCCAAGATCATGGAAATAAAGTCCGAGCTAGTCCAAGGCCAGCTTGTTCTTATCATCTGGAACCTGGCCGGCCTCCTAATTCGTATCACAGAAGCTGAGTAATCAGACAAATGGAGTTGATGCAGAATCATTAATGCAAAAGCCAAACCAACATTAGACATGGTGCAGCAAGGGTTTAAATGTTAGTGTAACACAAGCCCTGATGAGTAGCACAATGCTCTACTTGTCTAGAGCAGTCTAGATCAGTGTCACTGAAGCAAGCAGCTGGTTCGCTGTAAAAGAGAATAAAATGCAGTGTCTTAAACACTAGTTCAGGGATATTCAGAATTCAATGCTGAAATTTTAATGAACCACAAATCTAAATCTTCACTTGGTATATAGTAAAAGTGTAGTACACAAACACTATTCCTATTAAAGTTTCAGCCAGTGAACACAGCAGTTCATTAAAAAGTCTTGAATGGTATGGGAGTAGGAGAAGACTGCTAAGCATCGATTCCATGCTGTCTTTAAGATCATCATATCTGTTGCAGATGCCCTGGGAAATTCACAGGAAATGTTGCACATATCAAGTGGCCCTCTATCAAGTGTACCCCCCAGCCTCTTGAAAACATCAGCGTGGAAATTTCCTTGTTGATTGTTAGAGAAATCCTCAGCAATCCTTAGAGATCCTTAGAGAAAAGTTAATACTTAGATCCTCAGAGAAATTTCCTAGTTGAGAAGTTGCATTTGTTTTTTTTAGTAAAAGCTGGTGTTTCTACCCTGTTTAAAAAAGAAGTCCAGTTGCTTGCATGTAGGACTTGAATATGGTAGACAAAATGAAATGTTTCTTTTTTGATGTCTGTGATTGTAAGAGAGCCCTAAAACTGATGGAGTAATTTAGGAGTAATTTAGAAAAGTACTCTACATCCCCAAATTATCATTTATATTATTATGCTGCCATGTGTAAGTGTCCCTGAAAATCTGACAGTGACCTAAAGAATGTGGGTCAATAAGATCTATGTGCAATATATCCTTTTCATGATGTATGATTTATAAAATACACTGGCAGTCTTAAAAGTGAAGTAGATGAACAGGTTATCTGCTCAAGCTACACAGGAAGGACAAATTAAGGAGCAAAATAAGACTGAAAATTCAGAGCTCTCTGAGAGGTAGTGCTACTTACTAACTCTGCATTATATATCTTGTAGTCCAGCTGCCAAAAGGGAGCAGAATTAAAAACAGAGTCCCGTTATTTTCATCTGAAGGTGATCTAGTATTTAAAGCGGACTCAGATGAGGCTGATATATTTTTCGTGGAGCAGATCAATTCATTTGCAGAAGAGCTGTATTCAAACTCTCTCGGAGCACCTTCAATGAGCTTGGAGAGCCTTAGAGTTGCAGTGCATTTTGGACAGATGTAAAGTCCAACAAAACTATCAGGACAGAGACTCCCTTTGGACAGCGCTATTTTGTGTGTGTATAACAAGAAAAAGAGAATACAATCCTATTGTTTCAGGAGGCTGGATTTGCAAACTGAACAAGGAGTGGGAGAAAAGCAAAAGCTTCACGCATCCACACCAGAGCCTTTTGAAGTCTTGGAGGAAATGACTGTGGAAAAGCATGGCAATTTTTTTCCCAAGTATGAACTACAGAAATGTTGCATCTGATGCGAACAGACAAAACACTGCATTTCAGAAACAGAAGCAAAAGCTTTCATCACATAAAGGCTGGACCTGCAATTGAAATGTCAGGAACAGCAAAGAAAATCTTTGCAGACAGATCTCACTGTTCATGTTGCTGGTCAAAGACTCACTGGAGCCAAGAAACAGATCATTGCTTTACTTGGTGACTTGAAGCTTCCACTAGTGTGTTCCCTGGGGAATGGTAGGCCCTTGCATTTCCAGGCTTGCTGATGCTGTCGTGGCTTGAACAAAAACACATCTCTGTGAAGCTACCTTGCCCCCAGGCTCTGTGTGCTGGGAAGAGGCTGAGGCTAATGATGTGCTTACTAAAGCTGGTGGAGGACAGGCTGCTCACACCATCTGGCAAGGATTGAGTAATCTTAGCATTTTGTTGCCCTCTCTGGCACTGTGAAGGACCCCTTCAGTGTTACTCAGTGGATTCAAGTAGAAAGGAAGAATTTTAACTTTTTCACTTTTCTTTCTCTTCAGGTTTCTTTATTTGACTGAAAGTAGTTATGGATTTTTTTTCAGAAGTCTGAAGGAACCTACACTTTACGAAGTCCATATATGCCCAAGACCTTTTCTGCTTTTCCCACATTTATCAGTAGTTCCATATAGATAAGCACTCACCCAAATCTTGCCTCCCACAATTCACAGCTGTTTTGGGGTCCTTGAAATCCACCAAAGCACAACACCTCTGGTTAAGGTTCCTTCATTAAACATTACACTATGCACTCATCTTTAACATTTTATTTATAATATTGTTTAGAAATTGTTACTCTTCCCAAGGTTTTTTTCCCCTTATGTTGGATATTTCCACTTATTTCCTTCACTCTTTTACTGATCCTCCATGTGCTATTTTAGAGAAAAATAAACAACCATGTATCTTCAGTAATATTTCAATATATTCCCTGTCTCTTTTTCCTTGCCTTTCCATTATTAGTCTTTTTTTCTCTTTGTAGTGTCATTTTTTACCCCTGTTTTACCTCTGTTAGTGCTTTCTTCTTCCCTGTCTTCTCTGTTTCCAGTCCTTCATACTTATTCCAGCACAAATATCAAGCTATTTCATTAATGAAGAAAATGGTTAGACTACTGCCGGAATCATGATAGATAGATAGATATGAGGAACATTGTACTCTGTTCCTATGAATTTCTAAAATCTGGATTTAGTATAGTTAAAGGTCTGACATTTATTCCTCCTGCACTGCAGAGACAGACTGGGAAGCACCCTTTTCTCTGTACAAGACTGTCATTTTCCAGAGCATTAGGACCAAAATATGCCACCCCCAGCTTCTGTTCACATACAAATAATACACTGCTTGCATGTAAAAGAGTGTTTCTGCACACCAGAGCCATGAGTTCTCAGTCCCTGGGATGAAGTGCAATAGGATGCAAAAAACGAGTTCTTCAACCAGCTTCTATACCTTTACATTTAGCTGCTTGCAGCAAACTTTCTCATGAAAAAATCATGTTCCCACTCAAAAAGAGATTTTGATGAGCTCAGGATGAAATGTAGCATACTCAGCAGGAGCTGAGACCAGTTAAACGTAAGAAGCCATTTTATCAGACTATGTATCATCTGTAAAGTGCATTATACCTGACCACCACACTTTATCATTTCTTCAGTTCTGTATCTGACAGGAGAATAGTGGAGTTGCTCATTTTAAAACAAGCAGCTGATAAGTATTTTGGACCAATTAATCATGAGGAACAGGCCTGGCAAATACAAACAAGGCTAATTAGTCATTTTGCTGTTTCATTCTGTTATTTTTTAAGCAACCAGTACAGTGGGATGAGAAGCAATGCTAGTAGCACAGTTTATAGTTATGGCTATCATGTTCGCTGTTTCAGGTGCAGTTGTCACTTGCTTTATGATTTTGCCATTCTTATGACTTAGACTTTAACACTTTGGATTCCAGCTTTTCCAGCTGCTGTCTTCTAGATTTTTGCTTTCTTCAGTGACATTCCAGACACTTTCAAGACAAAGACTGGAGAAATTTAGTTGTGTTGCCACATTAAAAAAGTAAATAAACCTTACTAGTACTTTGGCAGTGGAGTTGTGTTTGTCATATATGCCCTTTTTACCAGGAATAGGCCTTTTGCCATTATTGTTTTAAAAAATAAAATAAAAAACACCCACATCTGGCCAAATTATAAATCTTCAATAGAAATTCTTTTCACTGTGAGTCAGTGAAGGACAGTAAGCTCAGACAAAGAGTCAGGATTAGAAGGAGTATTTTCCTTCCAGCCCTCAATTCTCAACCTATTTAGCTGAGGTCCCTTAAATATGAACAAATATAAGTAAAGGTTTGTAAAATAATGAGTAGCATGACTATTTACTGTGCTTTTCAAAAATAAATGAAGCTAGTAGGAGCCAGATTCAAAACAAACAGCAGGGTCTGATTCTTCACACAGCGGATGGTGGATCTATGGAACTCCTTGACAAAGGACCTTCTGTGTGGCAAGAAGTTTACAAGGGTCCAAGAATATGGACCTGGAGCCAGGTATCCTGAATCCATTAGAGGTTACTAAACAAACAAACCACATTAGTTTCAGGAAATTCCCTGAGATGAAAAAAGTTGGAGGTTGGAAGAGTGTCATAAATGATTGCACGTATCATAAATGCTCACCCAGCTCTTACTCTTTCCTGGGCTTCTGCTTATGGCCACACGGGAGAAAGAATACTTCCGTGATCTCTGCTGATCTGGGCTGTACTGATCTCTACCCCGCTCTGAACCCATACCTCTTTCTTATGTTATAATATAAAAAGTGCAAATGGATTGTAATTTCATCATCACATAATTCACTTTACCTGTCATTTATTATTTGTACCAATTGCAGTTTCTGACAGGAACACAATGAAACTATTGTGTAAGTATAGTGGACAGGAGACATACAGATTTCCAGGGCCTCCACTACTGTTGTTTTACTCCAAAAAATCTTATTACTGCTGTCTGCATTTGCCCTCAGAATGTTATCAAGACAAGTGTCTCATTAAAAAGACTCTTGCAGAGAATCTGAGATAAGAATAAAATGAAGGGAAGCAGTGTAGAATAGGAGAGCAACTAGAACCTTCCTGCTTTTTTGCTTTTCTGTCACCTGAACTGTTTGAAGTTTGAAGTTTTTAGATGCCATTTCAGCTTGTGGCGGACAGATGAATGAACTTTTGCCTTAAACGTTTCTTGGTGCATGGGGTGCAGGCAGGCCATAACCCCGAAGAAGCCATCTGTGCCTGGCGGAAACAGGACTGGGCTGCTGCGACCCCCAAGATGGTCTCCCTGCGACCACCCAGGACGCGCCGAGCCTGCGCTGAGCCGGACCACGATCGGGCAGAGACTTTGGGACCTGGACTGTCCGTTTTTAGCACAACTTCTATAAAACTTGCTTGGCATGAGTGGCTAAATTTGCTGAAGCCTTAGGCCGCACTCCCTAGTTCAGTGAGAAAGGGCCCCCGGAGCTGGTGCAGACTGGAATGATAAGGGAGTTACCAGCAGTTTGCATTCCTGTGCACTGCTGAAACAGTGCTAATTGCTGGAGTTACCACGTCTTTGTCAGGACCTTGAGAGATGATGGCGGGACCCAAGGAATGAAGACACACCTGTCGGCAGAAACTGCAACAGAAAAGATAAGGGAGAAAAGAAACAGCCTGCTTAGGAACAATGATGAGATCCAATAAGGAGCAGGAGACCCCAGACCCAAAAAATTACTATTGGTCTGAACTACCACGTGGGGGTGGGAAACTTAATTTGAAAAAAGCTGTAATTGCCCGGGGATCTCTTTGTTCAGGGTCCCTTTTCAGAGATACCCAACTCGAGCTGTAACCACTGCACGCGTGTCATTCCGAGCTTTCCAGTGGGAACCTAGGGTCGGACCCTGCTCAAGTTGTAATTACTGCACGCGCACCGCCAAAACTTACACCCAGGGTGAACAGGACCCACCTACCACCAGACGGGAGCCCCCCCCCCCCACTGCCGAGACTCCCAAAGGAAGAGGACCAACGGGACGCCGCTGGATCCACGGGTGGTGATATCTTTTTCTCTCTCTTTTCCCCTTTTCCTCTCTTTTTCCTGCTCTTTTGTTGAATGTTGGTAAGATCTGTTTGAAACATGTGGCACGGGACTTGTCTAGCTAGTTGTAGTATTCGCCATTGAATTATCCTGTTTGACCACATGCCTTATCTTTGCGTTAATAAATCTTAAAACTGGTTGGCTGGTGTCGTTTCACCTTAATTCAGTCCAAGGGCATCACGAACTTGGTCGTTGGTCCCAAGGGGAGGGAGGTCGTTCTGAACGACTCCTTTCAGGCCGGGACACAGCTCTCAGTCCTTTGATTTCTCTCTCTTGCCTTTGTCTGTTTAAATTGTAAGCTCTTTGGGGAAGAATTTTTTTTCATTGTATCTTAGTATTTGTTTAAAACTACAGGGTCCAAATCTCAAACAAAACTCTAAAGACTATTGTAACTGGTCTGCCCCCCAAACCTCTTTCTTTCTCTCTAGCTTTTTTCTCTCTTTAAAGTATGCAAATCATTTGTTTAAAAGTTTAAATAAGGGTTCAGAGTTTATTTTGTTATTTACATGCTCTTAGCTTATTTTTCATGAACATAATATTCTACGTGTTTTATGTAAACAACTTAATATAACTATGGAAATGTATGACGCACACAGAGAATTGTAACTATACCTGCAGTAAGATACAGCTGCCCAGTAATTACCATAATGCTACTCTTTCTTTGTCCTTAGGACACCAAAATAAACAGTATAGTACCAACAATATATAAAATGTTTCCAAATTCAGGTGGTTTCATTTCCAACACTATATTTAAAGTTGCCTAATTTAAAGATTATAAAAAATACCACGACAAAATCTGCAGAGCTCATTGCTTTTTAATGGTAGCCTGTGTTCCCTGATATAAACAAATCTTTGCAAATCCATAGATTTAAGCCTTAGGATTTTAAGACTGTATTCTAAAAGTCTATTTATAGGTAGCAAAGCACAAAAAGTGGCATCAGTTTAGTTGTTCTTTTTTTTTTTCTCCTACAATAATGACTGATGAACTAGTGCAAGCTCTGATGGTGGTTATTTGAGAAGCAGGATTGTAGAAACTTCTCTCCTTCTTCTGTTCTTTACAAACCCCCTTTTCAGCCACCAGCATCACAAAATTGCTTGTTCAATAAAATTACAGAATGCGTTTTTGGAAGAGACTCCAAGAGATAACAGCATCCATTCCCCAACCCTAAAACAAGATAAGCTTTGAAGATCTCCTCTAGAAACCACACAGTTATAAACCCCATAACAATATATACTTCACTTTGCTTTTCTACTACAAAGCATAGATCTGTATTCCAAACAAACTCTTTAGGTTACTAACCATAGCTGAGTACTTATAGAAATTCCCTCAAACTGCTTTTGGCTAGAAATAGCTCTTCAAAACACATTGCAAATGGGTGCTTTCAAATAAGTTAACTTATATTTCAGTCAGATTGAAAAATACTGTCATCAAACTTTCATTGCTGTCAACAAACTTCAATCTTGCATGCATGGAGAATTAAGCATTTGGCAGTGCATAGAAATTTAAGTGTAAAAAGTAAATGGAATGTCAAGCAAATATTTCAGTGAAGGTTTTGATCCAAATGAATCTTGAACAAAAACAGGCCACTCTGAGAGTTCAGAAATTTTCGAGTTTGGGGAATCAACACTGCTATATTTGAACATTTTAAAATGTAAGGGAGTGTTTGAAAGTGAAAATGACAACACGATCCTCTAATACAACAGATGAAAGGGAATTGGCTCAACTAGGAGAGGATATTTTTACCCTTTTGATTTGACAAAACCATCACTGAAAGGCTGTTGATTTCATAATTTCAAGGAAGACAAAACTCCCAAAAGTGATGTAGAAGGCACTAAATGATATAGATGATTACATTTTCTATCTGTTCAGCCCCAGGAGTTTTGTGTTAAGAATGAGAATTATTTTCGCTGAGTTATAAAACAAGTCAATTATATGGGCAGTACTGGCTAGAAGGGCAGGCTACTACCTAGGCCAGCAGACTGGAGACAACCACCTGTGCATCTGCTGATGCTTGAAGAGATGACAGAGGCTGTTCTAGAATGAACTGTCACATTTGAGACCTTCCCTCATTGTCCCTTACTGTGGTTACTGCAGCTGAGGGAAGGGCTGAGCTTTATAAGAGCTACTTTATGGAAGAAAAAGAAAAGGGAAGTCACCCCTCTCTGCAGAAGTGTTAGCTCTCTGCATCTTTATTCCTATTCCCAGCAGCAGATAAAGGGAGAGAAATTCCCACTTTCCTCTGATTCTTCCACCCTTCTATATCCATTTCTCTCCCTTACAGGTGCAAGAAAAATTCCTGAGCCCATCTTTTTCCTCTATCTTTCTTAGCAGAAGTTTCCAACCTGCTTGCTTTCCTGCCAGCTCACCTATGCAGCTCTGTGGCAACCTAGCAGCCAGGTGGTTTGGGCTGCCCAGCTTTCCACTGCTCATCACCATGGCACTGTGATTTCCCAGGGTTTGTGCTCTGGGCAATACCTCCCAGGCTGTCCTGAAACTAGAGCTCTTTCTCCTCCATACTCAATTTCAAAATACTCATGTTTTGCTCTGAACTGGAAGAATATCAAATGCCAGATTGTTGAAATCCTCTGTGGAAAGGAATAGCCTTTCTCTGTGCAGCTCAAAGAGCACAATTAGAAGTGTTTGGCTGTATATGTTCCAAAGCCTTTTGTATCCTTTTGACTTTTACATTTCATGTTTGTCTGGGTCCTCAGACTAACTCCCCTATGCCTACTGCTTTTAGTATTCCTATTGTAATCATTTTCCAATTCTAGCAAATCTTCCTGTTCCCTGCCAGCTCAGTGTTCCCATTACATACACCTTTTCTTAGCTTTTCTAGAACTTCCCTTCCCTACTTATGGACAGGAGTATTGTCACCCCCTTCTTGTCTTTTCCTCAGGCTACATCCTTTCCAATCTCTGGGCCACACCACTATAACAATTCCTGAACTACTGCTCCCCTGTCTGTACATGCTGTCTTCCCCATGATACAGCAACAATGCGGGTCAGGGAAAGCTTCTGAGAATTTAAGCAAAAGAAGAGTTAAGCTGATATAAATGATTTTTTTAAATCTATTCCCAAAGCTTTAAAGAATTTCTGCTTTTTCTTTCTTCTCTGCTATTTTATGTCCCTTCCCTACCATCTTCTCTACTTCTCATCTGAATTGCTTTTTTTCTTTTTTTTAAACATTTCCGTTTAAATTTTAACTGCTTTTAAACCATAACTTTCATTCTGGGAGAAAAACTATAATGGAAATGGAAACTGATTTCCCAAATTGCTTGCTTGCTTAAATAGATCGTTTATTGCTCTTGTTGCATTATACAGCAAGTATAAAGGAAGAGCCCCGCCATAGCACCAAAGTTTTTTCTTCCAGATCCTTGTAAATTTTAGAAAAAATTAAATGGGTATCTGTTTCCATCTGTATCAACTATCATGAAAATATGTGGTATCTAAAGACATTTTTAAAGAGTCCCCTATTTGCAAATAGAAGCATCCTGAGCTATAAATATATCTGCTTGAAAATAATTTATTACTGTCAGTACTTATTATTGTAAACCTACAGCATTTATTAAGAGCTGAGGAGGTGGTAAGAGGATGGAGTCTTGAAATATCCTTTAATTAATTTCAGCATCAGAGAAACTCAAGTGATTTTTTTTTTTTTTTTTTTTTCATTTTCTATATTAACCATCACAGGTCTATACTAGACTCTGGTTTTCCATATTGTTACTTCTTAACAAGCCCATCAAACTGAAAAATGAGCACTGTAAAAGAAAGAAACAGGATCTGAGCCAAAGTCCCCATGAAATCAGGTGAAATGATCCCAACAGACAGCACTGGTATTGGCTCAAGATCTCATCAATGTTAAAAGCATCCACATTTCAGACAATATAATGGATAGTTATAAAGATTCTTTTTTCTTGATTGCTGAGATTTCTTATTTATTAAGTAAAAAGATTCAGAAAGAAAAAAGATAGTATAAAATATAATAATTAAAATAGAAGGGTTTTTTTTCACCACAGGTGTGTTTTTATTTATACCAAAAACTGAAGATTGTTTTCTCCTGTCAAGGCCCATCATACTTGCCATTAAAGAATCTCGTCTACCATCATACTGAAAATGAAATTCCATTAAAATATATTTCACTCATTAATTCAGCTATAATAGAACACATATGCAATTAAAAGTCCCATCAATGCGCTTATATACATATACTATTTTTGTGAAATCTTGTATGAAAGTGGTGGACTTAAGCATTAATTTCAAAAGACAGTCAATGAATGTACTTGCATTAGCGTTTTAGAAGCAGTTAGCATTTCCAAAGTGTTTCTCCCTGTTGTCCCCATTTGCAGTGCTTTGATTAACTTCCTAAAGTCATTCTGAAGTGCATGAACTGCATTTCTTTTTGGTGAAACTAAACTGTGTGAAACTCCTGCCAGGCTTATCTTGCCTCCACAAGTGGCCATCTTTCCTTCTTTTATGTTGATGTGCCATACATAGTCTTCAGACTTCCTAGTGGCACAAGAAAGGGCTTATTTAAAACATAACACCTATGGAAAGCCTCAAATAATACACTCGTTTTATCTCTTCTTTGAGGCAACCTCCTGTGGAAGCTTTAAGCTGATTGAACAAGTTTGTAAACCATGACCTTTCACTACAGCTATATAAATAATATTCTTTCATGATCAGTAGCCTTTCTGAAGGAGATCTGGTCCCTGGAATAGGGTGAAACAGCACGTACTCCAGTGAGAGTGGACACTCAGCTTTCTTATCTGAAGTCAAATGCACCATTCCTGCACCACTCCATGATGCTCTTTCCTTTGCTATCTTAAGAAGCAAAGACGTGTAATCATCTGCCGACTAATAAAGCAACTATCAAAAAATGGACAAGAGCATTCATTCAAGGAATTTATTCATGTGCGTAATCAAGCAGAAATGGTACCTCTGGCCATGGACTGCTCTTAGGGCTAAGGCATCTCCCATGAAACATTTTCTTAGTCTTAGTCTTAGTCACCGAAGTACCATTCCTACTTGTGTGCAAACAGCCTGGATGCTGCAGAACAGGTTTACTCCTTCAGTCAGGATAGCATCTGTACAGTCATGCATCTCTCAGCTGTTACAGGCCAGGCCAGCATAGGGAGGAAGAGAACACCACAGCACAATAGTGTAATTAAGGTCTTCAGCATTGAGCCATCCAGTTATTTTGCTCAGCCTCAGACAGCATAAAAAGAGCAAAGAATAAGCCAAACACAGATACTTCCACCAATCCTTCCTGCACAGGATTGCCAATTTTTGAGACCAGTTGCAGCCTGTGCATTAAGGCCTGTGACACACTTTCCACAAAACTGTAAATTGGCCTGAAATCAACTCTCAACCCTTACACAGTGATTTCTATCTGTAAAGCACCAGTACCCGTTCCTGCTTAATACATACCAAGAGCTCTACCCCTTGAAGCTTTCACTTTTCTATCTGTTCTCACCACTTCTGCAATCACCTTCATAGCAGATAAAATCTTGTGCTTTCGCCCTGGTACACACAGCTTGACCACTTCCATTTCTGTAGCAACTGGCATGTTCCCATCACCTCTGAAAGGTCCCTATTTTTAACAAGAATAAACACAGCTCAGGTTTTGCAGCATCCTTTCATGGCAGAAAAGAAGTCCAACTGTGACAATTGACATATTGATTTGCCTCTCTTTCTGTGTCTCTAGTTTGGCTGTCGCCTTGCATACACTTTCCTCTTGCTTTGTCTTGTGTTTAGAAAAGTGAAGTTTGATAAAAGTTATCTTCACTGATTTCCCAGGGTCCTTTCCTCACACGGAGAATATCATACTTCTTTTACTCCTCTCTATGATCTTTCTCTGCCTGCTTAGATCTCTTTGTTTGCTTGCCACTTTTTTCAGCTTTTAAGAAAAAAAGCTTTATAAAAGGCTAAAGTTAAGTTACCTAAACTAACTGTTCCATTGGAAGCACCTGTCTTTATCCTGGAGTGATTTTCTCTTTCTGTCAGAGAACAGTATATTGCAATTAATATTGAGAAGCTAATAAGTCTTTGCTGAGATTTTTTTTCTTTCTATTTTATATAGAGAATACAAGATCACTGTGAAAGTTCACCTCAGAAGTACCTTTATTGCCAGGCTTTAAAATCACTGAGAAGCTCAAATGCTTCACAGAATGCATGATGCTTTTTTTATCAATAATTTTTGCTTCTTTCTTGGCCAAACAAATTTTCGAAGTTTGTTTCTTTGTTGACTTGTTCACTTAGGATGAGATTCCACCTACTTAACAATATCAAAATGGCATCTTACTTTTGAACAACTAAATTGAAATGTACTCCAATGGCTGAAGTCTCTCTTTTCCACCTATTCCTAGTGAGTATGGAACCAATATATGGCAGTCCTGTGACTGTCCAAATGGATACTGTGCAGCAGTGATCCTTTATTGGTTTGAACCAACAGAAATCTGCTAGTCACTTTTTTAGCTTTCCCTGAGAGATTTTCATTCCCTGTAATCACAGAGGATCTTACTTTTGAACAACTAAATTGAAATGAATGGCACAACTTGAAAAATAAAGTATCTGACGTGGCCAGTAATTAGTACACCTTTATTAGCCTAATCCTGAAATCAAGTAAATCTTGGATGATTTGATATTTTGTTTCTTCTAACAGAACTCAGACCCGTTTACCTGATGTAAACATTTTCAAAATCCAATTTAAGAATACTGAATAAATTTATGTTCAAAAACATGTTTTACTATAAAAGAATAGTTATTCTCTTAGGGAAAAAAGTAGCTGCATGGGAAATTTATATACCATACAACACAGTCTAGTCATATTGTGCCAAAAAATGAAATACATATTTGCTGCACAGAATCAAGACAAGAAGTTTTCTACATGTTTTCTAAACAGTTTATGGTGAATATTTAAAGCTACTTCTTTGTTAAAATGATTATTTGAAAACAGCAGGACTATCTAGACTGCAAATGGAAATCAGCTTTTCTCATAACAGCTTAATTTCTGTTTTCCTCTTCTGTGCTTACCGAAATTGCAAGCACCACTATTTGAATAAAGGGTTGATGCCCAGCATGTGTGCAGCTGTTGCTGAACTTTTGATTGGCTCTGAAATACACTTTCCCTGTCCTCTCCCCAGGAGCACTTTCAAGAGGCATTGAGAAAATTGACTTAAACAACCTGCTTATTCCAGATTTAAGAACCATTTCTGATGTAGTCAAATACATGCAAATGACTTATAAAAATATTCTTCTCAAATCTTAAACATTCTAGACATTTTGTCCAGATTGCCTCTGTAGTGATTACATATAGCCATTATGGATGTAATTCTGTCCTTAGGGCCTTCCCATTCAACTGTCACTGCTGGCCCTAGAACTCAAACTGACATTACTGACAGTAAAATTTAAATCTTTCCTTGACTACTTGATTAAACCACCATAAGACAAGCAAGGGTTTGGATTTATAGTGTATTGGTTTCTCTTTGGCAGTGGTCTGCCTATATGCATATCCATTATTAAAAATGTGGCAACCAATCTCATGATTACTACAGGGGAGAACAAGTACCCCATCTGTTACTGCAGAGTCCCTAATATGCTGCAGATTCAGACACTAGTTCGCATTTCATTGAGTTGTTCATGTATCAGTGCCTCAAAAGCCAATGGCTGAAGTCTCTCTTTTCCACCTATTCCTAGTGAGTATAGAACCAATATATGGCAGTCCTGTGACTGTCCAAATGGATACTGTGCAGCAGTGATCCTTTATTGGTTTGAACCAACAGAAATCTGCTAGTCACTTTTTTAGCTTTCCCTGAGAGATTTTCATTCCCTGTAATCATGGGCTCACGGCATGTCTGAGGTGGAAAGGGACCTCTGGAGATCATCTACTCCAAACCCACAGCTCAGAGCATGGTCACCTAGAGCGGGTTGCTCAAGGCTGTGTCCCGTCAGGTTTTGAATATGTCCAGGGTGGAGACTCCGTAACGTCTCTGAGAAACCTGTTGCAGTAAGAAAAGTTTTTCTTATGTTTAAGTAGAATTTCCTGTATTTCAGTTTGTGCCTAGCAGAGAGTCTGGCTCTGTATCTTTACCCCTCTCATCAGATATTTATAAATATCGATGAGATTCCCCTGAGCTTTCTTTTCTCCAGACTGAACAATCCCAGCTCTCTCAGCCTGTCCATATGAGAGAAGCTCCAGTCCCTTAATCATCTTCATGCCCTTTCGCTGGACATGCTGCAGTATGCCCATGTCCCACTTGTACTGGGAAGCCTAGGACTGTACACAGCAGATGTGGTGTCAGCAGTACTGTGTGAAGTGGAAGGATCACCTCCCTTAACTTGCTTACAACACTCTGCCTAATGCAGCCCAGGTCCAGCGGGACCCACAGATCTTTCTCCGCAAAGCTGCTTTCCAGCAGGTCAGTCCCCAACCTGTACTGGTGCAAGGGGTTGTTCCTCCCCAGGTGCAGGACTCTGCACGTCCCTTTGCTGAACTTCAGGAGGTTCTTCTCTGCCTGTGTCTCCACTATGTCACAGTCTCTCTGAATGGCAGCACAAATTCTGGTGTATCAACCTCTTCTCCCAGTTTTGTATCATCTACAAAGTTGCTGAGGGTGCACTCTGTCTCATTATTTAGGTCATTCATGAAGATGTTAAACAGTATTGGACCCAGTATTGACCCCTGGGGGACACCAATAGTGACTGGTCTCCAGTGGGACTTTGTGCCACTGATCACAACACTTTTTGCTCAGCAGCTCAGCCAGTCTTCACTCCAACTCACTGTCCACTTATCTAGCCCATATTTCATCAGCTTGTCTATGAGGGTGTTATGGGAGACAGTGTCAGAGTGCTAAAGTCAAGGTAAACAACATCCACTGCTCTCCCCTCATCCACCAAGCCAGTCATCTCATCATGTAAGGCTATCAGGCTGGTTAAGCACAATTTCACCTTTGTAAATCTTTGCTGACTACTACCAATCACTCTCCTGTTTTTCACATCTAGAAATGAGGAGATATATTCTGCTGGGCCTCATACATACAAACAAGGAAGGGCTGGTTGGGGATGTGAAGGTCAGGGGCAGCCTTGGCTGCAGCGACCACGAAATGGTGGAGTTCAGGATCTTGCAGGGAGGGAACACGGCGAAAAGCAGGATCACATCACTGGACTTCAGGGGAGCAGATCCTCAAAAATCAACCAGCTCTCTTGGACACCTCTTCTCGCCAGAACTGTAACCCATGGGATTCTTCCAAGCAGATCCCTGAACAGACTGATATCTGCTCCTCTGAAGTCCAATGATGTGATCCTGCTTTTTGCCCTGTTCCCTCCCTGCAGGATCCTTGTTTGTATGTATGAGGTCCAGCAGACTGTCTCTCCTCATTGGTTCCTAGATCACCTGTGTTACAGAGTTGTCATCAGTGCACTCCAGAAACCTTTTAGATTGCTTGTGCCCTGCTGTGTTTTCCCTCCAGCAGATATCAGGGTGGTTTAAGTCCCCTACGAGGACGAGGGCCGGAGAACACAAGGCTTCCTCCAGTCCTCTGAAGAAGACATCATCTCCTTCTTCTTCCTGATCAGGCGGTCTATAGCAGAAACCTACCATGACATCACCCATGTTCATCTGCCCCTAATTCTAACCCATAAGCTTTCAGCTGGCCCCTCATCCATCTGCAGGCAGAGCTCCATGAATTCCTGCTATTCTCTCACATAAAAGGTGACTCCCCCTCCTTGTCTTCCCAGCAGTCCTTCCTAAAGAGCCTGTATCCATCCATTGCAGCAGTCCAGTTGTGTGAGCTACCCTACCACATCTCTGTGACCCCAACTCCTGATTTCAACAAGTGTCCAAATAGTTGCTTCCTGCATTGGTCCTTCATTGCTTCTTCTTTTCTCTCTGTCTTGTATGCCTTCTTCTTGAACTTTGAGCAATAAGCTTCTTGCTTAGCCAAGTAGGTTTTCGACCAAGTCTTCCTGCACCATTGGATGGTTCATTCCTGAGCTCTGAATAAATTTTCTCCAAAAATCAGCTGGCACCTTTCTACCTCATAGCAACTTCCCAGGGCATTCTGCTTACCAGTTTCCTAAAAAAGCCAAGGTCTGCTCTTCTATATCCCTGAGTCCTAATTCTGCTGGTTACCTGCACAGACTTCCTCTCGTCACTGTCGTCACTGCAACCCAAGCTGCCATCTATTACCACATTTATTCATATTCTTCCCTGCTGAGATCAAGTGTAGCATAACCCCTTGTTCTTCTCTGTAGCAATTGTATCAGCAAATTGTCACCAGTGGAGTCTAGGAACTTCCTTGTTTGCTTACACAGTGCTTGGGTGTTCTCTCAACAGATGTGTGTATGCTTGAAATTCCCCATGAGGCTAAGGGTCTGTGATGAAGAAGAGAAAAGGCCTGAAATCATCACATAATTTTACATAAAACTTATAAAAGCTGGAAAACAATTACTTTCTAGAACTATTGTACATTCTAAGCCTATTCTTTGAGATCATGCTCATTTTTATACATGATTCATGCTATGTAATTAAGTGTTGAATTATTCAAGAATGTAAGTTCAAGATTATGTAAGCTGAGCTCTTCAGAGAGAAGAAAAAACTCACAAATATTTACTCTCAGCCTTCTGTCAAGACTTAAAATAAAGCATCTGAGGTCCTATAGGTTGAAGGTGGAGGTCTGAGCAACTGAAGAAGCAGGCCATGCCGTAAGCATCAGCAAAGAATAATAATGTGATGAGATCAAATAACAGCAGAGGAGATTTTAAAGCAAGGATTGAAAGAAGACAAGAGTGCCACACAGAATGAAAACCTTTCACAGTAGTTGACAGTATGGGACACATCTGAAAAAGAGAATGAGATTTTTGAAGGAGAAAGGAAAGTGTATGGCCTAATAATGAAACGAGGAAAACTGAAAGACTGCATGAAAGCATATGAGAAAATGGTCGTGAAGGCTACAGCTTGCATATATAATTGCAGTGATTCACATGGAGAAAAAAGCTCTGCAATGAAGGTCAAATATGAATGGGGACAGGAGCACCAAAGAGCATTACTGGCTATTACTGGCACAAAAAACAAGAATGACAAAGCAACTGGAAGTGGTACGTCTGGGTTTGCTTCAGAAAAGCCTGTGCAATAACTGCCTTTTTACTGACCCATTAAAGACAAACCTGTGGCTCTGCACAGCTGAATGCGCAAATTGCTGGAGAAGCTTTCAAGCTCGAGAATACACATGTATGTGTTATCTGAATGAGAAGGGACAAGAAGCTGTAGCATTCATCAGTGGGCTACACGTGATATATTTTGCATTCTAATATATCTTCTGACTGACTTAAATGCAAAGGTAACATAGCTTAAGAATTAATTTTTCATTGCTCTCATTTGAACATTCTATTAAAATGTAAGTATATTAGTATGTCCTTGCATTTGTAGAGCTGATTTATCAAAAAGTCTCTATTCCACAAATAAAGGGAGAGCTGGCTGCAGCTTTTATGCTGTCAGCAGGATTGATAGACATAGATTGTATTTTCTCAAAAATAAGTAATATGGAGAACCATCTATCGCTGTCTGAAGAACATGCTCCATAGCCATGCTTTGTGAGACTGTACTGTGAGTGAGAATATTTTAAAGGAGACTTTGGTGTCAGACAGTGCATAGGCTCAAACGTCTAAAGGGATGTAAGCACTACAATACCTAACTTTTAGATGCCTGATTCGTATTGTGGAATCCACAAATATAAACCAAGAAGTGGGTGGATCGAGTTACCAGAGTCAAGGCAGTCAGCTGAGAGGTTAAGAAGTCTGGGGTTCCAACTACTGTCTGAAGGCCAGTTTACAAATTTTATCCACACTATTTCTACACAGGTATACATGCAGTAACTAGCACCTAGATAGCCTGGAAAGTCATGCTCATTTGTTCTTCCTTTCTCTCACTCAATGATCTTCACCAATCTTCTTCATCAAAGAAGAACCATTCCAACAGGAAGGGTGGCTTTTTTTTCCCCTGAAAAATACTTACATTTTCATTTCAAAACTCACAGTTTTCAAAGTTTTAAAGAAAAGTTGAATTTAGATGGAAACAGAGTTACTAAAGAAGCTCTCCAACTTGTCCCTGGAGAATTCCTAAGAGAATTCTTAACCTACAAACACAATGTGCATACTGTCAATGCTGGTGCAATTTGCAGGCCTGAGGGAAAAGCGGAGGCTGACAATTTCATTAATGTCCCTTGTGTCCAGTCCTGTTGCTTGAAACCAGAAGACAGGAGAGATAAGGAATGAGGATCCTATATAGATGGATGACAGTATCCGCTTTCAGCCTGAGGGCTGGTATTTCCAATTTTTTCTGTACTTTCCTGTACTTTTTCTGTACTTAGTTTTGGAGGAAAACCATTACAGAAAGGGAAGAAATTCAGAGTCATATAATGCAAGGGAGCAGAAAATCGCTATTAACAGAAGCAGTCACCTATATTGCCTGGCTTTATAAAATTTGTAAATCCTTGTTTTTAGAAACTTCACATGTAATGTCCTGTTTGGAATGACAGAAAGCAAAGTTATGCTGACTATTACTACTATTATTTCTGTAACTTCAACAGTTAGACAGATGATTTGCAGTTATGTCTGGGAATAAAGTCATTGTCCTAAAGAACTTAAATTCTACAGGAAGGATTCAGTCGCCTAAATGCAGTCATTTATTACTATTTTAGATAACCTGTGTATCCAACACAGCCATGGGGATGACACTGCAGACAGAACCTACAGAATTTACTTTTGGAAGAGGCACCTGGAGGCCAGCTGGGCTATGCTTGGGTTTCTAAAATAGCATCTGATTCTTATGATTAGGCAGATGACCCTTCCCCCTTCCCTAGGTGGATTTTTCAATGTTTTTTTAAAGCTGATTCCTCTGGAAAATGTACGCTGTATCTCATCTTAGATTGCATTTTTATCCCAGCTATCAAAAGGAATAAGGCTTATGAGACTAATATTTTTACATGTTTTTGTATGCACACGTATGTTTCTGTTCATATTTTCCATTTAACACCTTTTGAACAATTTCAGCCAATTTGACAGATGGACAGTGGCATTAGAGACATTAACATCCTACAAGTGTCATGAAAATAGGCTGGATAAATGACACTATTAGTGCCCTGACAAGAAGAAGAGCATGGCATGAATTTCATTATAGATGCTGAACAGCCACGTAAGAGAAAGCTAGTATGAACACTCCAGCAGCGGGAAAAACTTCAGCTGGAGTCAGTAGCTCCATACGCAATAGCAAGCCCATCCACAGGAAACCAGACTTCTTTAGTTCCACTGCTCACAGAACGACTTGTTTTCACACTTTCACAGCCATCTCCATTAGCATGCGCCACTCAAGCAACATAGAGGTTGGACGGACTTGTTTTCACACTTTCACAGCCATCTCTATTAGCATGCGCCACTCAAGCAACATAGAGGTTGGACGTGGTATAACAAACTATAAGAGACTTTAAAGACAAGTAAAGGCTCTAAACCAAATACAAAAACAAAGGTGTCCAGAGGTGGGGGAACACTCATGTTTTGATTCTCATAGATTCTATAGACAGGGCACAAATCTGAAATAACAATAATCAAAAACATGTGAACAAATATGTAATATCACATTTGTATTTGAACTAAGAGAAAACTTTCAAAAGTGCTTATAGATATCCCATGAAAATAGTATTAAGTAGGTTAGTAGCTTGAAAATCTTGTAGAAGCAATTCTATTTTGTCTAATTGGTTTTCCCATACTTGTTTTTATGGCTACCATAAATCATTTCCTTGCCCAACAGAGGAAGCACCTGGCACTCTGACTTATTTTTATGAGTGAAGTACATACAAATGAAAATTAATTGATTCCTTACTGTCTCTTCTGGAGTCTTCTGTTTGCTTTATTCCTATATAATGCAGCCAAGTCCTTATACATATTATGAAGTACTTGCATGTTGCTTTTGCTCTGCACATAGAACAGATATTCCAATGGGAATAGTGTTTGCATGTCTAAAGGAATAAACAACCAAATACTGTTAAGAGATGCATTGTTAAGATAATCACACACACAAGTTAGAAACTGCCAGTTATACTGTCTATGAAAATTTCTTTTTCTCTCTTCTATGTGTGCATTAAGATGCTGTCTTTAATGATATGATTTCACACATCATTTTATTTCAGTGGAACCTATCTTGCTCCCTGACTAGCATTAATATAGTTTCATATAGCTCTGCGACTATAGTTTATTTAGCCGCAGCATAGGGGATTTATCACAGTAGTTTAAATTGGCTGATTAGGAATTTAATGGGATTTAGCTGACCATAAATAAAAGGACAGACAGGCCCAATGCCTAAAAAGCTGTAAGATATATGTAAGCCTTCTTATTTAAAATGTTTGCCTCAAGTATCGCAGTAATGATTTCCTGAATTTGGAGCCAAAATGGACTCATGTTTTTGCGTATAGTGGAATTTAGGGGGTACCAGGCAGATGCTTTAGCTTGGATTATGCCACCAATATGATTTAAATTTCATATAATAGCAAGTAATAATATCCAAGATAAAGATTTCCTCAGGCTTAAGGACTTGGAACTGTCCTACATGCAAAAGTTCTGCTTTAAATATAGTGGCATAGGATCAGATGCAATTCAGACAACACATCGACTTAGTATGAATAAAGAAAGGGTTTATATAGCCCTATATAACCCTAATTTACAACAAGCTTTTGCAAAATGTAACAACAGGATGACATATAGGGAAAATGGAATGTAGCGAGCAGAAATAATGAGATGTAGAGCACATATAAAGATTTTTGTTATAAAAAACTGCTCAGAATTTTTTGTTTTATCTCAATATACTCAATAATACTAAAATATTTTGTTTGATCTTTTTTCCTTGCTACTCAGTTTGTGGTATACAGAGGAAAAGACATGCTCAAAAGCTCCATTTTCTCTGATGCACTGTCTGATTAGTCACCCAAGCACTGGTCTCTTGCTAATAGACACTCCTTAAAATAACT